>NW_020664447.1:48449226-48705730 GCF_002925995.2 Terrapene triunguis
ACCCAGAATTAGTAAAGTTTGACTACATTTATTTCAGAAGCATTTTGTCTGTAGAGCAGTGTCTGTTCCAATGGTTAATTGCCTTCACTGTTAAAAATTTACATCTTATTTCCAGCTTGAACTTTGCTGATTTCAGCTTCCAGCCACTGGATCTTGTTATGCCTTTGTCTACTAGATTAAAGAGCCTTCTAGTATCAGATGTCTTCTCCCTATGTTGGTAATTATAGACCATGATCAAGTGTTCTTTCCTCCTCTGTGTTAACTTCTGTGAATATTCCAGTGAACGAGTTTCCTGACAGGAATGTTAACTGAAACAGCAAGTCGTAAGCAAATATTGAAAAATGAAGTGAATTTCAGATTTACTGTGGCAAATATTCACACCAGAAACCTGATTCAAAGAAATAAGTTCAAACAATCAAGAAACAAAATCATGCAATATGATATGGAAGATGGAAATAAAGTCTGTCTCCTTAAATAATGTTGTTTTCCCTTCCATTCTGTCTAAACACTAAGTGGTTGTTTTAAGGTTACTGGTGTGCACAGCGGCTGGCATTTATTATTATTATATTAAGAAAAAAAAGCACTGAAATATTCATTTTTGTTTTGCTTTAAAAATAGTAAAGAATTATATGAGTTTAACAAATAGGAAAACTGTCTAGCAGAATAAATCTTAGCATTATCTATCTTCACAGTGTCTTTTTAAAATATAGTCAAATAGTTTCCATTAGGTTATCTTCTTTAAATGTATTATTGTATGTTGTGTTTGTTTTTTGTAAATGGGAAAGAAAGAATTGTGCAGATTATATATAGTGGCTGTTGAGAAATTGACTGATCCAGGAGTCCTCCTGGATGGTAAATCAAAAAAGGTTTCCAAATGTGTTCTTTTTATATTATGGGATTATCCCTACTCAGAAAAATCCTTTTCCTTTGATAAAACGGAAGTGGAAGAGCATCCAGAAAATGTAAAACAAAGAATGTTTGAGGCTGACTAAACCTTTTATTTCCAATGAATTGAAGATTTTAAAAAGTGGACAAAGATCTCTGCAATCTTGGTGGTATGAGGTTTAATTTCTCTTCAGCTATTTTTAATAGACAGCATTGTTGAAGATTGATGTTTATCAGCTAATAAATTCACAAGCATGCAACTTGGCCTATTCCCATAGTAGTATAGCTTACATTTGTATGCATTCATCAGCCCTTGAGTCTGCTTGTCTGGTAACAAGGTCTAGCTTTGCGTTCTTAAGATTTCCCCTTTCATACAGTGTGAGGTTCACTAAATTTTCCATCTTTTATTTATTATAGTGTCAGTCCTAGTCAGCTCACCTTGTAGTTGATATTTATTACGCTGAGTAATATGATGTCACGTTGCCTCTCCATATGGCCTTTGCTATTTCACAAAGAAAGTCAGCCCCAATCTCATCTGTATTATTATCAATGGGGGAAAAAAAGTTCTCAAGTGCCTCAAGACAGAGAGAGAGAGAGTTCCCACTAGGAAATGCAATACAATTCTCAAGTGTTTACCTTGAGGATTATTTTGTAGTAAATATGAACATTACCTATTCCACAGTCTGATCCAATAAGAAAGCAAAATATCCGAATACGAAACATATCTAAAATAAAAATTAATCTGTGAGTTAACTGAGGTCATGTTGGTGACAGAGCAAGTATAGTTTGAAGTATTAGCAAACTACATGCTTGATCCTGTATCCTTTTTGCTATCTAATGCTAATGAAAAACAATGAGAGTCTCTTTGTGGCAGGACTACAGAAATTTGGCCGTTCAGCTGTTAACCTAAAGGACTGTGACTATCTATGGTAATATAATGATTAATCATACTTTCTGAAAAATCAGATTTTGATTTTCTTTTGGGATATGCATTTTTCAAAGGACTTGTTTACACACAATAGTCTCTAAACTTATCCCCAGACAGGGCCTGGGGCTGCTAGCAAGTAGAGGTCCATTCCAGTGATCAGCAGGAGACAGTATTCACTCTTATAAATGGACCTCTTTGAGTTTATTGTTGCACCTTGTGGACTCTGTAGTACTCCTGGAAGATTACAGAGAATGATGGATATCGTACTGAACATCAACAATGAAGATTAGGGTTCCACAGGCCTAGTACCAGAATGCCCCCTCTTAGACTATACATATTTCTTATCCTATGGGTCTGTTCATCAGCTTTTCAGTCCTGCAGAATGTCTTCTTGGTGGCCCTTCTGCATTGTCCTTATGCCCAATACACCCCACGTGACTCTTGCGAGCAGGCTGTTCCAAATCACTTCCATCTGCAGGACCTTCCCCCTCCTGCTGACATATCAGCTTCCATTCAGGAAAGACAAGAGCAACAGATTCACTCAGACAGATTAATCAGCCTGCCTACCCTCTGCTTAACTATGACTGCTCAGCTGATTCATCACATAATGTAATCTTTGTTCTTTACAAAAATCAGTTTGGTTTTTCAATGTATCCATATTTTGACCCCAGATCAAAAATATGCAGTCAAGAAAAAAATAGTTCAAGCACTCTGCTATCCCAAAGGAAAAAATCAGCAGCTAAATGTATCCCCTTGCATTTTAATTGTTCAGGAACAATATCTCACAAACCTTACATAAAATAGTTAAATATGTTGAAACTGTGTCAAACAATAATAAAGTTATGGCCTGCATTGTGCACAATTGTACAATTGCATGTGTACAGGTGTGTATGTGAATACGTGTTTAATTTTCATATGCAGTTACCATGATTGCATGTGCAGTTGCATCTCTGGTACATATAGATGACCTATTAGATGTATAATTGGTCAGTTGCACATAAAATTGCTGCAGTTGTGCTTACATTTTTATTCCAATTTAGGCCTAACTGTGTGACAAATCAGAAACATGCACAACAGGCCAGGAAAAATTATTCAGTGAGGGATTCACTACTTTGTGAATAAATCGAGAACTTGAGATCAAACAGAAAAGCTATTCTGCCTAAACACAACTAGTCAAACATTGATTTAATGGGACAGCACAGGATGTAAGTCAGTGTGAGGCTGTCTGAGTCTTTTCATCTCTCAAATATGTCACAACCAGGAGCCCCTACATGCCAAGATTGCCCCCTAAAGGATTACAACTGCATGCTGTGGCACTCCCTCCTGTTCTGCATTGTGGAGCACAGTGGGGATAGCTTTTCTTCCTAGAATGTTGTGTCGCAGCAGGTAGTGCCTAGCAGCCTAGAGCTCAGGAGCTCACTGACTGCAGCAGGGAGTTGAGAGAAAGCATGGAGTTTCTTGGCTCTGCAAGATAAGCCCTCCTAGCAAATACATGGGACTTTCAGAACTGGCTACTTCATGGCTCTAACAACAGAGTCAGATACCACCTGAAGTTTTCAGATGGGTGTAATTAGACAGACAGGTTTGTTCTCCACCCTCCTTCCATTTGCTTAGCAATTACAGTCCAATACTGCAACCTTACTGTCAATAGAGTGGGCTGAAAATTTTCTGATGAAATATTTGTCCATCAGAAAATGCTGTTTCATTGACATTTAAACTTTCCATGGGAATGTCAATTTTGACAAAATTTCATTTTAAAAAATTGAAAAAAAGCTTTTCTATAAGTTTGAAACACTCTGTTTTGTACTTATTAGAATGTGAAGTTTTGAGTTTTCATTTCAAAAATGAGTTTTTGTTTTAAAATGTATTTTATTTTATATTATAATCTAACATTTCTAAAAAGATAATATTGGAATGAAATATTAACATTGTATTGAAACAGAACATTTCAACTGGCCCCAAATATTTTTTTTCCCAACATTTTATTTGTTGGGAATTTTTTTAAAAAAATTGTCCCAATTTGGAACAAAGCCAATTTTCAAAATCTTAGAATTTCCCACAAAATGGAAATTCTGAGTTTTGACCAGCTCTAGTTTCTATGTGTGTGAGTGCTACATGATTCCTCCCACACATGCAGTTTCATAGAAGCCTCCAATAAAGCACTACATGAGCCAAGGATCTCCTCCCCAAAGCCTTTGCTAGGTGAAAACATCCGGAATTCTCTCACATCCCTGATTCCTCTAGCAAGATACGGAAATAGAAAACAACTCCCAGATGATGACTTCCACAGCTTACACAGAAAATCCAGTGTAAAACCAGAGGATCCAGGAATGCAGAGGCCCATCTGATCAGTTAGAAATACTTTCTTTCATGTCCTTCTAAAATGACAGATGGTAACTGTAAATGTTTAACTGTGAAAATAATTAACCATTGGAACAATTTACCAAGGGTCATGGTAGATTCTCCATCACTGACCATTTTTAAATCAAGATTGGATGTTTTTCTGAAAGTTATGCTGTAGGAATTATTTTGGGGAGTTCTTTGACCTATGTGATACAGGAGATCAGACTGTGATCACAGTGCTCCCTTCTGGCCTTGGAATCTATGAATTGTGAGACTTATCTCGCAGACAGGAAATTAGCAGGTAAACCAAATGAATATGTCTAGTAATAGTAAGAGCTGTGAACTCAACTATCTTGGTGTAATGATAGATAAAAGAAAGATGAAGGGAACTGTGTAGCACCCTTCCACTAAATGTACTTTTTGGCCAGATCCTCAACTTTACTCCACACCCTCTGCACCAGTCTGACATCTAGCTTGACCCTTCTTCTCTCTTTCATGCACTGGATAATGTATGAAAAATATCAGCAGAATCAGTCTCCTTCCCTTTCAGTCCCAGATACCTGCCCCTTTGACCTGTACAGTAGCTGTGGAACACATTGATTTCTCATCCTCTTGTTTTTCAAGATGGACAATGGCCCAGGTCAGGAAGAACTGAGGAAAACCAGCAATGACAGTTCTGGAGGGCAACCATGGGAAATTTGACATCTTGATAGTACTCTTGAAGACTTAAGCCAGATCTGTTCAATAAACCACCTGTAGTATTTTTAAAATTGGTTTGTATGTCACCCAATATTTTAAGTCCAATTCCTGGTTCCTTTGTGTTATATTATTGGGTATTTTTCTGTTTCTTCAACATTTAAAGAAATAATAATAGAAACCCTTTAAAGTTCATCCAAAGACCACTTACTTTGACATGTGGCATTCATGTTTTATGAATAATTTCCAATGCATTTCCTGTTTTTCTGATTAAATCTGTGCCAGAAACATTTTGGGAGAGTAAAGTACTGTGGGCATTTGACAGTAATCCATATTTTTGAACATAATTGTTACCATAGATCAGATAGCCTTGAAATGCAGGTAACTTTCATTACCCATGAATAAGTTCCCTTTGGTTGATGTTTCATTGCTTTCACATCTCTAGTTCAAATATTGATATAATATCATCTGAAATTATGGTTCCTATTTACATTCAAGCTACCAATCAAACATGGTTCCACAGACAACAGTAATTACTGGCGTTGCCCAATTAGAGAAGAAAAAATATCTTGTTGGCTTCCACAGTAAGTGACATTTGATGGGCAGCTTGAATATAACTTGCATTTTGAAGGTTTTCATGTTTTTAAAAAGTCCACAGCAACTAAATGGAGTATCAGTGAGAATGCAGCCTTTTACATTTGAGAATTTGAGACAGAAAGTTTTAAAACATGCATTATCAGATATTACTTGGTTCTTGCTCCATTTGAAAATGCCTTCTTAGCAGCCAGTCTCTCAGTGGTACTCTCAGAAATACTACCCATGGAAGGAACAAAGTATGGCAGTTCAGAAATGACATTACAGTAATATCAAGGGAGCTTTCCATATCACTGACCAGAAATTGAGGACAAGTGACAGAAAGGGACTCCCCAGAGAATCCATCCCAGGTATTACATGAACATCAAAGTGTTCTGGTACAAGAATCTGTGGGAGGTAGAATTAGTTGCAAGTAGAGGATGAGGCATGCCTGGTCTGTTCAATAAATCTGCTGAATATCAATGCTCAATGCTAATGCTGAACTCCAGTGTGTTAAAGCAATACCATTAACTGACACAACTCATTTCCAGCTGAAAAAATTGTATCTGGTATTACAGAGATAATGGCTATTTGTTTGTTTTCTTTGTGCAGTTGTGACTTGCTGTGTTTACAAACCTCACAAGACTTGGTATAGTTCTAAAAGCCCAGCTCTTTGAGACTTGTAGTCACATGACAATCTTAGCTTCCATAAAAAAAAAAAAAAAAGGTTTCTAGCCACTTTGGTTGTGGGGAAAATCTTGAAAACATGAATCTTAAAGACTGAAAAAACAGAAGGCAAATACCATGACCTGGAATTTATTATTTTTTAAAAATCTCATGATTTTAAACCATTCTTGTGATTTTTCTAGGGCTTCGTATCAAACATTTAGGGTTGGCAATACTGATGTCTACACTAGTGAGCTTACAGCAGCACATCTGTACCAATGCAGCTACACTGTTGTAAGATCACTGCTTTTTCACTCCCCTGAGCAACATAAGCTTTGTCGACATATGTGGTAGTGTAGACATGGCCTTAGTTACACTTTTTTTGTTAATGGTCATTGATGCTTCCTTTCCCTTGCACTAGCATGATGACATCACTCTCCTAAATTGCACTGGGGGAAAGAATCCACATCCACACTCTCCCCCAAGGCATCTCAGGAGGATGCTGACCACTAACAACATCTGTGGACCTGAAACTGAACATGTGCTGGGACGCATGTGCACAAGCAGGAAGTGGTGGAGGAGGACTTGGTTTGAGCGTGTTTGGGTGTGTTGCTCTGAGGCCTGCTGAAAAGATCCTTCTAAACATCAACAAGGGAGAAATACATAATTTACATGAATTAAAAAGGTAGGCCATACAACAAAAAGGGCTATATCAGAAAACTAAATTAAAAAAAAATCAATGTTAAAAAAATGAAGTTGACAGTGGTATTTGAATTAATCTGGGACACAAAAATTAAGGTATTGGAAATATGAGTTTCTGGCAATTTCACACCATTCCAACAGATACTATTCCTAAAAAAACTGTTATTTTACATAATGCTAGGATAATGGAAAGGAAATAGGGTTGCTTCTGCAAAGCAGAATGTTGCCGAATTCCTTTTGTTTCCTTGATTTAACAGGTACTAATTTTGGGGATTAATATCCACAATGGGCCCATTTATGCAGCAGCTGCATCCATACGAATCCAATTGAAGACACTACACTCTGGGCCCATTACATCTATTTTCAAATAATGCCCCCAGAGTACTCTCTAATACCTATCTCCCTATCCATTTATATTATAGGGTCTCTTATGAAGAGCTCTTAGGCCCTGATTCAGCAAAGCACTTAAGCACGTTCCTAACTTCAAGCATGTGAATAGTTCCATTAAAGGCACATGCTTAAGTGTTTTGCTGTACTGGGCCTTATCTGAGCTACATGACCACAAAGCTATGCTGAGTGGCTCTACTCTGGATACACTGTAAATGCCAATGTGAATGTACTGTTGAAACTGAGGGTATGACTACATGGGGACAGTCGGAATGTCTACACTAGAAACACTACAACTGCAGAGCTATAGCGTAGACACTTACTTCAGCAACAGAAGGGGTTCTTTCATTGCTGTAGTAAATCCACCTTTTCGAGGGGCAGTAGCTAGGTCAGGAGTCGGCAACGTTCGGCACGCGGCTTGCCAGGGTAAGCACCCTAGCGGGCCGGGCCAGTTTATTTACCTGCTGACGTGGCAGGTTCGGCCGATCGCGGCCCCCACTAGCTGCGGTTCGCCGTCCTGGGCCAATGGGGGCGGCGGGAAGCGGCGCGGGCCGAGGGATGTGCTGGCCGCAGTTTCCCGCCACCCCCATTGGCCCGGGACGGCGAACCGCGGCCAGTGGGGGCCACAATCGGCCGAACCTGCCACGTCAGCAGGTAAATAAACTGGCCCGGCCCGCTAGGGTGCTTACCCTGGCGAGCCGCATGCCGAACGTTGCCGACCCCTGAGCTAGGTCAATGGAAGAATTCTTCTGTCAACCTAGCAGTGTCTACACCGGGGCTTAGGCTGGCTTAATTACATCACACAGGGTATGAAAATTTTCTCTGTAGTGTAGGCCTGCCCTCAGAAAAGTTAAGCCGAGTTAAAGGTGTGCATTTTAAGGGTATTGATTAAAGCACATGAAACCCTGAGTGGATGCCCTCATTCAGAAATGGCTTTGGTGCTAAAGCAAACTAAGGCCACTTTAATTCTAAATGAAAACATTCACACAGGTGTTAGTGCATTTTAACTAATGCCCTTAAAATTCGCACCTTTAGTTAACTTTCCTGAGTGTCCTCGTGTAGACATGCCCTGAGTTCACATAACAGAGTACATCCTTCACAGAACGGATACATGAGCGATTGCAGGTTCACAGTTGATGCCACTTACTGAGATGGATATGGAGATGAAAGTTTCCTTACCAACTTTTTGTAAGCTCACGTTTGTAGTTCACAAATCACAAATCCACATCACATCAGGCCTATGAAACTTTGATTTCTTTTTAATTCTTTGCGTTATTCGGAATAAGACTCTCTTTTAAGGAAAGTGCTACTATACTGTACTGTGTTTCTTATCGTCTGGACAAAGCAGTATTAATTCCAGTGGATTCCTTTTGACATAAAAATGGATTTGCACTGAAGGGCAAACACCACCTTCATATGCATCAAGACTACATTACAATCTAATCCATCACATTATACATTTATAGGTGTCTACCATTCCTAGATTGCTGAAACATTCTGCCATTAAAAAATGTCCAGGTAAAAAGCTGGTTTAAATTTCATCAATTTTTACTTGCAGAGATGAGCATGAGCTTCAGCAGCAGCTATCCTCTTGGAACATTAATATGTAGGTAAGATATTGTGAAAATGACATGAGCAGCAGTTTCCCCTTTATCTTGTCTTCAGTTCTCTGCTGCCAATTGAGCTTTAGAATCAGCGAGTTTGTAAATAATATTCAATTCTTATAAAAGTTTTCCAGTGTTTAATACTTAGTGAACAAAATCTCTATCTTAATTCCTAATGGCAGAACATGTGCACAGCTGTATTCCCAGCTGAGGCCAATGACTCAGTGGATGGTACAGAATCAGCCGCAAAGTTTCAGTGTGTATGAAAATTAGTCAGTTTTCCATGCAGTGTGGGTGGAGGCATGCCCATAACTCCAATTATTTGTTAATGGGCTTTCTATGAGTGTCTCCCACTTATCCTTTAGAAAATTAACCCTCTACTGTCTCATCATAAAAATCTGTTTTATTTATTTTTTACTAAAATGAACAGTAACAGTTGCATATAAAGAACATGCCTGATGGTGGGGCATGAACCTGAGCTTGGCTTCACAGCCTCTGCAGCTGGTTCTGCAGCAGTGTTTTCCATCTGGTATAATTAGAATTACCACCTCCTAATCTGTGAAGAAAATAGAAAGAGCAAGGAGTTTTACAATGCCAGAGACAGCATTACATAACAAGGGAGTGGGTAATATTTGAAATTAAGGTAACATACAGGCTGCTACATAAAATCTGCTGTACTATAGCTGAGATATGTAAAAAACCCACCCTTTTGTACTCCAGTTCAAAGTGGTTTGTAATAGCTTGCTATATCTTGTATGAAGAGTCATGTGTGCGTGTCTTTTTCACATGCTACAATTCTTTTCCGCTGATTTGCTAGAAAAATACACTAATCAGATATTAACTATTATTATTTATTATAGAATATGAGCATGTTATCCTAAAGTTTTGCTAAGTGTGTGTCACTAAAGTCAGAGGGAATATATGCTCTGAATTTTGTTGGTGATGAATAACATCATGATGATGATAATATAAATGCCATCCACCCACATCGGAGATCTTGGGAGATCTTGATGGGACCAGCGGTGAAAGGGGGACACTCATTAAGGGACAATAGATAGCTCCACCCGCAGCGAGTCTCTGGCACTCATTGAGCAGCTGGGGGAGAGAAGGGTGCTGACTGACCAGCATGCCCCAGCTCCCAGAATTTAGTCCAGTGCAGCAGCCATGTGGAGCCTTTTTCAGCTCTGTTCCAGCAGCCCCATCCTATCCACCCAAACTAGTAATGGGATCTAGGGCTGACAGATGTTGCAGGTCTAGCCAATTGCCTATTTAGGGGATCAGGAAGGAATTTTTCCCCCCATGGGCCACTTGGCAGACGACCAGAGAATTTTTGTGCCTTCCTCACAGCACCTTCAAGCCACAGTGGGTTGAGTAGGTATGCATTTAGTACCTAACTGAGATACTAGAGCGGAGTTGTTTATTTGGTGCAACTTGTGGCTGGTTTCCTGTGTGGTTAGGAGAATAAAATGAACAGTCCCTAGAGCTAAAAGACTTGGGACTTTGGTACTGCATCTTGAGTTCATGTGATAGGGTCAGAGCTTGTGGCCTTTGTGGGCTGAAGTCAGACCTTGTGGTTCTCGCGGGATGAGATTCCCACCCTTTTGCACCCTCTGTTCCCCTCAGCAGGAGGGGAAGGTGTTAGCACTCAGAGAGAGCTTAGTCCTGGGGGATAGGCTGAGAAGAGCCTACCTTGCATATATGGTATGGAAGCTCTGTAACCCTAGCACCAGTTATGGATTATATGATAAGGAGGCCTGTAACCCCTGCACTGGAACCAATTAAATGTCTGATATAGGAGAGTATGGGTGATGGGCTGGTAGCACCTCTCCCTGTGTTAAAGTTTAATAAAAGTTATGGCCTTCTGCTTAATTTCATGCATGCATTTGTCCTCATTGTGCTGCTGTGTCCACATCAAATAATACTTAGTGCTCTTAGAGTGCTTTTTATCTTCAAAGTGCTATCAAAGCATTACTCATTAAGGCAATAAAAATCACAGCCTTTCCATTGCATTAACATAGAGCATCATTCTCGCCTATGTAGGAATAATGCATAGAGAGGAGAGAGTTTCATTTGTTGAAGTGTCCTAGGAATTCTTCCATTGGGGGTGTGGTTTCCTCTCTCTTCCCATTCCTTTCCCACAGAGGAAGCAAGGGATTCAGATCAGAAAACCTGCTGATCTCTGGGATCTGCAGTGAAACGGAGGCATCCATGTGGAGACCCTGTGACAGCATTATGGCCTTGCAGCGCTTTTAGCTCTACAGTACCACAGTGGATAAACTTCCCCCATTGATATCCCTGGAGCCCCTAACCAGTATGATGTGACAAGCCAGTGGATGTATTAAGATACTTTTTTGCTTCTTCCCACAATTTTGTGGGATAAAATTATGGGGGGAGCCTACCCAGCTCCTTCAGCAGCCCCTTCTTTCCCCCCAGCCTGCCTAGGTCCCATGCCCTCAACGGGAGGGATAGGCCATAGAGCCTGAACTCCTTTCTACAGGTACAAGCCCCTTCCTTTGTGTATAACTGATGTGGGTGCAAAGTGTCCATAATTCATGTGTATAATAAGGATCAATAGCCTGATAACTTAAACTTGTGCTCAGTACATGAATTGTATAATGGCATAGTAAGGAAAGGGTGCAAAGAACAAAGCTGGAAAATCATGAAACTTAGAGCAAGCAACTATCGCTAGTTGTTTTTTTTTTCACATTAATAACTCTGTGTTAACACTTCTGGCTTACAGGTATTGCTGGTGTGTCTAAAATCTAAGAGAAATTGACATGAGGACAACTTGTGTATTTTCAGGACATTGTGGTCCAGATCCTCATCTTGCCTAAATTGACAACTCCCTTCACCTCAATGGGGCTCTGTTAATTTAGACCAGCTAGAGCTGGTGCTATATGTAGTATTTCAGCTTTTAGGAACAAATTCTTCCCTTGGATATCTATTGTGAACCCTATTACAAGGAAGTCTATGCAAGCATCTGAGAGTAGAATGTGGCTGAAAAATTGGCAGCACCCATATAAAAACACAGATATGATGTGGAATAGACTCGTACAAAACAATTACCAATGTTTGCTTTTAGAGGCAGAAATGGTAGTTTTTTTGCCTTCACAGATTACTTTTCATTTTTTGAGGGGTGAAAGTGAGGAGAGAAGGAATGCCTTTTCACCCATTCATTTTGAAATATGTGATTTTTCACCAGCCATAAGAGTTTTCTCATAGAGATCCAGTGTTGAGCTCATCTTACCTTTCTCTTTAGCAGTTAGTATTAGAAAGCAGCATTTTGGAGGGTGGAGATGGATCTGGCAGCACATATTTCTGATTTGGGGCTCATTCGTGCCACACTGAAATCAATGACAAACTTCCACTGACTTCTTTAGAGCACAATCATACCCATACTTTGCATTTACTGGAACAAATTCTGTGCAGCTATAAATGGGTGCAACTCTAGTCAGGGTTGCCAACTTTCATGATTTTGTCATGAGTCTCATGATAATTATTGTTTTCCTTAAAGCCCCAGCTCCTGGAGTCAAGTGGAGATGTGATGATTTCAGTCTTCATTCTTAAAGAAAAAGTAAGTTTCTAGCCCACGTGGCTGTGGAGAAAGCTTCAAAATGTGACCCCAATGCACCCTTAAGGCTCAAAAAGTAAGGCAAATAAAAATACCACCAAATCTATTATTTTTACATAATCTCATGATTTTAAAGCCAATCTCATGATTTTTGGTGAGCCTGACTCATGATTTTTGAACATTTGAGGTTGGCAATACTGCTATTTACCCCTAACTGAAACTCCATCTGTGCAAACTGTGGCTTTTCTTATTTATATTGAGGATTTGCATGCTTCTATGTTCCATCAGTTTAGGTGGGAAACTCAAATCAGGCTGCATGAATATCCCATTCTAATCATTGCAAGATGATGAGTCTTTGTAGCATTTACCAGTGGGTACAGTGGAGGGTGGTGAGGGAAGATGAGAGAAGGGAGAGTGGGATATGTAATGTGATGCTCTTTGAAAATAATTCAGAAAGACAGAGAACTTGTGAAACCCACCTGTTCCTGGGCAACAGGGAATGTGATGGAAAATATGTGTAATGAGATGTGGAAACAATACAAGCAACAAAATTATTTTTGTCTGTACTTTATTTTGGACAGAAGTTATGAAAGAGAATCCAGTTACTGCGACAACACAGTATATTATATGTAGATTATACCAAATTACTGCAAACTATTGAAAGAGGCACTGTAACAAGGAGCTTTTCAGTGCTCTCCAGTGTATATTGGATTTCATTGTGTCATATAACCCAGCATAACCTGATGGTAATTTTTAAATAGCCCTTTTGGAGTAGGTAGTAGTAGCAGACAGCAATAGGATTTTAAACACCTGACATCATTGACTGGAGGCAGTTGGAAAAGAATTTTCAGAGAAAGACTGTGTCCAGCTTTAGATGTGTACATCTTGGAGCTCATTAATTTCTGCTCAAGTTGCAACCTTAAAAGGTATAAGCTTGTACTAAGCAGAAAGAATTCTGTTCAGCACACCCCGCCAAAATACAACAGACTGAACAGAAAAGCACCAAGATTTTTTAGATGCATAATGTTCTTAGAAATGGCCCATGCTGTGCTAATAAAACTATTATGACTGGAAGCTTTTGCAGTGGAAACTGACAGATGAAGGAGAGTTAAGTACGTTTTCAGACAAGCTACTACAGTAAATCATTAAAGCACACAAACAATCATCCTTCATCAGTCTGCAATTTGTTTTATCGCAATTGCAAATCGAAAACAATGTAAACAAACAAATCGACAACTAATGAACATTCCCCCACTGCTCACTGTAAATAGATCTACAACTTTAGAAGAACACTTTATCCAACACATTGTCAACTCATTGTAAACACATCTACAACTCATAATGAGTTACTCAGTATGTTGTCACCTCATTGCAATTAAAGTTGAATGCTAACTGTACTGTATTTTCCTGCACTGAATTAGTTTAGAACTTGGAAGAAAATGCCAAGAAGTATTAGAACTTGGAAGAAAATGCCAAGAAGAATTAGTCAAATAAGTTTTAGGGTTTTTAAAAAAATATTCTTTATGTAATTCTGAGTTTCTCTCACCATTCTTATGTAAAAATCACATCACTATGTTTATCCCCTTTGCTCTATATCTTACTTTTTTCATGGAGTTAAGTTTCCCCATTTACATCCAGAAAATAGTTCCAGTGAATAGCGGTGTCCCCCATGGATCTGTGCTGTTCAATATATTCATAAGCGATCTGAAAAAAGGGGTAAACAGTGAGATGGAAAAATTTGTGGATGATAGAAAATTACTCAAGATAGTTAAGTCTAAAGCAGACTGCAAAGAGCTACAAAGGGATCTCACAAAACTGAGTAAAGGGGCAAAAAATGGCAGATTGAAATTCAGTGCTGATTAATGCACATTGAAATACGTCATCCTTACTATACATACAAAATGATGGGGTCTAAATTAGGAAAAAATTCCTAACTGTCAGGGTGGTTAAACACTGGAATAAATTGCCTAGGGAGGTTGTAGAATCTCCATCTCTGGAGATATTTAAGAGTAGGTTAGATAAATGCCTATCAGGGATGGTCTTCTAGACAGTATTTGGTCCTGCCATGAGGGCAGGGGACTGGACTCGATGACCTCTCGAGGTCCCTTCCAGTCCTAGAATCTATGAATCTATGAATAAATTAGCTGTTACCATTCAAGAAAAAGATCTTGGAGTCATTGTGGATAGTTCTCTGAAAACATCCAGTCAATGTGCAGCAGTACTCAAAAAAGGGAACAGAATGTTAGGAACCATTAAGAGAGGGATAGATAATGAGACAGAAAATATAATAATTCCACTATATGTAAATCCACAGTATGCCCATACATTGAATACTGTGTGCAGTTCTGGTTTCTCCATTTAAAAAAAGATAGATTAGAATTGGAAAAGATACAGAGAAGGGCAACAAAAATAATTAGTGGGGAGGAACAGCTTCCAAATGAGGAGAAATTAAAAAGGCTGGGACTGTTCAGCTTGGAAAACAGATGACGGGGGGAGGGGATCTGATAGAGTTCTATAAGATCATGACTGGTGTGGAGAAAGTAAATAAGGAAGTTTTATCTACCCCTTCCCATAACACAAGAACCAGGGGGTCACCCAATGAAATTAATAGGCAGTAAGCTGAAAACAAACAAAAGGAAATACAACTTCACACAACGCACAGCCAATCTGTGGAACTTGTTGCCATGGGATGTTGTGAAGGCCAAAACTGTAACTGGGTCCAAAAAAAGAATTAGATACGTTCATGGAGGACAGGTCCATCACTGGCTATTAGCCAAGATGGTCAAGGACACAACCCTGTGCTCGGGGTGTCCTAAGCCTCTAACTACCAGAAGGCTGGGACTGGATGACAGGGGCTAGATCACTCAATAATCACCCTGTTCATTCCTTCTGAAGCACCTGGCATTGGCCACCATCAGAAGACAGGATACTGGGCTAGATGGACCATTGGTCTGACGCAGTATGACCATTCTTATGAAGAAGCTTCTTGTATGATTTTTTTTTAAATGTGCAAAGTATGTGTTAAGTGGTTGTAAAACCCCCAGGGTTCCCTGTAATTGGTTTGTACAAACTACATTTGACAGTCTTACCTTCTAAATTTAGTGGGCTACTTGAACACCTATTTTCTATTTTATTTTTAAAGCACAGTATTTGGGGATAGAAGAAAAATAAAAGTATGATTGTTTATGAGTGAACCTCAAATACTTCATTTAAAAAAATGTTATAATTTCAGTAGTGAGTAAATTTTGCCATTCTATAATTTTTTAGATTTCAGGACATTATTTCAGTTGCAATTAGCCATTTCTTATTACCCAGCTTGTACTTGCCCCCACTGACTTCAATAGGGTCACCATGTATTTTCCATATTCTATTTAGTAATGAAAGGATTTGAACAATCTAAATAAAATCATAATATTGACTTCATGGTCTAGTAGTTAGAACAATGGCTTTGGAGGATGGAATTAGTAGGTAGATGCGATCTAATCCAGTGTGGGTTGCTTTTGACTTGAGTCAAGTCATTTCACTAATTTGCTCATAGCTGTAAAATGGAAGTAAAAAACACTTATATATTTATATATATATTTATATATATATATGCTATATCAAAGCTGATTAGGGATAAATAACAAAAGCAGAAAATTTCACTTTCACTTCTATTCAAAGCATTGAAACCAAAGCCGAAAATTGCAGCACTACACATAATAACTAAACCTCTTGTTATGTGTTGCTGTATTAAATATAAAACATTTTCATTTCCTTTGTATAGGACATTCAATAGGACCTGAAAAAGGGGTCAACCAAGTACTGTGACTCCCAGCATAAAATGTGAGTGGTGCTAATATTCCTTTTTCAACTCTCATGTGGCTGCATATAACCAAACAGGTAAAATATAGCTTTCATAAAACTGGAGGTTTGGTGGAGAATTAGCATGAGAGTTCTGCAAGCAACTTGCTAACAGAAGCTTGGGCAGGAACGCAGATTTATGCTATGAAATTTAAATGGTTTTCTCTTGAGGTTGTCTTGAAAATATCATTGCATGTGGTCACGTTGGTTTACTGGCACATTTTCCCAGGATTGTTTTCAAATCAGTGGAGTTAAAAAGGAGGCTGTTGCTTTAAGAAACTCATAACTACAAGGGCATTAGGAAAGTACATAAAAATGCATATTATAAATAGAGCAAATGGAAACTTAAAACATTCAACCATATCCATGTTTGGAGTAAAAAATATTTAAACTAATATTTTTTGGGGGGGGCGGGCAAGGTTAGAGCTGGGTGAAGAGCGTGTTCTTGTTTGCTTGCTTGTTGATTGTTGGGGTTTTTGTGTGTGGCTGGGTTTTTTTTTTATAATGTAAAATACAATTTTATCTCACTAGGCTTCTAAAATGTCAACAACAACGTTAGGGGGTTTTAAGGATTAAGGTTTCTATTAAAATGTAAGTTTACATAGTTTTTTGCCCATAGATCTGAACTTCCAATTGAATTCAGATACAGGTATTTTAGTAGTCAAACAAGGTTATTCATGGTATGCTCAGTACAATTTTAGTAACTCAGAAACAAGAGGTCACAGATTGAAGTTAAGGAGGGAGCTTAAGCCTATAAGCAATTCAAGCAGAATTTAATTACACAAAGGGTGGGTGAATATAGAACACATTGCTGAAGGCAGCAATAGATGCAAAAATTGTAAATTAGTTCAAGAAAGAGCTCACAGAAAGGAAATCAAAAAGTAAAACAAATCAACCCATTTTAAAAAAAAATCTCAGGGTTAACTGGGGCAGACCACAATGGATTGTACAGTCAAACCCTTATCCTTTAAATGTCCCTGTGTTTTTCAAAGAAGAAACTAAATAGTCATTCCATTGACTTCTATAAAGGGTGCACGTCTGTATCTTAAATGCATGAGTATGTTCTTTGTGCTTTGCCTCTGCTTACTCTATTTTGTTGTGTTTCTTTTTATCTTAAACTCCGAGCCTGATTCTCATTTACACTAAGTGTATGTCTACATAGCATTTCCATGCTAGCTTTAATTGAGATAGTGTGGATAACAATAGCAGTGAAGATGCAGTAGCATGGATCCCAACATGGGCCAGCAACCCAAGTACATATCCCGAATCCCTGGTAGGCTAGTACTGGTATAGCTAGCCTGCACCAAAGCCCACACTGGCACGTTCTCACTACCATTGTTACCCGGGCCATCTACATTAAAACTAGCACAGTATGCCTACCCACCTATGCAATCACACCTTTGTTTGCCATGTAGATGTACCCTTTACAGCGCTGCAACTTTCTTGCTCAGGGGTATGAAAAAACACACCCCTGTGTGCAGCAAGTTTCAGCGCTGTAAAGTGCCAGTGTAGACAGTGCACCAGCGCTAGGAGCTACGCCCCTCATGGAGGTGGGTATTTTAGAGCCGTGACCACACAAGGCATGTTAAAGCATTGCCGCGGCAGCTCTTTAACGTTGCCAGTGTAGACTAGCCCCTAAGACTGCTCTACATTGCTCTGGCCACGTAAAAGCAACCATAATGAGAACGAGCAGTGTAAAGCAATTTTAGTATCCGTGAGAATCATGCTCAAATTGTATAAAACAAACACAAGAACTTTATTTAAATTATTCACCAAACACACGTTTTCACATTAATCAATATCTTCATATTCATATTCACTTCTTCTCCTTGAATTATATTGAAGGAGTTGAAGTTCCTGTTCTCTATGTATTGACGTTTCATTACTCTCATGTATTTCAAGAGTGGGAATGAAATGTCAGTTTAATCCAAACACACAGGACAATGGTCACCCTTAAAAATATTTCTTTGGCCTGTGGTAGCTAAATAATGTTACCCCGGTATTTGCATTTTCCATAAATTGAAAATAAAAGAAATGTAAGTAATATGATGATTATTGCATTAATGATATGTCATTGCAATCAATGGCAAAACTGGGTGGTTTCACCGATGTTCACTGCATAATGGATTAAAAAAATCACCCTTAGATAATCACAATGGGGATTTTTAAGACTGATTGAACAGAAATAATTTTTTAAAGCACTTGCTTTTAAATTTATTATTATGTTAAATGTTTAAGGATAAAAAAAGGGGGAAGGCATGTATGCTACAGATAAGACCTGACTTTCAAGGAAGTGTATGTGCATACAGTTGCTTAATTTGGATGTGAAATTATGGTAATTGCATGGAAAAATTAAGTGAGCAAATGCACATTTTTTCTGCAGACAAATGCACACTTACTTTTCTGAAAATGTTGACTATTAGCAGGATTGTGGCTGAAGTCCATATAAATGATGCTTTGGGCCCTAACAATTCAGGCTTTTTGATGGATAATATGTATTGTTCTGTTGCTTTTGTCAAGTGCCCTCCATATATGGAAGGAAACCCTTGTTAGTGACAGCAGTAAGATTTCCTCGTATATATGCCTCTGCTAAAATGCATTATATTTTGATGCCTAAATCTGATGGCAAAAAATGAAACGTCAGGTGCTTGTAGAAAATAGAGCTTTTTTTTTTTTCCAAATGATCTCACAGTACTTAAAGTGATGAGCTGGATTCTAGAAGTACAATGGTTTAAAAATCCATTATGCACTTAATACCCTCGCTACTCACCCCTGGACATTCAGGGCCTAATTTTCAGAGGTGCTGAGTGCTTGCCATTCCCACTGACTTCCAGTGGAGTTTGGGGTGTTGAGTGTCATCATTTTATGGTAACTGTGCCTGAACTTTGTGGTCCACTCCAGGAGTGCCCAGTCAAGTTTCAGGACTCTATCAATCACCTGTCTCTGGGCAGGGACCCCTGCCCACTCCCTTCTGTCAGTAATTAAAGGCTGTATATTCCTGCCATAGACTGTGATACCTCCAGTAAGCCAGTATGTCTAAACACCATCCCCTGTGCTTTGCTTTTTCTCTGAGGACAATGACCAGTGTGTGCCTGCAGTTACAAGTTTTACAAGTTCCCACACAGCTTTCTCAGGAGAATCTTTTTTTTCTTTTTTTTTTTTTTGAAGGACAAAATACCACAGAGAGAACACATAAAGACAATAAAAGTTCCTGCTAATAAACATACCAGAAACCACCCCTCAGTCTTTTGGGCCCTAGTAGGCCACAGCCATTCCAACTCTTCAATAGAATTAGGGCCTCCTCTTAGGCAAAATGTCCTGTCCGATTGCTCACGCAAAATGAAGGTCCTGAGTCTGTTTAAACTCAGCGTTTATATATCCCAAGTTCTTTCTTTTTTCTCCTAGTTTCTGGAAAATCCAGTTTGAACCTCGGTATGTAAATCATAAATTGAATACAATGATCCCCAAATATATGACACGGATTGCAATATCTGTCATCCTGAGCACTTCTGAAAACCAGACTCTTAAAGGCCAAATTTTTTGATTAGATACATGCCTACAGCACATCTAAAATCAGTGAAGCCAAATTTGATGTTTGGACCAACTCTACTGAAAAAGGGAATGTTGTCCTAACAGATATCAATTGTAGAAGTTAAATGTAATTGCCCTTGTTTATTGATTTTGATAACTATTTATTATTATTGTTTGATATATAGCAGTGGTTTCATTTTGTTGAAAAAAATAGTCAGCACCCTTTGTTTGTCTACTTCCATTAATTCTTCAAAATGGAGGACCTTGAGAAGACATTTAATAGATTTAAACCAATGTCTGATTGGCATTATAGTTAGAGTTGCAGACTAGATTTTAACTGAATGTACATGGCAGCCCTGTGTTATGCCTATCAATGGTTTCTTTCAAGCAAAAAGAGATAAAGGATTGAATAAAAAAACCCAGAAGAATAAATAAAAGTGAAAAAATCTGCTGATGCAGCTCTATATGAGGAATTGCATTGCTTATTTTTAGATTTATGCGTGGAAGACAAAGAAATCTATATGAGATCCTGCCTGTATATTTCCTCCCAGCGCCCTTTCAAAAAATATATTAAATGTAATCACTTTTACATTATTCTACAAAAACACTTTTTCATTCTTTCCTATTGATTTACAGCTTCACACTTTCCTCATCCTTGTCAAAACTCCATGCAAACATCCTAAGCTAGGGAACAGAAATCAGTATTGTCTTATTTTGAGTGCCATTGCTTTGCGATCTTAAATGGTCCCTAAACCCTTTTGTCAATATTTATTGATGGGATCCACAGGCACTCTGAGTGATCCCACTCTTGAGGGACATAAACCAATGGCAAGTTGGGCAAGGAGGAGGAAGGGGGTCATGCTCTAGGCCAGAGCTGGTGAGGCTACATCAGAAAGCTGAGGAGCCATTGACAAAATGTCAAACATTTCAAATCTTTGATTAGCTCTCTGGCTAATGCCATGCTAAGCAGAAACATTACTCTACCCCCGAAGCAGAAGCAGACACACACGTGCACACACACACATACACAAATAGTCTTCAGGGAAATTAAGCAATGCCAATGAAACAGTGTACTGAGAAAGTTCTTGGATAAATTAACAGTGCAATTACATTACATGACATGCCACAAGATGGATGAGGAAAACTTGGCCGGTATTATGTTCTGTTTTCAAATTGCAATTTATTTGAGGGTTTTAATGGATGCCTTATTAAAACATCTCAACATTGGTCAGGTTTCAGCATATGTCACAGTAGCCCATGATTGATGACACCCTCTGCTGCTTCTCTTGCACATTTGCTGGGAATTTAAGCAAAGAAGGAATGAACAGAACTCCAGATTTGTATTGATCGTGTGAAGGTGCACTGCCTGAGAGCACAGTCTAATAACATTCTCTTAGCTGAACTGCTTCACATGAAGGCATTTATTACAAGAACTAAAATGTTATATTGCTCAGAATAAAAGAACATTGTATAAACAAAAAAAGAGTAAGCAATGAGTAAAGGAGAAAGGGGAGAGAAAGAGAGTAAAAAAGGAAGGAAATACAAAAATATATAACTGAGCAATTCAACACTATTATCCCTCAGGAGCCACATTTCAGATAGGGAAAAGAATGATAAATTTAACTATGCTATGTCTTTTTGTTTTGTTTCCATAAAAAGAGATTTTTTGAGAGAAAGCTGGAGAGAATTATTTATTTTTTCCAGTCTCAATTAGAATCCTGTACATATATTGATAGCAATGAAGATGGAGGTCAGTGCTAAACACAATTAGGATTTCTAACCTCAGAATGGATAGCTTGGCATTAATCACTTGACCATCCAATGTCTTTCTTCATCACTTTAAGTACTATATTCTGTAGTTAATTGATCTGACTGTCACCCATTTGATAGGCGAAAAGCACTTGTACCTAACCAGTGTAAATCTCAAAAGATATCTTCTCTCCTCCCCTTCTCTCCCCCCCGCCCACTTATATGGCAGCTTTGGCAGCTTTGGATTAGATCCCCATAATAAAGAAACGTTGCCTATTGTGCAGTGAAATTTGTAAGCTTTTTGGTTGAATTCAGGAAATTTCCATAAACTCAAGCTGCAAATGTACTGTTGACTTTTATCTCCCCAAACATTCCTTGAAAAAAAAATCCACATCAGAAGTACTTCATCACATCAACATTTGGTTAACTGATATATCTTTTTTTCATTGCAAATGGAGTCAAGCTGAAGGTAAAATGAGATAATCAACTACAGATGAGCTAGAGTTAGAAATATCCCTTGCACCTAGGTAACTCAGAAAACACAATTCTGATAGGCAACTGATTACAAAAAAAACCTCACCCCAAAACCCAAAACAAAAACAAACAAGTTGGGTGTTAGGGCCTGATTCTGCAAGGTGCTGAGTTCTCTCAGTTCCTATTGACTAAAACTAATGTAGTGTACTTTGACTTCCTGTTAACTTGCAGGAGGTAGTCAGCACCATACAGGATCCATCCTCCAGTGCATCAAAAATACTCCCCAAATATCTATGTTTGGGATTTGCTAAATCCTATCTCACCACCCCTCAGCACTGTCTCTGGCCTGTTTGTGACTGATACCATTTCAGGTTCAATTCCAAGGCTCGAAGATTGACCTGCCCTGCTCATCATTATCTGAGCTGCTAATTTTATTAGTCTGTTAGCACCCTGGGCTGCATGGCAGAAAGGGACACTATAAACGTGTAGTTTGATTATATTGGAATCATTCAGCATTGCAGACTTCACAAGTGAAAGTGCAACACTCCCACCTGCCCTTCTGAAATAGAAAAGAAGAAGCAGTAAAAAAAAAAAAAGAAAGAAAGAAAGGTTGGGATGAGCAGAAGAAGGATAAATAGGGATGAAAAATTCAGATCAGTTGGGTCTGAATGAAATCTTTTATAAACTCTCTGAGGTCAGAACATGCTTTGTTTGCCTGTAAACCTCTCTACAGAGGCATAGTACTGTAGAAGTAAAACAAAAGTAACTTTATTAAGAAATAATATTAATAAGAAATGCTGTTTGGAAAGCTTTTAAAATAGCTAATTAAGTAAAAATCCAGCTTTTACACTGGGAATTACTGAGAATGCTGAATACACTTTCTGAAGAGAATTGATTTAATATGCTGGCTTATGTAGCATGCACATGTAACCAGAACTATATAGAGATTTTAGGTTTACAGCTTTTGCCATAGTAGCTTTGGTTGGGTGGCAATCTTTAGAGATGCTGTTATGTTTTGACTTTTTCTCTTTAGTGTCCCTACTTCTTGCTCCCATGATTTCACCATCTCTCTGGCTCTGTTGTCAAGGTCTCTCTTCATTAGATCCCTTTTAGGAAACAAAATAAAAAAAATAAAACTCACATTTATATTTAAAAACAAACTTCTTTTAAAAACTATATTGTTCCTTTCTTTACACCCAGGATTTAATGACTGTTTCCTCCTTCAATATATTTGACTACTGTAAGGCTGATAGGCATCTTTCCTTTGCCCTCCCTTCTCTCCCCACAGCTTTTACTTCCTAAGTAAAAACAATTTTTTTACTAGTTTGGACTAGTAAAAGGAAGAAAACCTGGTTTTTAATTTTTTGTTACGTTTATGTGCTGTACTCGCTATCATTATTGATGCCATAGTCCAAATGCCAGGTTTACTGTCCGAGAAGCACTAAAATGGCTGCCTTTATGTTGCAGACATTTTATAGCACAGGAGAAATGGTTTCTGAAGCAAGGGAACTCATGCACTTAAACAGGAAGGCTTAAGCCTTGTGATAAGTCCCCTGTGACCATTTCAGATGGGTACGCAAATCACCTGAACCAGCCACAGCCAATCACATAACCTACTGTGACCCTTTAAACATTTCTTTAATCAGGACTGCTGGTTTCATTTTTTCTACCTGATACAGTCTAATGTCAACTATATTTTTGTGCATAAAACATCATAAGGATTAGATGTTAATAAACACTATTTCATTAATAAGAATTGCATATCTCATATTGCAAATTCCTCACAGCCTGCAGCTCTGATAACTTACCTTCTTGCAAGTCACACTGCTCTTAGCTTCTTGAGAAAAATAGTAACTATGTCTATTACAGCTAAGATAAATAAACAGATATGATCTGGCAGTTTAGTGCACAAATGCAACCTTCTAACCCGCAGCAGCAAAAGGTCAAAAACTGCAAAACCTAGTCCATTAACCTCTCTAAATGGTTGTGATATTAAAAACTGACTTTCAATATCCCAGGGTCATGATCTAGTGCAATAACCATCAGCAATAAAGAATTATGACTCTAGTACATTATCCATCTATAAAATGGTCATTTATGACACCAGCACATGGGCCATCTGTAACAGGATTGGACCACCCATCTCTAAGAATCATTACACACTTTCAGTTATGGGGTATTGATATAAGTTGTAAAAACTTATTAAGTTTTAAAACAGAGTGCAGAGATACTTACTGTATATTTAGCAAACCAGCAGAAAACCCCACCAGCAAATCTAGTTCCTGAAGGTCTTGCTAAATACAAAGCCCTAGTAGAAAATCACATTTTAAAAGATCTTTCTGTGCATATGATGGTGGCTTGGTAGCAGTATTATATGCTGCCACATAGAAATTTCAGATTTAAATAGAAATCACCTTGTCACTAGTAGTGCCTGGACTAATGGAAGCCTATTAACATACAGAGGGGTTCCTTTAAGATAAGAGTCCAGCTGCTTTGTGCTTGTAGCAACCTCTCTTGGCTGTTTAATGGAGCTGTAGCTCTCCCACACAAGGCAAGGCAGATTGACAAACAGTTGCTGAATGAAAAGGAAAGATCTGCGCTCCTCTAGAAAGAGGTGACTTCAGACAGAAATAGCAAATGAAAGTCCAGAACAAAACTTGTGCAGCCTGGATAGCCCTTAAGCCTTGATTTCAAAAGAAGAATCTCTTTGCCGGTGGGGACGGTGGAGTGAGTCAACACTGAAAAAACCTGGTAATAAAAGAGATAAGATTTGGGAATTCTGCTAGAAGTATATAAAAATCCTTTTGACTGTTTTATGATGATTGTAGGAGTCAGAACTAGCTAAAATAAATGCTTCTCCCATTATATGATAAATCACTACAGAATATGTCAGTATTTGTAGTAGATCACTCCCCATCCATGATCTCAGCCTAAATTGTCGTGATCCCCTGCTAGAGAGACTTAAGTCAGTGAAAGCCAGTTCTCTAACGAATCACTGAAACTTTGGTGGTACAATAGCCTAGAAGTCCCACAAAATCAATCCCACTCGCCTTCTTAGGGACCAGCTGGGCTTACTAATTAAAGTAAAAAAATCCCATCCATCTTGATTTGCAGAGTAGTCACCCAGACAAACATATAAATTCAACACCCTGTTGTGGTTTTCATAGGACACCTAAAAGGGCCAGAGAGGAAGTAGAAAATATCTATTTTTGTAATTTTGACAAGTGATACAAGAAAGCCTTTTACATGTAATTAAATGTGAGAGGTTATCAGAGCTAAAAGCAAATAACATGGTCACATACCAAATCTGTTTACTCTTTTCTTTTTCCTCTAAATTTAATTAATAATTTACATGAGCACTGAGTCTACAAATCTCTCTCAGGGTAGGGGATTACCTACACCTAAACTATATCATCTGTCCTCTGTGTTCCATGCACTGTAAAGTAAGAAAATCCCAATGCAGGGAAACATGATGCAGACTCTTTAAAATGAATCTGATATTCATTTGAGTTTTGGCTGGAGAATGCTTAATGCCAGCTTTCTGTGATCAATAAAAAAACTCTGATAGGATTTCACTTGTGTTTCCCCCCTCCTCCCAATGTCCTTTAATTGTTTTCCCCACCTACAAAATAGAAGAAAAATAAGAGAAGCCCACTGTTTTCTCATTTTTAATCCTTTCCTAAGGATTAAGCAATGGGCTTAAACTGCAGCAAAGGAGGTTTAGGTTGGACGTTAGGAAAAAGTTCCTAACTGTCAGGGTGGTTAAACACTGGAATAAACTGCCTAGGGAGGTTGTGGAATCTCCATCTCTGGAGATATTTAAGAGTAGGTTAGATAAATGTCTATCAGGGAGGATCTAGACAGTATTTGGTCCTGCTATGACGGCAGGGGACTGGACTCGATGACTTCTCGAGGTCACTTCCAGCCCTAGACTCTATGAATCTATGAATCATTGTCCATTAGCATTGGGATCCTAAAGTTTAATGAATAGATAGTGCATAACATGCTACAATTCAGTACTGGAACGTGTGTACACAAGCCTAAATCAAAAAGGCATTGTAAAAGAAGGAAAATATTTGGACTCAGAAGGCCAGAGACTCATCTGGAATAAATCAGATTTACGCAGGTCGAAGATCTGTCCCTAAATTTTGACTTTCATCAGATAAGCATTCTTTCTCACCAGATGGTTCCACCGAGACCTATATCTTGGAAATGGAGGTTTTATAAATGTTAATAAATTAATATATAAAAGTCAGTATAAAATCCAGAGTTGGAATGAAGAAGCCTCTGAGCTTGATTCTGATCTCACTTACACCAGTGTAAAACAAGAGTGACTTCACTGAAGCCAATGAGATCACATCAGTGTAAATGGGTGAAGAAAGGGAATAATCTGGCCCTAAATCTCAAGCCCTTTCAATTTTCATGGTGCAAACCTACAAAGTTCTAGATATTATTAAAGCACAGATCTTCTGTCCATAATATTTAAAGATACATTCAGACCTAACGCTGGCACGGGGTCCCAGCTGCATAAAATCTGTTCTGAAGGGAACTATTTAGAAAGGTATCTACAGCCCTCATCCTTCTGGGAAGTCTACAGCTGACCAATGTCACCTGCAGAAAGGGCACCACAAGTAAGAGAGGAAGCATGGGCAGGGCAGCAAGGGAATACGCTGATACAGTACATACCCACTCCAAAAGTAGGGCTTCATCACAGTTTAAGGCTGCTTTACCTTGGTGAAACCTCTGAGCAAACATATTTTGCAAACAACATCTGCCCTCTCCGCACCACCTCCCACCCCCAATGCCGCCCAGGAGAGACAGCCCCTGCCAGTGGGGCTTAGCGGATTTCGCATCTCCCTATGTCATTGGAGGTCAGTGAAAGCTATGCTGTCCAGTCATTTGTGTTAAAAAGGAAAGAGCACTGCACAAGAAACAATTAAATTAATGGCCACAAAGAAACTATTTTACTAATATGAATCATTACTAGGCATTTTACTAGGTGAACACCTCATTTTCTTAACAGCTGGCAAGCTCTGGAGCATCCTTTCTCTACTCCCAATGGAGCAGCTCCTGCCAAGCTGGCCCATCCTATGGTCAGTGTGCCAGATCTCCTTCACTAAGAGACGTTAAAACATCACATGTCAGAATCTGTCTTTTAGCACCGTGTTTAATAAAAATGTTAACTCATAAATTCATTTCATGTGTCTTCTGCTTCCCCAGAGATGGTCTCGTTTTCACTCAAACCATCTTTGTAGCTTTTTCCTTGCTTCATGCCCAGAGTAGGTTCACCTTGTGCCCTGAATGAGGCAGGGGTCTTATATGAAATAACATTATGTAACCATGAAATTAAAGACTGTATCATACTGTATACGTACAAGGGGCTCAAGTTAAGGTTGAATAGTCAACCTAATGCTGGCATTGCCTAAATTTCAAATGTTTGACTTTGAAACCTTAATGTTAGTTTTATGTATTTTTATGTATAATGTATATTTAGTTTCCCAAAACCCAAACACAGCTTTGATACCCCCTGATTTTATTAGGATTGCTGAAAGGTTGGTGCAGAGTTGGTAAAAAATGCCAGAAAAAAATCTCAAAAAATTTTATCAACATTTTTAATTTTTGAAAAATGTCAGTGATTCTATAAGCTAGTAAAAAAAAAAACCCCACACATATTTCATTAATTTAAAAAAAAACACGTTTTTTTTTAAATTTTCAAAATTTTGACCAGTTCTAGGATTGTGAATAGAAGTCATTGTCCCTTCACCTTTCTAATAGTCAGTAATGTTAGGGAATCTGATCAATAACAATGGATATACTTTGGAATGAGTTCCCATTCCTCTGAATTTCTTCTCAATTTACACTTATCTTTTTGGCTGCACCACCATCTCAGATGCAAACTTTAAGCTTATTTTGCATGAAATCAAGTTTCATCCTCATAACTTTATTTTTCTTTAGAGAACATTGTAATGACAGTCAAATGGTATGTCAAAAGTAGCAACTCTCCCAGCTGTTAGAGTAATTTGAATATTCAGGTGTCAAGTTTCTCATTGATGGTGGATTGTGTGGGCCCATAGAGAGGAGTCAAATCTCTGGGCTATATATATCACTAACATCAGCCCCTCCTGCCCTAAAACTGACCAGTTCTTTATAATGTAAAACTAGATATTTAAGATCATGTTTTCAAAAATGGAGATTTTAGTGGCCCATATGTACAAAAATGAGCATGCAAAAGCATGCTCTGGATAGCAAATTGAACCACAGTCATTGTGCATACAAACTTTAGTAAATATATGCATACATTGCCAGTTAGGTGCCTAGTGAGGCATGTGCAGGAAAAGGTTCTGAATTTGCACATGCAACTATGGTAATTGTACATGTCTTCAAGCACATGCGTGCAGGTAAACATCATTAGAAAGCTCATGGTCTGTATATGTCAAAATTGGCTTTAATTCTTAAAATAAGTCAAATGATGATGAACTAGCACAATCTATAGGTCATATGGAATCCTTACTAAGAAGAATTGACTTACTTTGCACAATCCACCTATCTGCCTTAAGGTTTTGTGCAGCTGCCCATCACTGAAGTGCACCCAAGAACAAGTGGAATAGCAAAGCCCTGTTGTGAACTGGTGTTTAGAAAGTGTAGCTTTCCATTGGTTCCTTCTTTCTGTTTCTTTATTTAAGCAGAAACAGATAAAATGCAATTTTCATGCTATGATTATAAGCCAGGAGTAACAATCCATGAGATGTCACTGAAGAAGTGGAAAGGTACAACAAAAACACACAAACTCTCTATGACAATCTGAACTCTAAAAAGTAGAAATATGACTTGACATGTAAAGTAACCACAGCTTGGCAAAAGATTTATTGAGTACACCCTATCACATAACGGGCCCTCAGCTAGTTATAATAATTATAATAACCAAATGTATTCCATGCAACACTCTGTCAAGAAAGCTCTTAAGAATAGCTCCAGAAACTGCAAGATTAACCCCTTTTTCCAGGAGTCATTATTTCCTGGTACTTAAGTACTTAGCAGTGGCACAGGCAATGGAAACAATCACACCAAGGGGTTAAACACAGGTCTGCACATTGTATAAATCTTTAGAGTTTAACTAGAAGGGGCTAAATTTCAAACTATGTCTGTGAAGTATTTCCCCAATTGTTGAAAATGTTTAAATGACTGGTACCCTTTAGATAAAACTTAGAGTATAAATTACAATTATTTCCATTTTAAAGACCTGAAAAGATTTCTCAAAGAACATTAAAAACACATATACATTTGAACAGAAAAATGAACAGCTACCCTATCAATTCCAAAAATACATATGCTCCTACAAAGCAATGATTGCAATGCTAGATCCATTACATATCGCTAAAGTTTATAGTTAATAATTTAGGCCCCCATTTGGCAAGGTCAAGGCCTTACTGATTTCAGTGGACTAGCCCTGTCCTTAAATTGCTTGCAGAATTGGGGCCATATTGTTTAGTCCGTTATATTCTAAACAATGAAATTACATTGTATTCTATTAAGATACTAATATCATCTTTACAAAAGAAATGAAATAACTGCTGTCAATACCATGCTGCTTTCTATAGTTTGATCCATTTTTTAAAAATGTAGGAATAATGGTTGTATCCAAAAGTGTTGCCAATGCCATATTCCCATAAAAGATCTTACCATATTTAGTAAATAACATATTATATATTTTTTTTATTATTGAATCTAAGATTCATTTGTGAGCAGGCACTTTTATGTCTTTGATGGCTTGGTATACCAAGTGGCTGACCGAAGGCATTTTATACTGTTTAGGGAAGTACTAAACTAGAGGGGAAAATCTGTTTTGTGACCTTACAGGAATTTGATATCCGACTAAGCAGGGACATATCTTAAATCATATACTTGCTCATAGGTACTCGCACAAAGAAACCGCTTCAAGATTTTTATTTTTCCTTCCCACCAAGTCTAGATATGAAAGAAGCCTCAGACAAAATGCTAGGGTCTTGCTCAGGGGAAAATTGCTAAAATATAGCACAGGAGATGCACTCAGGAAACCCGGTATATCCCTAACAGACTATGTGTTCATCTCCTGTCCAGTGCTTTACAAGTTGAACCTTAGGCTTTCAATTTTATTTTATTTGGATGTACCAAGAGTACCTAGTGCTTTTATGTGTCCCTTTATTTTATTGATCCTCTCTGTACTCTTAAAAATAATGGGCTTTTAGAATCCCAGTGCTACTAAAATTTATTTTTCTCACTTTCTTGTTCATTTCTTTTAAAACACATACATTTAGTGGGTAACCTTTATACATGATCAGATGTGATCAACCAATTATAAACACTTTAAAACAGTCCTGTCTAATAGAATTTACACTGTTAGAAAAAGGACATTTATACAGTTACATGCTGCTGGTTGCTTGCCTGCTACTGAGGCACTTATTAACCATTTTTCTGAAATCTTTGTTGGCATAATGCCATGTGATAGGCAAGTATGTTCTCCTCATGCTGGTGAATTAAAATTCAGCTCTCAGTGAATAAGATTAATTGCCTCTTCAGCCAAAGCTGGATTCACGCTCTTATTAGAGGCGAAGGGGGGCTGGAGGTGGGGAAAGCAAGGGGCAGGTTGCCAGCTAGGCTGCAGTATTCAGTTACACGTGAAATGATTTGTAATTCTGAGTAATCACTTAGGACAAGACCTTGCACCATTTTATCTATACATGACTCTAGGCCAAAGTCAATACTCATAGTAAAATAATGAGATGAAGCTAACTGAGCCCTTTTATTAATGCTCCAAGGAGCAAATCTAATGCTTGAGCTTCTCCCATTGAAAGTATCCACTTCTTCCTAAAAATGAACAAGTGGGTCATGATGCCCAGTAGCAACCAGGGTACCTGCTTCTGAAAAAAAGAGAGAGAGAGAGAGAGCGCAGCAGCAGCTCCCCTTTTCTATTTTTGTATCATGCCTTACCCAACTGCAGGTGAAAGAACATGAATTTTGCATTACCTCTAGGCTCATTAGAGAAATCTGTCTCTCTCCTAATAGTTTCCCCTGACTTAGAGGGGAAAAATCACACAAAGAAATACAATGAACCCGAGGAGAGAGAAAGAGAGAGAGAGAGAGAGTCTACACTGTGTGAGGGCTTTGTGCTCTCTCTTAGTACCATCAATACCATGAAGCAAACCAAGTACAGTAGGAAACTGTATGGCTATGTAAGAAAGGAAGCACTCACTGTTACTGTTTCTAGTATAGTGAAGATAAGTCCTAACAATTTACACAGAAACTGGTGTTTTGCCCCAGTTTAATTTTGCTGGATGTGATCAGCAGGTGAAATTTCACTTACCCAGTGGTCTGTTCCCCAGTCCTGGCTGCAACCCCTTTCCCTCCTACAGAGACCAGGAGGGGTAGTGGTGGAAGAATGTGTTTAAAGTCGCAACTTTAAAGCTCTACCTACAGTTATTTTTAGAGCTCTAGCATGAGCCCAGCTGTCTGTTGACTCTGCCTCCCAGCCATGGGCTATGTAGACCTAGCCTTAGGTATCTCTTCTCTACCGTGAAGATGAATTCAGAACCCAGTTGTCTCATTGTGGGATGTTGGAAGCCTATTTTCCCATTTGTTATTCCTGCTCAGTGGAGTCTTCAGTGCTCCAAATCTTGGCATATCCCGGATTACACGAGAGCATCATAGAATCATAGAAATGTAGAGCTGGAAGGGACCTCAAAAAATCATCAAGTCCAGCCTCCTGCACTAAGGCAGGAGGACCAAGTGAGGAACTAATAGTACGGCTCTGCTGATGCCACTCTGCCTTGAAGATGCAAAACTACCAATAATTCCAAAATCCAAAGCAGAAAACTTCAAATATATCTGAATTTGTGAAGACAGCATGTGTGATGGGTGGAATTTTCACATGTGAGCCATCTGTAAATGTTACATATACAATATTGAAAATCATGCCTTGCTTCAATTTAATATGGCCCATTTTCACTTTAAAAATGTAAAATTTTTGTGTGAAATTGGTAAAAACCTGCTGTGGCCCCTTTACATTGTTCTCTAGGGAATCCCCAAGTTGTAGTGCTGGTGGAAAATTTTGCCATAGCACACTCTTCTGTCAAAAAGTATACTTTCTTCTAAATCAAAACATTTAGCAGGAATATTATGATTTCAACAAAATTTTCTATGGGAAAAAGCTGAAACAAATCATTTTGACTGTTTCATTTTTACTTGTATTATATTAAATATTAATGTTAGTATTATATTGTATTAATATATTTAATATTACATATTATATAGAAAACAAAGTCAAATAACTCCGAATGATAAAGTCAGAATGCAACTTTTTTAACTTATCAAAATGAAACAATTAGACCTTATCAAAACAAAATATTTCAATGGTCTCAAATTATTAATTATGATTATTATTATTATTATTATTGGAATTTTCATTCTGTGAGAAATTTTGAGACTTCTTGTTCTGATTCAGAATGAAAACAAATTTCTCAATATTGGAATGCAGAAGAGAAACTCCTTTTTCTGAACATCTGTATCCCACACAGGGGCTCTGGAATAATTTGTATAGTGGGAGCACTAAGAGCCATTGAACCAAACTGTAAACCCTGTATATGATGGAAATCACTTCATGCCGGGGGTACTGCCATACCTCTAGCACCCCTAGTTCCAGCACCTACGTCCCCAAGCATAGTGGTGGTATAAGGCTGCCATAAGCAGCCCTGAACTACTCTCCTGTGTAGTCCCCGGCATAGGAGTAGGCTGAGGTGGGGCTAGGGTAGGCAAAAGGGTGAGTGACTGAAGCACCCTGTCCTTTGGCTGTTCTGGGCTACAGAACAAACCTCAGTAGCTGTGTAAGGTTGCCATAAATCAGAGCAGCCTCTGGGCCTACTCTAATATATATCAACATATATTGAGGGTCATTCTGGCCCCTCAGACAACCAGAAATAGCAGAACACAAAGATGGCATAAAGCCATTTCTGCCTCCCTTTCTTGGACTGCATTTTGTGATCTTCCAACTAAGAGGCCCAGCATTGCATCCAGCCAGGGGGTTTTCATTAGTTTTGATAGTAGTGAGGGTTTTATTTGTATATGTGGCCCTATTTCTCCCATGCAAACCTTCTGCTACCCTGTCCTGGCCCTTTCCTGTGCAGAGGCTGCCAAACTATAAGTGGTTTAAGGGTGCGCACACATGGGGACTAGGAGAAGATCATTAACCCCAGGGTTTTGTCCACAATTTGAACTCACGTCAGCAGAGCTGAAAATCTGGTGAATTTAACCCACTGTGTAATCTGTCTGTAACCTACATTAATTTTAGTCAGCTGTTTACTTAACTAATCAGAAAGAAAAATGGCTTCATTGTCTCTTTGATGCAGCTTTTATTCAATTTTGTGTTGAGATTATTTTCTCCAGTTGTATGTTTTGTGTTTATTAGATTGGTTTTATTTTTACTCTGTGTGAAGCCTTTTCTGGTGCTCTGTATTAAAGAGAGATTCGACAAAGATCCTCTGTGGTGTTGCAGTGTGCATGGGACTAAAGAAAGGGTTGGCTATGCTGATGACTGTAATACACCCCCCTTTACCCCTGTACTGTACATACACTTTAAAAAAGATTAAGCACAATTTAAGTCCGCTTTTATGTTTTTCTTTCTATTCTTATCAGGGCAGAAGGGTGAGAAAAAAATAGCCAAGACTTAAACAATATGTTGTGTGGAAGGTGGAGAGAAACAGATTCATAGGAACAGAGCCAAAGTGTATCAAATTACTTCATGTTGTAGCTTCTTTTTCCTTTTTTTAAACTTTGAAGCCTGAAATAACTTGGCAAGGAAGCCACAACCTTTTGTTTGATTATTTAAGAGTTCCCCCTAGAGTGGAAATTGTGTTTGATATTGCTTTGTATAAATAAATAATTTGAAGGCCTCTATATCCAGATAAAACTCTACAGTCACATAAGTAGGTTTCCCATTATGTGTGCTTTACCTCAACCATCTTTATTCTACCAAAGAAGTGTGTCTAGGGGGACTCTTATCTCCCATGGCTGACATTTGATTTCCCTTTGGCCTTCCATTCAAGAGGAGTTGGCTGACTTGATCCCAGCTATATGCAAAAGGGGTGGACTAGCTGGCTGGTTACTCTTGGGCAGGAGATGCTGGGAGAACTGCTTTTATGCTCTGCCATCGCTATGTGCACAATGCACCAAACCCACTGAACTTAAATGGAAAAACTGGTTGATTTCAGTGGGCTTTACATTTCATAACATTTTCTGCAAAATCTTACCAATGAAAAAGTTTTCATATCAATTGAAACTTCAGTAAAAAAAATAATGAAACAACAGTAACTGTATCCAGGGGCAACAACAGTTTTAAAAAATGTCCCTCGTATTATGATGCTGCCTCATTGCTTAGAACACGGTGGGCAGCACATTGCAAGTAATGTGCTCATTAGGAGCATAAACAGAAAGGAGGCAAGCCAAACAAAAATGGGAGCATTATCCCAGGACAAGGAAGAGCACTGTGTGCTCCTTCCATGCATGGGTTAAAACCACCCCCACAAAGGTATAATCTAGAGCTGCCTTAGGCACCTCTGAAGTTCATCTTTTTCCCTGGTGAACAAGATCAGAACAACATTGTTTCAGTGCTGTAACATTCCTTTGTGTGAGTGGAGAATGCATCTAGGTCATGCAGAAAAACAGTATGTTACTGTAGCGATCAGTAGTGTAATACACGAGCCCTACTGTGAGCTAAATTCAGACCCAGTAGGTGCAGCAACATTGACTTCAATGAAGCTGCAGCTATTTACACCTAATCTGAATTGGTCCTTGCATGTGGAATGAAAATGTTAGTTTGACCATTCTGTACAGCTGAGGCACCTTCTTGGTGTGAATTTCTGCTCTAAAATATCCATATTATGAAATGGCATGGTATTCATTCCCATCTCACCTGTCCTTCCCCCTAATTATCCCTGGGAATAGACTTCACCCGCCTCCATAATATTACTCACCAAGGCTGGCTTGTGACAGGATTGGTACCAGTGGTTAGAACAGATGACAGCTACGTTATATAGACAGTAGGTGAACCCAGCATGGGGTTGTTTAATAAGAGACTCCTATACCACTTATTTGTCTGCTTCCATGGCTTTCATCACCAACTGTCACTTCTTGTGTGGGCATGGTACACACTAGTTACACTTCACACTCCTGGCTGCCCAAAAGCCAGTGTCAGCACAGCTCAAATGGAGGTTAACAAGTATGTTGTAATTCCCAAATTGTATTGCCCATCTTTTCTCCTTGCATGTTTCAACTATGGGGCATGACTGGACTCTGTGTGCATGCGTGCACAGGCTTGAGGGAGAATGATCCTGGAAACAGAAGAAGAAAAGTGGAACTGTGGAAGCATTGGGTGTGAAAGGAGGATATGACCCAAGAAGCAGAAGGAGACAGGACACTGAAAAGGGAAAGCCCAAGGAACATGTCTAAGGAATCCAATGCTAGGAAATCTGCTCAGTTTATAGATCAGAGAGGAGTTTCTTTTCCTTGTTTTTATGGTGCAGAAGGGAAACTAATCTCTACTTAAATAGGTTTTTATTGCATTTTTATTTGAATTCCCTGATTTAAGGACAGAATGTACCCTTTTGCTCTGTGAGTGCACAATGGGGGAAAGTGCAAGGAGTCCCCCTTCTTATGCCTCTGCATTGGACACTATTGTACTCCATGTGTTGTCTGATGTCTGCAAGACATCCCCAAAGGATGTTTAGTGGTATGGATGCAGGACCAGGACCTGTCTCCTACACACTGTCCGGCAGAGCTGGCTGGGAATTCATCATGGAGCATGCTGCATTCTGCCAGTGTGCTGGGAAACTAAATGGAATTAATCTCAAGGTTCCCTGGGGTGAGGTAGCTGTGTACTCACCCCATAATTAGATTATACCTAAACAATACAACTGAACAATTAGGGTAAAATTTTCAGAAGTGCCTAAATGATTTAGAATGGAAGGTCCATTTTCAGAAATGATTTAGGACCCTAAGTTATTGAAAGTCAATGTGACTTAGACTTCTAAGTACCTAAGTCACTTTTGAAAATGGGGCTTAGGTTCCCAAGTTATGTAGGGTCTGATTTTTAAAGGTATTTAGGAACCTAAAGATGCAGATAGGTGCCTAACTCCCAATGGGAGTTAGTCCCCTAGGCATTTTTGAAAATCCCATTAGGCATCTATCGGTCTCATTAGGCATCTAAATGCCATTAACAATCTGGCCCTTAGGCACTTTTGAAAATTTTACCCAAAATTGTTCTAATATTATGAAATATCTAAAACTTTTAAGAAAGGTTCTACAGTAATTTCGTTCTGAAAACTGCACATTCTCTCCTCTCCGTGAAAGCCTAAACTCTCTGTTTCAACTGACTGAAATATGAGATTCAAGGTATTCCCTTCTGCACTTACAGTACAGTATGTGAAGAGCTGGATTAGAAGATTTAGGAGGCCCTTTCCATCCCTGAAATCTGTCTGACTCCCATAGACTGACTAAAATCTTTTCTGTGTGTCTGAGAAGTGTTTTGGTTTGGTATGCTTTATATTTGCAAAATGGAAAAGTTGGCTAAAAAAGTCCTAAAGTCAATGTTTCAAGTTAGTTTAGTTTCCAAGGGTCAGATCAGATGAAGTTGTCTGAAAACTGTATATTTAATGTTTTCAGAATGTTCTAAGAATGATTAGACACTAACATGACAGAATCTGTGATCAGAAAGTGATAGTACAGGAGTGCTGCATCTTGTCTGGAATTTGCTTTCCCTTAGCAGTTTCCTTCTTATGGCAGCATACTGCTGCATTACAATTTATGGGAGGAAATATATAATTCAATGAATGGTCTTCTGTGAGGCTGTAACCTTAAAAAGATATGTAACTAAAAGCTGTAGGATCTTTCAAGTAGGATTACTTGTAAAACCTTGACAGTTCAGATGTTACTTAGTAGAGAGTCTGAGTTTGAAATGTTCAGGGTATCATTATTTATATTTTAAACTGGTTTAACTCTGTATGGTCACCTTGGCAACATCATGGAATAAAAGAAACCCATAAAAGACTCCACTTCTCAATAAATCTTAAGCATGCAATTGCTCACATTTACAACTCTGTACAATAGTCTCTTAAAATCTGACTGGGCAATACTAATCAACTGATCTACACTGAGGCACAGAAAAATATCACACTAGATATTATGTCATAGTATGGGCTGTAATAGCAATACCACAACAGAAGCATCACAGAACTTTGTATTGAATATAAAAGGAAGCAAATATACCAATGTTTACATTCATCAGGAAATTTTAAGCCCCAGTGTAGGATGTAGATCAAATATTTCAGATCAAACTTTAACAGTTTATGTTGTTTCTCCTTAGTAGTTACGATCTTGGGATATGGCCTTAATTTTAAGTACCTTGACTTTTCACACTTAAAAATAAGAAATGACTAATGATGGTCTGGAAGCTATTACATTAAAAAAAGAACAGCTTAAAAGTGTTTGATCCTCCTTTGATGAAGTGTGAACACTAGACCTTTCCCCAGAGGTGTAATTGTGACTCGCTTTCTCTGAGGAGAGAAGGGGGGGGTGAACAATATTACAGTCTCTGTTATTTTGTTTAAGATAAACTATTTCCATTGATCAGTTTATTAAGCTGATTGTTAGTAAATGTTACATTTTCATTCTCCATGGTACATCAAATTTGTCGATACTATGGAATTTCTCTGGCAAAAATGTGATTCATTCTGCGAATCTCAGAGTAAGTTATGTCTCTGCCCTGTGTAACCACATCACTGTTTGTACTACTCTTAAAAAAAAAGGTTCCAAAAACTTCAAGCAGATTTTTTTAAAAGATGAAAGACTATGACTACTTTTGTTTAATTCAGCCATACAAAAGTTTACTTGTTAAGATACAGTTTCTTACCTCTACTATCAAAAGTACTTGAAAATAAAAGGCTTTATTTAATGATTCTCCACTGCCTTTCCACCTGTGTATTAATTATTTATATTAAAGGGTGTTCTGAGGCCCCGACCAAGATCAGGACCTTATGCTATGCACTGAATAAACAGATAGTAAGAGAACTGAAGAGCTTACATTCTAAATAGACAAGACAGACAAAGGGAGAGGGAATTAGAGGTACAAAAGGGGAAGTGACTTCCTCAAAGGTACATGGCAGATTAGTAGCACAGCCAGGAACAGAACTAAGGCCTCCTGAGTCCCAGCCTAGCAACTTATTAACTGCTCTGTACAGTCATTTATTCCTGAGCAAAGAGCATGTAAAACACTACCAATCTGATTTAGCAGAATTTTACACCCTCTTTGCACTCACTTTTTCACTGGTGTAAATATGGTACACACGGTACAAGGTAGAGGAGAATCAGGCCCAATGCTCTGAATTGTGCCAGCTAACAGTCACAAGGAATCGCCAGAGTGCAAAAAGTGCTGTGGTCACCCAGGAATGCATCGTACCCTGGGGGTAGTGCCAATTCTTTGCCACCTGGGGATTTCCTCATGCTATGGAAATCTAAGTTTAAATGTACTGCATAATCTTGAACTGTGTGATTTCCCAGGAGATACAGGGATGTTCATATTTGAGGATTTAAACATTCTCAAGAATTTGAATATCCCACAGAAGTAATTGCTGTGGAGAGCACCAGCAGTTTCCAAACAGACTAACTGGCAGGCAAGCTGAAAATTGTGAATTGGTATAGAGCAGTGATTCTCCATCTTTGGAGGAAGACAAGGAAAATATCCTCTAGATCATCTCCCAGCCCAATCTTCCTCTGCTTGGTTATCAGGTCGTGTCCTTCAACCAACCACCAGAAGAGCAAATTGCTGAAACTTTGGAAAGTTTAGATCCAAATATGCATATGAATTTTGCTTTTCAGACCCACCTGTGCTGAATTTCATTTCCAGTTTGATGACAATATCTTGTGATAAGAAGATTTCATGTTACTGCATTTGTCCTCACTACACATGTTCCAGGAACTATTGCAAGGTGATTTAAACTAGGTCAATAAACTGTATACTGCTGAGTTCCATAATGCTGACATATTTAGGCTGCTATATACTGACACAGAAGTCTTGTATATACATATGATATACATACATGGTATATTGTTTCAGAAATGGATAATCATACCATTGCCTACTATATCTGCTTCAAGATGCATAAGAAAAGCCAGATGATTTTTTTCTGTATAAATAATAGACATGCTATTTTAATTTTAATCATGTGGATTTTGAAGTGAAATGTGCTTCTAAGTTTACCCTAGACTGTCCCTGGTGACAAATAATAGAAGCTCCCAAATGTATTTTGACCCTCATAGGCTAAAGGCCAAATCTTCAAAGAAGTGCTGCTAAAAATCTTCAAAATAAGGTAGTTTACCATATTGCCACAACTCATAGTTCAGCCTTGTGTGAACACCTTTGGCAGCAGATGATAGCTAAGCAAAAACAGAATGAGAAAAAGATCCCTGTAAAAGATCCTTTATGCCTCCCCTTTTAAGAAAAATAAAGGAAATGTTCTAAAATAACTTCCCCCATACAATCAGATCAAGTTAATCAGTATCAGTTTACTAATTCCATCTTTATTTGACTTAAAAAAAATTATACAAATCAACTATACCTTTATCTTAGGAGCTTGACAGCCACTGAATTGTTTTAAATATCAGACATACTATATTGTTCACACAATTACTAAGCATTGAGTAACCAGGTTTGAAGACATAAAATGCCCAAGTGATGATCCAAACTCTGTTAACAAATTCTTTGAGGACTTATCTCTGAAATAACCTTCTGTTGCATTAATATTTTAAGAACTTTACCCACTCTCTAGGTTGAAGGGGCCCAAATTATCATTATTATTTATTTGTGTTATAGTGGCACCTAGAGGCCCTAACCAAGATCAGGGTCCATTTGTGCTAGGCAATGTATAGGTGCATATGAAGAGAAAATCCTTTACAATCTAAATAGACAAGACAGACAATGGAAGAAAGGAATATTATTATTCACATTTTACAGATGAAGAGCTGAGGCACAGAAAGATTAAATGACTTGCTCACAGTCTGTGGCACAGCTAGGGACTGAACCCAAGCTTCCTGAGTATATGTCTAGTGCCTCAACCATGAGACCATACTTCCTATCTCTAGTGTATGTGTATGATGAAGTTACACAAAGAATGAATTCTGTTCATTAGGTTTTATTACAGTTGACTTTGACATTTCACAGCTTTTAAAAAGTAATAGACTTTAAAAAAAATCAGCAACTTTTGTTTTTATAATTTGAGATTTCTTTTCACAACTTGATATTTAGATATAGAAGTGAATGTATTTTTAACTTGGGGTGGGCTCCTGCAGTCTTATAGTCGTGCAAAACTGGATGTGGTTTTTGTGAACAAACTTCTTTTTATTGATGAACAAACGTACTAAATGTTTAGGCGCTCATATGACTCTCTTACATCTGCAAGATGGGACTGGATAATTAGACATCTTGCAGTAAAAGGTTTTCACATAAGATTTCTAACACTTTCTATTTCCAGTTAGAACTGCATATTTCATAGTACCTCAGTATGTCACCAGAAGAACAGATATATAATTAAAATAATTAAATTGAAAGTATACTGAAATTTCTTAAACCTCAGAAGTAGTTTGTTTCAACCTCACTTAAAGCTTAGGGCAAAACTACATGGGGTGACTTTCCATTTTGTCCAGGTTGTTTTCCCTTTTTTCCCCCTGTCTCCTTTTCAAAAAGTTTTCCAACTTTGCCACTGTCGTCAGCCTCCTTCAAACTCCTTTAAAAACTAGGCAGGAAACAATAAGATTAGAAAGCACTTAAACTGCTCTTTAGTTTCTGATTTAGTCATACAATATCCTATCATTCCTTGACTGTGTTTAGGTGCTAGATTTCGAATTTTTCTTTTAGAATCTTTTGGGGATGGTGAGAGTAGGGAGATTGTGCGGTGCATGTTTAAGAAATAGTAGTTTCTAATATTTCTGAACCAAGGATTGCACAGACATAGTTAGGCAAGCTGGGTGGTCAAAATACTGTAACTAGCCCTTCTTCACTCTCATGGTTGCCATTTTAAACACCATTTTTTCCTAGATATAAAGCATAAGTCAAGTAGCTAGCCATCCAAATGCTAATATTTGCTCACAATTTGTGGCTAGAAATCCTTTTTATCTGACACAAAATGCATCCACAAAAGGGAGGCCAGCCTTCTCAAAGTGTAGACCTTAACTTCTACCTAGTCCCACTACCAGAAAAGAGCAGACGAGACCTTAGATATGTCACAGGAAGGCCTTTCTAACAGGGAAACACTCTTCTTAATACTCGTACTATAGTGCCAGCATTGGGTATGAGCCCAAGCCTTCTCTGAAACTTCATCCAATTACTTTCCATCTCAGAGCAGAATATGACTGACTGAGCCAGCTGCAAAGGCCAACTCTTAAAGACAAGACTTCTGATTGCCAAATAAACAGACCCTGAATGTTCTGTGTGCTAACAGCTCATTAAGGGATTGTTTGGGAAAGGGGGGGATTTGCATACAGCCAAATGAGGTGGGTATCTTGTTCTTTGCTTGCCTTTACTAAAGTGCAGTTTTGTGCCTGCATCCAGGTGTTAATCTTCTCAAAGAATCAAGGAGTCTTTGTATTTAACAGTCACTTTTTTATTTTTAAGATGCAAACAGGAAACATAATCGAAAACTAACGCTTACTGCTAAACTGCCGCCTCCATCTCATTGACTCAATCTTGTGAGGTGCTGAGCACTCTGACTCTAAGTGGTTTGTTCCAGCAAAACACTTAAGTGCATGCTCAATTTTAACACAATGGGACTATTCAGGTGCTTAAAGTTAAGCATGTCCTTTTGTACTTTGCTGAATTCAAGTCAGAGTGCTCAGCACTTTTCAGAATTGAAGCACCAGAAAAGATGTGGCTGTACCTGTCCTTCAAAGTGGAGGGTGACCTATTACTCACATGTGCTACATAGTCATATAAAATACTCAGCACAGTCCATATTCTCCCTAATCATCCCTCAATCTCAGGTGTTGGAAATAAAGAAAAAATATTTAAAATGGTTTAAGGTAATGTTTTCAGCTTGCTTTCCATGTCTTCATACCCATGTCTGTAGGCAAAAATATAATTCAAAATAAACAAGTTGGTGCTCAACCTATGCCTTGTCCTCTTCCTTGCTGTCTTTCCAATAAAATCTCCATTCACAGGCTCAGATGAACTCTCAGAACAATTATGTGAAGCAGTGATCCTATTCTGAACGTTACCTTAAATATTACAAGCTCCATGGGTTCCTGCCTTGTGCAGCATTTTGAATTTTCAGCTAGACCATTGGAGAAATATTATTGTAAAGCTTGCCACTGACCATAACCGACATTTTTAGTTTTAGCAACGGAGGACAATGAAGAGCAAACCACAAACACTGAGAATAAAGTGACAAGATTTAAGGTTGTTTGCTCACTCCAATAGTTTGTTTGCTCTTTGGAGGAGGTGGGAGAAGGGGACTGTTTCACACTCTCCAATAAACTTTCATTTTAGCACTGTGTTTGAAAACTACATTAGCAGAGCAGGAGACTAAATAAGCTTTTATTTCTACTTCTTCATGTTACGGTGATTACGAGTAAGTGTTGGATCATCAAAGTTTAGACTTCATTTTATTTTCATAAGCCTCATTGAAGCCTTAGCTCTCTGAAAATCCCACTACATTGAGTCCCATAGTCATTGTTTTAGCATATTCTTTGCCTCTACTTTTGATCTGACAATAGCCCTAAGACTGAAAGTAATACTACATTCATCAGCTACATGAGTATTTGAAAAGAGAAATGGCAAGGAATAGGATTTCCAGAAATAGGCTGCTATTCCTTAATCCACATTGCCACCTGTGGAAACCTAAAGGGACAATACTTAAGTCTTACACTCTAGCTGTAAAATTCACTGAACTCTTTTATGAACCTTGTTATTCATATTGCTTCCAACCACTGACTCCTATTTCCAGTGAATATCATTATTAACGTTATAATAGTGTATCATTTACATGTTTACAGCAATTCATATACTTCCACTCTAATGGGCTTATGAGAAGTACTATAGAACCTATAAATCACAGGCAAAGGCTAAAAGATAAGTTAAAAAACAGAGACATGAAAAAAAGTTATGCAATTATTTTAAATAAATGTAGTAACATACCTGCATGCAGATTTGTGTTTATAACAATTGGATAAATTCATGTGTTGTTGTTATTATTATTATTATTATTATTATTATTAGACTACTTGCCCTATTGTATCTAATGACTTTGGAAAGATCATTATTTTCAATAAATAATTGAATAATAAAATCATATTAAAGAAAAGTTTGAACAAGTTTGCTGTGTAAATTGCACTGAGTCCCTAATGTCAGGAAGGGCTTCTGAAAATTAAAGATAGGTTTCAGAGTAGCTGAAATTAAATTAAATTAAATTAAATTAAAGAGCTGCCGACACCTCATAGCAAACTTTGCAAAACTTTATCTGAAAAAACAATGCTGCTTCTGTTCCATCTCTTACTTATTTCTCTTCTAGTTTTCTTAATACTAAGTGATGATGATGTCCTAAAGTCAGTTGATCAATTCAGGTGAGGAATAAAGAGCCATGTTGATGACCAGATGAACTCTTAAGAGACATGTTTTTCATACAAGCATTCTCAGCATGAAGAACAATGCTATACATACATACATACATACATATATATATATAATACACAGAGAGAGAGAGAGAATTATTTTCAAATAAAATGTTATCTTTTCCATCAGCTAGCTAAACAAAGATAAGGATGTTAACTAGAGAGGAGCTGCTAGTACAATATATGCTTATGTTGCTTTTATTATTATAATCCTCTCATTCAGAAGTTAATTTCTGAGCTTTTTCAAATCACACCAAGCTGACACACTGATAGAAAATGTCAGATAAATTGCAATTTTCCAATGGCTCAAAGCTGCTGAAAAGTTTTTAAGATCTGTATCCCAAACCAACAAAGGGGTTTTTTTTGCAAAGCTTCTGTGGGTTTTTTCCCCATTTTGTTTACTGCACAATGAAGTGCCTTGTGTTCACAGAATTAAAGTTCTTGACAAACATCTCTCTCCACTTGCCAAGGCCCAAATAAAAATCCAAAATGTTGGACACAAAATAATTATTCAAACAGGAAACCTAAAATGCTGTGAGATTCATTCTTTTAGTACAAATAACATGGGCCATGATTCGTTATTTCTGATGTAAATAATGTTCAACAATAAAAGTGAAGGGATGCCGAATTTGTGTAGAATAATGTAGGGACTAAATGAGTAATATCCCTCAAAAGGCAGGACCCATGAGAGGCATGCTGACAGACCTGTCCCTTGGGTGCTTGTGAGCATCATGTGTTAACTTTTATTTGCTCCCTAGTGGTCTGATCCTGAAGTCACTCCAAAAGGGAGGAAATGTGTGTGGAGGGCATCCATACATAATAAGTAAAAAGTAGCCCTATTCCACAACCAAGACACAGCTATTACAATACTTGAGTAAGCAACTTGTTCACAATTATTATTGTTAGTAGTAGTAGTAGTATTGTATTGTATTGTATTGTATTGTGGTAGTACCTAGGTGCAATTGAGCTATGTGATATACAAGAAAAAAAAATAGTCCCAGCCCCAAAGAGTTTACATTCTCCACATATTCTGAGTAAATGTATTTCCACAAGCTGCACAGAGTATTGTTTGGTCAACCTAGACACCAGTCAAGCTCAGACACCAATCAAGCCACCTCTTCCATATGCAAATTTCTTTAGTACAGTTGGGTAAGCATAGGTCAAGACGGTTTGGTCACGCTGTGCATAAACAGGATTCCAAATGGGTGTAGTGTCTGATTATGCCCCATTCTTTCTTACAAATAATAAATAAACACAATTTTCACTTTCCCTTTTAACAAAACACTCCATTTACCAAAAATATGATCTCGTCTTTCCACGGCCCTATATTTGAATACACTGTTTTGCAGTTTTCAGCCAATCAGCACTGCTTTTCATTCCTATGGTGTAAGTCCCTATTAGGGCCCTTACTCAGGAAAGAACTTAAGCTCATGCTGAACTTTAAGCACATGCTTAAGTCCCATTTATTTTATCTATGTGCTGAACTTTCTTTCCTGAAGAGAAATACTTTCCTCATTCAGGACATAATCTCCTAAAATGAATTCACCCCTTCCTGCACACATAACGAATAATGGGGCTTTGCAAGGGGCAACGCACAGGTGTTGAGAAGATGGATTGAACTCACTCCCACTTGAACCTTCAGGTAGTCAACAGTGCTGCAGTGATGTCCCTCCATGGCTGACTTTACTGACCTAGACAGTGTTTCAGGATCGCTGCATCTGATTAAGATTGAATCCCATCGCCCCGTCTCCCAGCCTGCCCACAAGGGACTCTGACCTCAGCTTATTTGGAGCAGCATACAGAGGCCCACTGTTCATTTGCTTTGCTCATTGAGCCTGGGGCTTAAGTAATGTGGAGGGTCTTGTGCACAGCCTTCTCTACCTTTGGATGAATTTCAAACATAATGATGAACAAACATTGGCAAATGGAATTTTTTTTTGCCAAGTTTCATTTAAAGCCTGGCTGAATATGGCTCGGTTAATTATTAAATATGAAAAAACGGCTGCACAAAAAGAAGAAAAAGGTAATTTATTCAAATTATGTAAAAACTGAATAATTTCAGAAACTTTACTAAATATTTTTAGACAATACTAAAGAATACTGTTACCCCAACAACTCTATTTAACTTATCAGCTTTCGTACTGCAGAAAATACTAATAAGCTTTATGGTAAATTATTTTCTACAGTACCTATATTGATATAAAATGCCTCCTTCCCTCCCTTGAGATCTTCCCCAGAGATCCCTTGTGGCCCAAAATCTACCAGTCAACCTAAATATTCTCTTCTCTCTCCCAGATTCCTGTAGTGAAGAAAAAAAATCAAATATCTGATAGAATATCCTATAACTTGTGTCTTAAAATTTTATTCCTATGGATCAGCCTTTCAACTGTGATCCATTCATTCTAGATAAATGTTTTAGCTAGATGCTTTTACTAAAGCAGTCAGCAGAGAAATAGTTACCACTGTTGACATTTTAGGGCCACATTTTTGAAAACCAGAGGACCAAAGATAATATCTGTCCTGAGCAAATGGGTAATTATGCAGCTAAACATAAATGTCCATGTGTAATCCCCTCATTTGCTTATTCAGTGGCAGTAATTGCACCCACAAATAAGGAAGTAAGTGTGCGTGCATTCTAGCATACGGCTGTTGCATGTCCCATTTTAGAAATATGGCCCTTGAATTTGGCCAATGGTGCAGTCTACACTTTTATCATTGTTATTGTTTCAGTCCCTCTTCTCAGTGCCAGGAAGCCTAGCACTCCATCAGCTTTAATTTAGAAGGACATATTTTCCAGAAGGGTTAGCAACATAATTTCATAAATAAGAGCTTAAATTCTGCAAAATACACTGGATATACCTAAACTCTTTAAGAGGATCACAATCCACATTCTGGTATGAAATTCCCTTTGCATGTAAACACTTCATATCAATCCACTTCAGTGGACCAGATTCACACTTATCTCTTTGGCAGCCTGGCTTAATACATCCCAGTGGGGAGAAGGGTATGAGAGGGATTCAGCATAGGTAGTGGAGCCGTCAAGGGCTGTCCTCAGACATTTCCACAGAGTGCTCCATAAGAACCCCTTCAGTGCACTGTATATTGCTCAGGGGATCCACTAAATTAGTTTGTCTCCTGGCTGACCTGAACACACCTCTCGACTAGCACTGCCCTTGTTCTCCCCTACACACAGTCCTGCTGGGGACCACAGGCTCTACTCCCTGTTGGCACTTCCCTGCATGTTGGAAAGGTAAGGAGACGGCATGGCATTATCCCTAATCCCACTCCACACCAGCCAGCAGGGTGCAGAGGGGACAGTCTGCTGCATCTCTCGACGCAGTGGCAAAACAGCCACTGTGATATAATAATCCCCCAGGGGGAGGTAGAGTCAACTGGAATACTTCCTAGAGGCTTCTGCTACCTCTCCACACCGCACTCTAGGGCAAGCGATGGCTTAAAAGACACATAATCTGGCACACTGACTTGTCTAATGACGTTTTATTAAAAGTGGAGTGCCAAAATAAGAAGCAGGTTTACACTTAAACATTTAAAGTAGATATTTGTAAAACTACTTATGCAAATAATGCCGTTATTTGCCATTATGCATAAACACTCTGCTGAATAACAGTGTAACCAAAAGACACACACCCTCCTAATTCAACTTTTACATTTTGCTAGAAACACAAAGACTCAAATATTCTTTTTGTGGTTGAAAATACTTTCGTGTTTTAAATATGAAATATTTAGATCATAGAGTTACTCATAGAGTTTAAGGCAGAAGGGACCACCAGATCGTCTAGTCTGACCTTCTCTATATCACAAGCTACCAACACCAGCTACCACCCGCATACTAAAGCCAGCGACTGAAATTAGATCAAAGAAATACAGCACACAGAAGACTAGACTATTATGTTTCACATGTAGTGTAGTTATCTTGCTATTATGGGCCACAGGGAGACAATAGAATTCACCTTTTTTTAGCCTCTGTAATTTCCTCAGTGGGAGCATAGGCTACAGTGATGGACAGCTGCTCATGACAATGTCTCAACCTTGTGTATAGCAGTCAATCAGAAATAGGGTGCTGTGTTATGAGTAATTTATTTTAAAAAGGTGGTCAGCAGATGAGTGCTACCCTGTTTATATGCCTGGTTCCTCCAGAATACAGTAGACTTGCATCCTCTGCAAAATATTGACTATTATTCATGAGTCTTGCCTGGGTTATTCGAGCAACTGCAACATTGTATCTTTCCACCTCTCAGTCTAGTGAAACCTGGTACCCAACCTCATTTAGGGTTAATAAACTCCACATGCCAAATCTGGTGGATTTTGTCAAGTTAGCTATGGATGACTTAAGCATTATAGAGTTTGGCCTAAAGAGTGGAGCATGTTTCATCAAATGCCCCTTGATTTGCTCTTTGTCCTGGGGACTGGGGAAATGTAGACTAGTGATTTTGTTTGGGGACATCAAACCCTTTCCCAAGAAACCCATCCACATGTAGCAGATCATTTTGAGGTCATAGCTCATGCACCTTAACCACTGTTTGGGGAATATTTTTCCCTTCTCTACTGAGATCACAGTTTTAACCTTGAGCAAGGGCCTTTATCAGATACTACCAGCCATCTGTGTCTCCAGACAAATCATGGAAGTAGTAGATGATTTCATCTATCTAGGCAGTAAATTGCCATCAAACAGGCAAAGTCAGCCAGACATTCTAAGGAGAATTGGTTTAGCAGTCTCAGCCATGAAGGACATGCATAGGGTCTGGAACCAAAAGAAGGTTAAACTATATACAAAAGTACAGATTTATCAAACCTGTGTATTTCTGATCCTCTTATATGGATCTGAAACATGGATGTTGATTAAACAGGACATCAGAGGCATTTCATAGGAGTTGCCAGTGGTGACTACTGGGTATAAGACAGGGGCACCAGAACAGGGGGAACCAGGAGGCCATGGCCCCCCAATCTCTCTTATTTGGGTAACAACATTGATGCTTCCTGGATTTCATTAGGAATCGGGTAAGTGCTTTTCTCCTTTGTAAAATTAAATTCAGGTTTTGGTTATGAGCAGGCCTCACTGGCTGATCCTTTGTTTCTCTTTCATGTCCAGATTATTACTTACAGTTGTTACTTGCCAACAGCTTCCAGTAACGTGTACCAAACAAAAAGCCCAGACCTGAAGTGCCTACTGAGGCAAAACTCCAATTGACTTCAATGCCATTCTATTCTGTTGCCAAGCTCTGGAGTCATAGAATCACAGAAGTGTAGGACTGGAAAGGACCTCAATAGGTCATCTAGTTCTGTTTCCTGCACTCAAGTAAGGACAATGTAATAACTAGACGAGAGTTATCCAGTCCTACAAATCTTTAGGTTTTAATGGGATGCCTACCTCTACTGTACTGAATTGCTCTGGAGGACCTAAGACTTCAGTATGATGCTTTAAGTTAAATGATTAAATATACTCAGCTGCCCCATGAGTAAGATCTGTATTGTTCTCCTTCTGCGGCTTTAGTTATAAGTGTCCATGCTATACCCCCATGATCCACACTTGAAAGGTTCCCCTTTACATGTGCATCTGCTCACTCCAACCCACAAATGGGGGAGGGGGAGCAGCAACTGTCCCCATGGTACCATTCCTCTCCTTCCTACCAGAACTTATGATGGAGGGTGCTCCACAGCACTGGATCTGCCCAAGTGGAGTGAGTGGCTAAAATGAGAACTAGAATGAAGTATGGGTGTGGCCTTGTTGGATGGGGTTAGCCTTTCATCAGCCTTCCTTTCTCCCCCGAACATCCTGTGGTATTTCTCTGTGAAGTCCCACCTCTGGCTGGAATCTCCCTTTTAAGCAAGTCCAAGGGACATCCATGGTACCGGAAACTGTGGCCCTAATTCATTATTGCCCTGCACTTTGTGTGGTTGTTTACACCAGTGCAAAATAAGTGCACTGTAAAACAATTCCATATCAGAATGGTTGCATTTTGCATACACAGAGCTATTTAAAGTTTTCACTTTAAACAAATATTAGTACTCTTTGGTCAAATTTAGGGCCTGCTCCTGCTTTTATTGAAATCAATGGCAACGTACCCATTAATGTCAGAGGAGCAGGATTAAACCCTGCCTTGATTCCTTGTAGCATCCAATATTTTACATGACTTTAATTTTAGTCATTGAGCTCTGAAGTACCATAGTGTTGTTGCTCACCTTTCCTATCTTCAGCTGTGCTAAAAGAAAAAAATCCCACGAACAAACAACACATTAGTGATGGTCCCATTAAAACTTAAAATACATTAGTCATTGACCTTTTGAGATTTTCTACCTGCTCTTGGGAATGTACTTTCATAGACAGTACATGGACTGGCTTCTCTTGTCAGATTTTGCAAGAAATGGCAATTTAGCCCCTAAAAATTCCTTTGATACAAGAATTTATTCTAGTTTGATTAATGTAAAGCCTTTAGGTATGTTGGTGATCCTTATATAAATTGTATTGGTTGCTATAATTTAAAAAAAAATCTGATTTCCTCCGGGTACTGAGTGTGAGAAATTGTGTCACTAGGAAAGGCCTCCTTTGCACTGACCTCATAGTTGCAATCTCAAAGGAATTTGTGACTAGTTTAGCAATAAAGTCCCACTGGTTTTCACATACACATAAACTATGGTATGCTTTCCAGGGTAGTTTTTCACCTGCCCTATATTTCCCAGCTCCGGTAGCCTCTCAAGCTTGTCATCACAGGAGATGGAATTTCATTCTCTGGTTACTTCCTACTTTAGCTTTTTCAATAGTAAACTATTGGCCTCGATTAAACTTTTCAGGAGTTCTTTGCCTTTGAAAAGAAGATGAAGTACCTACAGATTATCAGTGCAAGGCAAAATAATTTCCCACTATAGGTCTACTATAAAAGTCATTTACAAGAAGATTTAAGCTATGTTTGAAATGTGTTATATGAATGTGCTTACTCTCTCCTGTTGCTTTCACCATACTGATGCAATTGCCAGACACTATTAATCCTGGAACTAGGAAGTTAGAGGTAAACCAATGTCTAAATTGTTCCAGTAACTGCTACAGGTTATTGTCTGAGGTATATTTTTCCTTGAAATCTGTGGATCAGAGTGCTTCTCGTCTCCTGTGTGGTGATGGGTAATACACATGGGATAAAATGAAGTAACAGATATATTATTAACAGATGGCTGGTTTACACACTGCTGATTATATAGACATCAAAACCTATTTAAGAGCCTGTCCAACCTGTTTGCGTATGATTAAAACTGGGGAAATTCTGCAAAATTTCTTCCACTAATAATTGTTTGGTATTTTAGACAAATTTACTTAGCTGTTGTTCCCCTTGTGTTTTCACTGTCCCTGACTAAGTCTAGAAGATGAGTTTGCTGGCAGGAATATTTTCTGAAACACTGAAATTTAGGTTAACAATTCAGAATATTGGTGGAAAGTGAATTTCAGATTTGTAATTGTGAATATTTTGCAACAATCACCTGATTCTATGAGTTATGCTCATCCCATAAGGGAATGGAGACATACCAGGTGACCTATATGTCCAATCAAAACAACGTCCATTTGGAACATCAAAGTCTCACTTCTGAATGAGCTACAGACCAAAAGTGATTTTTCAGGAATTATTGGTAAAAAATGTCACCGAATGCATACATTTGAGAAAATACTTATGGGAAATTCAAAATAGCTCCTGGTAAGTCGCATAGATATGGTAACCAGACAGGCAGAGCCGATCATCATTGCTGTGAATGTGCAGCTTCTAACAGTGATTGCTCTCCAATGTGCTTCAATGTTAAGTCTCTGTAGATGCTATTGCAAAACCAAAATTAATAAAAATAAAATAAAGGAAGCTATAATGTTTAAAAAATGTTAAATTTAACAAAAAAAATGTTAAAAGAACATTACTGTCTGGCATAAAGCAACAAATACAAGAGGATTCTGAATTAGGGCAGGTGCAATAACCTTAACGCAACCCCGTTGTGCAACCAATTGCATACATATGGTATATAAACTATCCCGTTGTTCTGAGAATCTCTGCTAGGGGACCATATGTGCTGCAATTGGTAGGCATAAATGAACTGCATGCAGGGCACTTTGTGGCTCCCTACATTCAGAATGTCCTTGGTCTTTATTGTATTAACATATTCATGCTATTATAACATATTTGCTTCCGTATTTTTTCATATTTTTGGTTTCATTTGGATTCAATCTCAGTGTCAGAGATGGATGAAAAAAAGATTCTTTTTTGTGCCTTTTGTCAAATTAATCACACGTTAGAAAATACTTAACATTTAATTGTAGGCATTTTCAATGAAAAAACTCATTCATCTCCACTAAAAAAAAATGTACTTTCATAGTTGTGTAGTCCTCTCATCACAAGAAGTGGCAGCCTTTATCCCAAAGTTCAAACAAAGATTTTTCTCTAGATCTTCTAGCATTTTTTTAAGTATGAAAAAAATCTGTAATTTGTTCTACCGGATGTGGCAAGAGGCTCTCCAGTACATGTTAGATGTAAGTTGCAACATTTCACAGCTTTGTTCTTTTCACCACTCTGACTATCCTCTAGATAATTCAGTGCAGATTAACACAGCCCATTTTCCTGTAAGCAGTAACACAAACCAAGATGTGTCTTTTACTCTATTAAATATTAATACATATCATTTAATATTAAAGAGGTTGCATTCCTCCTTCCCCCACCCCCTATCTGATCTATAACACCCATTTCTGACTGTCTGTTAAAAATAATTTAGTAGGTCTATTGTAATAGTATGGTACAAAATGTTAAATCTCTTAGGACTCTAGAGATGCCTACTGAGCTGTGACTGGCATAGCAAATATATACACAGGAAAATATTTGTACAAAATATAGGAAAAAATATTAATTAATTAATAACACACAACAAGATATCCGTTTATGCCAAGATATCCACATTGTATGCCACAGATGAATTATGAGGCAACAGATTGAAGACACGGGCTTCAGCCATCAAAGATGTGTGGATATTTCTGTACTGTTAGGTTTACACTGTTGTTCATAATAGCCACAATAAACAGAGAGGGACCTAACTAAACTATTGTATTGGAAGTCTGTTTATATATCTACTGCCAAGAAACCTGAGCTGTAATTGTGGAGTGATAAATGCAGCATGGGGATGGTGCAAAAGTGGTTTTGTGCTTCCATGATCCTAGGGGATCGCTGTTTCCTGGTGTAAATTAGAGCAGTTTAGGCTAATAGTGAGTGTTGGCTTAAAAGTTGTTGTGTTTTGTGAATGGGTAAACCTTGCATTGTGCTCCAAAGAAGGCAAGGCAAGACATGAACTCCTCTTGACCTTCTGCAATATGAAGGTCTGTAGCCAGACACTTTTCTGTGAGAACAGGTTATCCTCTACTACTGAAGGCTTTGTTTGACCTTCATTAGTTGCATCCTTCCTGTTGTTAATGCTGTTCTTGATGGATTATAGAGGAAAAAGTTGTCCTTTAGATAATCAGGACAAAGCTAAGTAAAAGCTTTGTTTATAAAGACCCAGGACCATGAATTGTATCTAGAAATGAACGGAGAGCAAGGCATGGATGTGCCCGACACTGGAGTGATGTGTTCTCATCTACCTATTTTTCTTAGGGATGAGGCTACTGCATGCTAGAACAACTTCAGTTTCTGAGTAGTGTCTATGGGCAGCCCTCTACACAGACCATTACAGCCTAGCCTAGGTGAAAAAAAAGGTGTGGAGCACTGTGATCAGGTGAGCATCTAGGTGAAGTAGGTGCTCTATCCTTGCAGGATTCAGATGGATGCAGGTTTTCTGGGCACTGCTACCTCCTGGGCATTCAGGCAAAAGGATGAGTGGAGTTTGATTTACAAGACTCAGGGCAACTGACTCAAAACTAAGGGAGACAATGTGGGTGAGGTAATATTTTTTATTGGACCAACTCCTGTTGGTGAGAGAGACAAGCTTTTGAGCCACACAGAGATCTTCTTCAGGCTGAAAGTTTGTTTCTCTCACCAAATAAGTTGGTCCAATATTACCTCACCCACCTTGTCTCTCTAATAACTTGGGACCAGCACAGCTACAACTACACTGCACACAACTAAGGGAGTATGTCATGGAGTCTAATGGATCTTTGAAATACTTCTACCAATCCACCAGCATTACCTCTGTATTACATAGGGGTTCCAGTGGCATCGATTTAATGGGTCTAGGGAAGACATGCTCAATCAATGGAAGAGTGCTCTCCCATTGATTTCTGTACTCCACTTCAATGAGAAACGGAATCAATGTTGGTGGGAGAGTGTCTCCCGTCGACATAGTGTAGTGTGGACCCTGCAGTAAGTAGATCTAAGCTACATCGACTTGAGTTACACTACTAACGTACCTCAAATTGCATATCTTAGATCAGTCAGCAGCTGTAGTGTAGACCAGGCCTCAGATTAAATCTGAAGGAATATTACACTAATAAGTGATCAGTATTGTGGAGAGAATGCATAATTAAAAGCTGTTTGTAGTCAATTTGCAGTTATTTAACTGTGTTCTTTTAACCAGATACACTAGTGGTGTCTCTAATTAACAAAAAGTGAGCCTTTGCTAGCTCAGTTCTTTAAAGGAACTAGGTCAAATAACTCTTAACTAAACTTTCACACACCCTTATTGGTTCATCCTAAATCAAGAAAATACATGATCATATCCTTGGTAATTAGTATAAGGAAATAGAGAGACTAATGCAAATGGTCAGGTAACATTGTTTAGGTGTCTAAGATTGAAGATTAAAAGATTTTATTGACAACTACTTTGAGAATATAATTTGTTGGGGAATAGTCAACAGGGTTTTTGTAAAGGGAAATCATGCCTTCTACTAGAATTCTTTGAGAGGATCAACAAGCATGTGGACAAGGGGGATCCAGTGGATATAGTGTATTTAGATTTTCAGAAAGCCTTTGACAAGGTCCCTCATCAAAGGCTCTTAAGCAAAGTAAACAGTCATGGGATAAGAGGGAAGGTTCTCTCATGGATTGGTAACCAGTTAAAAGATAGGAAACAAAGGGTAGGAATAAATGATCCATTTTCAAAATTGAGAGAGGTAAATAGGGGGTCTGTACTGGGACCAGTCCTATTCAACATATTCATAAATGATCTGGAAAAAGGGGTAAACAGTGAGGTGGAGTGGCAAAATTTGCAGATGATATAAAACCACTCAAGATAGTCAACCTGTGTAACTGCTTGCCAGAGGATGTTGTGAAGGCCAAAACTATAACAGGGTTCAAAAAAGAACTAGATAAATTCATGGAGTATAGGTCCATCAATGGCTATTAGCCAGGATGGACAGGGATGATGTCCCTAGCCTCTGTTTGTCAGAAGCTGGGAATGGGCTACAGGGGATGGATCACTTGATGATTACCTGTTCTGTTCATTTCCTTTGGAGCACGTGGCATTGGCTACTGTTGGAAGACAAGATACTGGGCTAGATGGACCTTTGGTCTGAGCCAGTATGGCTGTTCTTATGAATCTGACCTGAGTAGGATCAGTATAGAGACTTTAGGATTTGGGACATCATTTTTACATTGCCTTTGAATGACATTATCACAAATTGAGAATAATAGGAAAAACAAAGCAGCAGGGATGATTGGAAATAATACAAAATACTTTTTGGGGAGACCAGTACTTCAACTACTTTATCCTGAAGTAGCCTGGGTGGTACCTATAATATTTTGAAAGACACTCTCTCTATAATCCTCATTCAGACTTTTGAAAATCCAAAGTGAAGAGCACCACCAAAGAATCCATTTTGGATTTTGAAAAACATCCAGTGTGTGCTGGCAATTTTAGAAAGTGCTAATTACAGAGGATATAAATATCTTTATGAAGTCTTTTCCATGTATACTGAATCTGAGTGCATGGATTCTAGGCTTTTAGGAATTTGAGACATTGCTATAACATGTAGATATGAAAAATAGAGATCTCTTTCTTTTGGTTAAAGATGTAATAGTCCTTTCTGAGGACACAACATTGCAGATCAAGAACTGATCAGTATCATGCTAGGCACGATGCTTTTTTTTGTCAACTTCCTTTTCATTTTCAAATGCTTCTCCTGTCACTCTTGTGGCCTATAGCCTTACAAGTGGATAAGTGGCTCCTTCAGATCTGATGCCAACATCAGTCTAAAAATTGGCAGATGGTGCCATGAGACTAGGCAGTTAGTTGGCAACTCCCCCTCCCACTCCTTGCAATCAATTTAGCTTCTCAAGTTGGCATAGATCCTGCCATTCTGAACCAATGCCCAAAGCAGGCCTTCTAGCCTGTGACTCAGTATGCTACCGCTTAGCCTTACGATAGCTAATCATGTAATCTTTCAAAATGTATGTGAATTAATTAGGCATCGTGGGCAGGGTATGAAGGAGAGAGAGTGCATAGTCATAATGAGTGAAACAAAGCAGAAATGCATGCCTTGGCTAAACATTGTGCCCTCCCAGTCTGCCAGTGGTTAAGAGTTGCCATTTGTTTATCCCTACAACACCTTTCTACTGAGTGGGGCCAGGTTTGCGCTCTTGTATCTCTGATCAAGTTACAACGTATTTGTTTTGTTAATTGGTACCAACTTACTGAGTCTTTTCTTTTAGCTGGCAGAGATAGATCTTCTTGGCAACCTACAAGCCCCAAGAGAGGGAGAATTGAAAGGGGACTGCCATAGAGCTGCAATTAGCTTTCAGTGAAGAAATCCAAGCTGGAGTTAAGACAAGCTTGCTGGCTGAGTTATGGGGAAACTTCACCAGGAAGTGTTGCTCTGTCAATGGGAAAATACTGTAACTATGGATACTGGGGATTACTGAAATATAATTCAGCCACATAAAGGCCTATGCAAAATGAAACAAATCACTTCCCTTCTAAAACCTTAGCATTAGGCCCCAAACGGAAACTCTTTCAACTGATAGAATGACAGCCTCGTAAATTTCAACACAAAAATTTCCAGCATGAAGGTCTCTTTTTCGGTGTTGTGTTTCTCCTGAAGGACTCTGTGTGTACAATGGGATGTTTTCTCATGGATTCTGAGCTGTGTTTCAGACACTAAAGATGGTCTGCTTCCCTTCTGTTGTCTCAGAACATCATTCCATGTTGCCAATAGACACTATATATGCAATAAAACTTGAAGTGGTGGCAATGCAGAAATATTTTTGGAAGGCTTTAACTGCAGCAAGGAGGAGAGTAACCATCCAATTTCTCCTTTTTTTCCCCAGTAGTGAGCAGCTTATTGGGGATATTCCATTATATTAGTGCATTCCAAAGACTGCTATATTTAAATCTTGGAACAATTGTCTGGAATTCACCATATGCAGTGAACACTTTGTTTCCACTAAAGTAAGAAAATTAAAATGCTTAATCAGATAATAATTTAAAAAAACAAACAATCAAAAGCAGCTATCTGACAATCCTCATGACCATTCAACTCCCAGTTACCTTAATGTAAATCTTGCATACAAAAGAACTTCAGGATGAAATCCAGAAGGTATAGGTGGGTCTGATTCTTCTCTCACTTATTCCAGTTTTACACCCATGTAATTGTACTGACAACTGTGGAATGATTTACAGTGAGAGGAAAATGAGGTGTAGATGTGTTTTTACAAGAAAAGTGTACTAGCAAACAAAGTTTCTTTGTTCTTTCTGCTTGTGACCCTGCAGTCTTGTCCCTACTCTTCCTGTGGGTTTGAAGAACAGGATTAAATTTCATATATACAAAGTTTACCAAGGATTCTCTTCTGTGTCCAAAATATAAATGACAGAATAGAGATTCACACACAGAAATACCTTAGAAATAATAAAGTGCATATTGAAAATATTTTTAATTGAGGGAATTACACAATAGATGCTGGTCACAAATAATTTACTCATGTTGTTCCCTTCCTCCATCAAAACCTAATAAACACACACAACAAGATCTACTCACAAGAATGGCAACAAACTGGACATAAGTAATCCATGGTCCTTTAATCTCAAGCAAGAATTTAGGTGAAAAATCTAAACGGAAAATGTGAAAAACAAGAAAGAAACCCAAGCTGGAAAGCTGAATCAGAAAGTTGTGAGAGTGTGCAGATACCATGCACAGAAAGCAGGACTTCTGAAATAGTAGCAGACGTTAAAGTGAGTATTAGTATTGTGATGAAACACAAATTGCAAGAAATAGAAAAAGGCTGAAATGTGGATAATAAAAATTATGTCAAATGCCCTGGCAAATACATTGTCACCATTAAGGCAAAACTGCTATTTACGCAAAGCATAAGTAAGGGAAGTGTGGACACAGGGGATCATTGGTGTCACTGTACAAAATGTTTTTCAGAGCCCTTAAATTGTGCCAAAGGGCAGTAACTTGTGTGCCCCCCATTTATTTATTTTTGATTTAAAAAACCTGTTTTCGGGGCTTCTATCTACATTATAAAAAAAACAAATAACAAAGAAACAAGGCATACACACAATTTTAAAAATATCTTTTGCAGGTCACCTTTAAGCCTCTTCTAAGATGTAACAATCCATTAGAGCTCAAATTACTTATAAGAACATAAGAATGTCCATACTGGGTCAGACATATAAATTTATATTACATATAAATTATTTTCCGTACATGAATTTCCAAGGAGTTGTAACTACCATACATGGACAGTTTGCAGAGAAAAGCCATTTTTAGTGGGAAACCACGAAACACAAGACAAAATTTCAAATCAATATAATAATTTAATGACCTGTAACTCAAAAATAGTTTGATCAATTTCATTCAGACTTTGCAGAAAAGCTGCCGTTAGTGTCCACTGCAAAGAATCTAGTTCTGATAGCCAAAGTTATAGTGGGGGGAGTGTCTGAAAACAGAGGCTATATATTAAACTGTTTGCAAATGTAACTGTTAGAATGATAATCATTTCTCTGTAATGACAAACTGGTACAACAGATATTCTTAATGACAATAAGGACCATGTAATAATTCATTATTCATAATTCACTCTTGATTTCAGTAGATAAACTCTTCATCTACAATGAAAGTCAGAACAGAATCAGACCCTGTCTGTGGATTGCCCAATTTATATATGTGAGTAATGATTTCGGCCCTGACCCGGAAAACATTTAACTATATGGATAATGTATGAGTAATCCCATTCATTCGCTGTTGGTACAATTGCTTGATTTCAATGGAACAAGTCACATGCTTAGTGTTATGCATGTGCTTAAGTGCTTTGATGCATGGGGGCCTTAATGATAGTAACAAAATCCCCAAAGATATATCCACCTAATACATTAAAATATGATGTCCAGAAACCAAACCATACGAATACAGTGCCCCAAAATATGAATTTTTAAAAATAGAGAGCTAAAAGCAGCTAGTCTTTGAGGTGAATCTTATGGATGAGTTTATTTAAAGACCAGAATATCCAAAAACATCTAACCAGAATTCCGGCAGCAGCTAAGAAATGTGGAGATAAATACTCAGTCTTATTCCTCTGCGGTTGGTCATGTCTGAGAATTCATAATGATATATTTTTTACCACTCTAATTTATGACCCATTGTGATGAGGCAGAGAGGCCCCATACCATCAGAGAAGGGGTTTCGGACAGTCTTTGGACCCACCTAGCCCTGCAACACTATACCTGCAGCCAATGCCAAGCCTGGAAAGGAAATAAAAGCAGAGAGCCTAGTTCAGTTCAGGGCTGACTGGCCAGGAAGGAGAATGGAGCTCTGCCTGAAGGGAGGTTCAGTTGCAGACTTGCAGAGACAGGCCAGCTAGTTAGCGCAGCCATTGGGGAGAAACAATGAGACCACCTTGAGAAGCAGAGGCTGTTATGGAGTGAAACCTGAATGAAAGGCCAGGAGCCTCTTCTTCCCTCCTGAAGTGAGTTATATTTGTTTTTGTGTTGTAGAACATTGAGGAACCTCATCCTGTTTCCCCCTCATCAGAACTCAGGTGTTTCCCTAGGTCTGGAGACCATGGATAGCCCGGAACAGAAGTCTGGAGCCATTGACCCAGATATTGTTGATCTACCTCGTCTTAAGAAGGGAGCAATCACTGAAAACCAAGTAGGGAGGGCCCACAAAGAGGAGACTTCCCAGGGACCCTACGAAGGCCCTGTTCACCATGTGAGGCCATAGATATTTGCTTCTCATGTGGCCACCCTGGGCACTGGTCCCAGAATTGCCCTTTTATGGAGTGGAGCTTTGGGGAATCTGGATGATGGCAGCCCAAGCTTGACAATGAAGACCTGTAAAGTTGGCCACCCCCATAAGAGTGAATGGTACCTAAGTGGTGGGCCTTGTCAACTTGAGATATGCAAACCTTTGTATGGAGCTCTGTCGTCCCAAATCTTGGGTTACCCCCATGCACCATCCTTCTATAATGTGTACACATGAACGTAAAATCCTACCCTTGCATCCAAGTTCGTCTAACTGGGGGGAAGTGGGGAATGTACAAAGTCCCTGATGGTTAGTCTAGCCCCATCCCTTGCCTATCCCATTATCATTGGCAATGACTGGGAATACTTTAGGGATCTGTTGAGGGAATCATATTTCCTGTGAGATGAGTCTCCACTTCCTAAGTCCCCACCTTCAGTTCCGCATGACCCAGTAAACCTTGCTGATGTGGGAGACATCACAGATCCAGGTGAGGAAACCTACAGGCAACAAGGCACAACCAAGCAAGATGAAGCCCAGGCTCATTACAACTTGGAGACCCTTCCCTTACCCAAGTCAGAGATCCTAACTAAGTTTTCCAATGTTATTGAAGAGCAGAAGGCTGATGACAAGCTGAGCCAGGCCTATACTCAGGTGACAGTGGGGAATTGATGGCATCTGAAAAGTTGAGGTCTTCCCTCATTTTGATATTCAGGGAGAACACCTGTATCATCTTGAGAAAGATCGCCAGACCAGGAAAATCCAAAATCAGTTTCTGGTGTCCAGCTATTGGAGTGAGGTCATGCAGCTAGCCCATACCATATCTTTCATAGGCACCTTGAAAGGGAGAAAGTCTGGCTCAAATTCTAGCCTATATTTTTTGGCCTAGAGTCTACAAAGATATTCCCAACTTTTGTACTTCATGTCCATAAGAACGGCCATACTGGGTCAGACTAAAGGTCCATCTAGCCCAATATCCTCTCTTCCGACAATGGTCAATGCCAGGTGCCCCAGAGGGAATGAACAGAACAGGTAATCATCAAGTGATCCATCCCCTCTCGCCCATTCCCATTCCCAGCTTCTGGCGAACAGAGGCTAGGGACACCATCCCTGTCCATCCTGGCTAATAGTTATTGATGGACCTATCCTTCATGAACTTATCTAGTTCTTTTTTGAACCCTGTTATAGTTTTGGCCTTCACAACATCCTCTGGCAAGGAGTTCCACAGGTTGATGGTGCATTGTGTGAAAAAATACTTCCTTTTGTTTGTTTTAAACCTGCTGAATATTAGTTTAATTTGGTGACCTCTAGTTCTTGTGTTATGAGAAGGAGTAAATAACACTTCTTTATTTACTTTCCCCACATCAGTCATGATTTTATAGACCTTTATCATATCCCCCCTTAGTCGTCTCTTTTCCCAGCTGAAAAGTCACAGTCTTATTAATCTTCAAATTTTGTCATCTTACTGTTTACCCCTTTTTCCAGATCATTTATGAATATGTTGAATAGGACTGGTCCCAGTACAGACCCCTGGAGGACACCACTATTTACCTCTCTCCATTCTGAAAATGGACCATTTATTCCTACCCTTTGTTTCCTATCTTTTAACCAGTTACCAATCCATGAGAGGATCTTCCCTCTTATCCCATGACAGCTTACTTTGCTTAAGAGCCTTTGGTGAGGGACCTTGTCAAAGGCTTTCTGAAAATCTAAGTACACTACCTCTGGAGAAAGCTCACAGCACCTCAACCAAGGGCTTACATTCAGCCAGAGCCATCCGGATCAGAGCTCTGGTTAACATTTTCAAACTCGCGGGAGTCCTGGTACCTTCCACAGGGCAGAAGCCTCAAGCCCCTGCGCTTCCCATGGGGCAGAAACTCCAAAGCATGGCACCTCCCATGGAGAAGAAGCTCCGAGCCCCAGGGCTCTGGAAAATACTTGGTGAAAATTTAAGCCCTGCCTCAACCCAATGGAGAAAACTCTCCCACTGGTGAGGATAGTCTAACATGGAGATGGATAGTTAGTCACCTCAAAATGAGCACTGCAGGCTACCAGTACATTTTGGTAGTTGTGGACTATGGCACCCAGTATCCTGAGTCCTCACCGCTGTGGTCTATGAATTCCAAAGCAGTCACTTCTGAACTTATGAAAATCTTCACCCAGGTTCAGGTCCCATGGGAAATTATTATTGACAAAGGGACAAACTTCATATCCCAGACAATAAAGCAACTATGTTGGCTGTTGAAAATAAAGACTATCTGAACTTCCGTCCAACATCCCCAAACAGATGGGCTGGTGGAACGGTTCAACAGGACTCTAAGAATATGCTAAAATGGTTTGTTGTTACGGATATCCACATTGGGACCAATTGCTCCCTCCCTTCCTGTTTGCTCTATAAAGGGTACCATAGTCCTCCACCAGTTTCTCACCATTGGAGCTACTGTAGGAGAGACAGCCATGAGAAATTTTAGACTTCACTGAGGATATGTGGGAAGAACAGACACCTTGAGCTGATAACTTGGGATAGCACATTCTGAACCTTCAGGAGCACTCAAAAGGTTTGTTCTCCAGGGAGAAACTTCTACATGCCTAGAGAACCCAGGAAGCAGCCTATAATAATGGGGCCCATCTTCAGATATTTCAATCAGGGATCAGGTTATTTTATTACTTCCCAGTGTGGAGTCAAAGCTGCTACCCACTAGCAGGGGCCTTATGAGGTGACGTGACAAGTAGGGCCTATGAATTATGAGATCAGACAACCAGACAGATGGAAACTCCAGAAAATTTACCATGTGAATATTTTAAAACCATGGAAGGCTTGAGAAAGCCTGTTTATAGCCCTCTACCCATGGTAGGATGTATTGGACCCACAGGCCACTGGAACCTCAATACCTGGGATGGTCAACCTCACTCCCGAACAGAGGGACCAGGCCCATCAGTTGATCACTGTTTTATCCACAGTGTTTTCTATGCAGCCCAGAAAAACTCATCTAACTTCCCATCACATCCAGACTGAACCCAGACACAAAGTTAGAGAAAATACATGACCCCTTCCCCAGGGGATAAGAAAAACTGTGAAGCAAGACTTCAGCTAGTGCTAAAGCTTGATGTAATCAAAGAGTCATTCTGTGACTGGAAGAGCCCAATAGTGCTGGTCCCTAAGGCCAATGGAGCCATTCGTTTTTGCATTGATTTCAGGAAGGTCAACACCACATCAAAATTTGATGCATACCCTATGATATGCATTGATAAATTACTTGACCAGCTAAGTAAGGCAAAGTGCATTATTACCTTAGATGTGACCAAATGGTATTAGCAGATTCCCCTAGCACATGAATCCTAATAGAAAATTACCTTTGCTACCTCTTTTGGTTTTTTTCAATTCAGGACTATGCCTTTTGGATTACATGGGTTCCCTGCCATCTTCCAGCAACTGGACCAGATCCTCCTGTCTCAGTTATGCCACTGCATACCTAGACAACTTCATAATCTATAGTTAAACCTGACAAGACCACCTGAAACATGTAATGGCTATACTCCAGTCCCTCAAGGTGTCCGCCTGATAGCAAACCCCACTAATGCCACCTGGTCAAAAATGAAATGACCTATCTTGGGAAAGGTCAATGTATGACTACTTATGAGGGCATTCTGTGTGAAAAAATTAAAAATCCTGCATAAAAAAAATAAAAATTCTGCGTCAAAAAAAAATAAAAATTCTGTGCACAATATTTTAAAATGCTACAAATTTTATTTGTCAAATAAATGTGGAGGCTCCAGCATGGCAGTGGGGAGCACAGACCACTGGCTACAAAGAGGTGGGAGATCACCCTGCAGCTCCCACCCAGGACACGGACTTAGCAGTGAGGCTGCAGCCAACCCTGACACAGCTCAGAGGCTGGGCCTGCCCCAGAAACACCTCAGGGCCCTGCCCCTCTGTTTGGGTAGGCAGGCTCAGAAAGGCAGGATCCAAGTGTGGAGGGGCTTAGTGTGTGGGGGATCCAGGTGTAGGTTGAGAGGGTTCTGTGTGGGGCAGTCAGGGTGCGGGCAGCTCAGTGGGGATTCTGGGTGTGGGGGGATCTATATGCACAGAGGTTTGTTGGGGGTTTCTGGGTGCAACAGTAATGGGACTCTGCAGGTGAAGGTGGTTGGGGCTCAGTGTGTGTGGGGGGGGCTGTGTATGGGGAGGGATAGAGTGCGTCAGGGAGTCTGGGTGTGGGGGGGCTCAGTGGGGGATCCAGATGCTGGGGGAGTTGGGCTCAGTGGGGTGGGGATCCAGGTGCAGTTGGTTGGGGCTTCGTGGGGTGAGGATCCAGGTGCAGGTGGCTCATTGGGGTGGTCCAGGTATAGGCGTAGTGCAGGGGGGTGAGGCTCAGCGGGGATTGAGGCTTGGCCAGGGGGGTCTCAGTATGAGGGGGGTTTGGATGCATAGGGGTTGGGCATATGGGGGTGCAACTCCCTATTCAGGGATTCCTCCTCATGCAGCTGAGGAGCGATGGATACAGGAAGCGGGGGGCAGGGAGTTCGCAGAGCTTCCTGCAGCTGGGGGAGACATCTAGGGGTGGGTCTGACTCAGCCCTGGATGCCACACAGAGGAAGAGGAAGACCTGTCCTCCCCAGCCCAGCCGGGACTAGCAGCTGAGCCTGGCACAGGGTAGGAGCCACCAGCCGGGTCGTCCCCAGTCCCGCCTCCTGCCCCACAATGATTTACCTTTCTGCTCGCTGCCCTGGGCACCCAAAACATACTGCTGGGGAGAGTTGCATGACCACTCTCGTTGCTTCTCTATGCTTCCCTGTTAGAAAGTCATTTTTCTGTGTGGAAGCAAAGAAATCTGCGGGGGACATAAATTCTGTACATGCACAGTGGCACAGAATTCCCCCAGGACTAAGTATGACCCTTGGTTGATAAGGTCCAAGCCCTCCATATATGCCCCACATCAACCTTAAAGAAACAGGTACACCATTTCTTAGGATTGGCTGGATACTACTGACAGTTTATTCCAGGCTTTTCTACCTTTGCGGCTCTTCTTACAGAGCTCCTTATAAACAATAGCTGAAAGAAGATTCAGTGGATGAATGCTTGTCAGGAGGCTTTTCAAATCCTTAACAACGATCTCTGCCGAGAACCAGTCTTATATAGCCCTGACTTCACCAGCGAATTTCTGATGCATGCAGGCACCTCCAATGTGCGATTGGGGCAGTCTTATGTCATGTGATGGAAGATGAAGAACGTCTCATCCTCCACCTGAGTAGAAAATTATTCAAGGGAGAAGGCCTACTTCATAATCGAAAAAGAAGCACTGGCGGTGAGGTGGACAATGGCCTCATTCTGATGCTACCTTCTTGGCAATAATTTCATCGTAGCCATCAACCATGTCTCGCTCCATTGGCTCCATGCCATAAAGGACATCAGCCTCAAATTATGAGGTTGTACTGTCCTGCCAATCCTTGTCCTTCCACATCCAGCACAGAGCCAAAAGAGCTCACCCGAATGCTATTTTTTTTCTCGTGATGGGGGAGAGTCAGCAGGAGAGGGATGTTCCCCTATTGGGGTCGGGGGGGGGGGGGAATGTGCGATGGGGCAAGGAGGCCCCTGACCAGCAGAAAAGGGTCCAGCTAGCCTGACCACACCAAGCCTAGAGGGGAAATAAAAGGAGAAAGCCTGGTTCAATTCAGGGCTAACTAGCCAGGAAGGAGAATGGAGCTCTGCCTGAGTGAGCTTCACCTGTGGATTTGCAGAGATAGGTCTGCTAGCCAGAGCAGCCACTGCAGAGGAATAGCAAGACCCCAAGGAGTGGGCCATGCATTAAGTAGAGGCTGTGTGGAATGAAGCCTGAAGGACATGGCAGAAGTGACCTTTCCACCCCAGAAGACTGGGGGACAGCCCAGTACATTTGCTTTTCTGTCATAAAACACTTTGGGGGCTGAGCCTCTCAACCCTGCCTAGAAGGGAATAAGACTGAAGGGACAATTAGCCAGTAGGCAGAACCTGCCTCGATGTACACTGGAGACAAAGATTTCCTCCCACAGGGAGACCCGCCGCCACATCAGTGTGCCCAGAAGATCCATGAGGGGACACTGCTCCAGCCACACCATTACACCAGTCTAGTCTAGTATTCTTCACTACAGTGGACAGTATAATATGCATCAAAAAACCTACTTCAAGTGAACAATTATGAAATAACCTGTCCATAGAAGAAGCCTCTTATTAATCCCCATCAGTGATTGTTTTAATGCCATGAAACATGAGGGTTTATATAAACAACACCGGTCCTACTATGGAACCTTTGGGTATCACTGTTAATCTTTTACCATGGCAAAAGAAGATTATTTATGCATACTCACTGAGTTTAAAGTAGTTTCTAATCCATGAAATTATATATCTTTTACCTCATGATTATTTAGGGTTAGATTATCAGCCCTGCAAGAATTTCTAGGACAATGCCTTGGTATTTTAAAATTCTCTTATATGAAAAGCTGGAATGTTACTAAACCAAAAGAAAAGAAAAAAGATCATGAGTAAATGTCCTGATCATGGATTATGCTTTATATTGTGAGTAAGTTATTTTTCTGGCTAGTTCTATTAGCCCCACAGTTTTTCTTTGTAGTGAATTGTATAAGACTTATCGTCCTTGAGTCCAAAGGACTTTCTTTTTCCATAGAACAGGTTTGGTACAGGGAAAGACAATGCAAACTTCCTCACACTGACCAACCAAAATTTCTCTTCCTTCACATGGAGGGTTTACATCTAGCAAGGAGAGCGTAGTGCAGGCTCTATGACTAGTCAAACTATTGATCTCTGTGTTGAAACTTCAAACTAGAGGGCTAATATTTTTAGCTGTAGTGGGGCTGTACTTCTGTGGTGTGGACACCTGTCTAGTAGGAACTGGATGAAGGCCATCAGAGATTTGATAATTGAATTAAAAAAAATCAAAACGGGAGAACAATCATGTATAATACAACAGATATTTTATTATATAAGCACCTAGTTATCATGGTGCCAACAATACAGGTCATGTGTACTGATATATTTAAGTATTGTTTGAATCTGATAAAATATTAAATTATTTGATTAAGTCTAATTATAAAAAATAGCAGAAAATGCCTTTAAAAGGTACAGAACCATTAAACATCTATTGAGTATCTGTCTTAGTGCTGAGCCTCAGATAAACAATGGAACTATTAGCAAGAACACATTACCATGCTTGGTGATATTTCATATGGTATTTGACAATCCGTAGGGGCTACTTCTGCTTCTCCATAAATAAGATATACATTTTAATGGGTCTCTTTTATCTTACACATCATAGTGAATCTACAAGAACATCACTTAACCTCCTCTATCCATCTTTCACCTGACATGTACTTACAGACATGAATGAACTGAAATGATAATACTTTAGATTTTATATTATGAATATGTATTTTCATACTATACGTGTTAAATGTTGTCCCATCCACATCAGGTTTGGGCCTGTCAAATATATTAAAAAGACCAATTCACAGAGTATATAACTTTCAAACATCTAGGGGATATGTAAAACGTGAAATCAAGTGACTGTGAGCTATGACCCACATACTTTAGCTGTAAATTTCCAGAGTCAAATATGTATTGGAAATGTTATGCTAATACTCTCTTGTTCTCCCTCATGAAACTGCCTCAGCAGATCTACACGGCAGGTGTCACATGCCATGTTTTGTGAGCCATGGTATCACTGATTGCAGTAGACTGACAAAGGGGCAATTGCTCATCAAATGGAAATCTGAATGTTCTAGCCTATAGGTATAAAAGACCCAGCTCACCATTATCCTTAATTCCTCTTGATCTGCCAGATGGAGCAGTCACAGAACTTACCGTAGTTCATCCATTCCCTCAGTTCATTAGGGATTTCAGAGTCACGGGGCTGTATCCTCAGCTGGTGTAAACTGGCATAGTTCCATTGACTCCAATGACAATTTATATTAGCTGTTGCTCTGAACCATCATGTTTCAAAAAGTAGAATAATGGTTTGAATTAGAATGTGTTATATTTAGTATTAGTTTAGGTTTTGTTGAGATCACTTTTGGATCGAGTCTCAATTCTTTCTACTGGCAGACAAGAAAGGATGGCATGCTTTAAAAATTTGAACTACTGACATCTCAGCTGTAAGCCAAAAAACAGTATGAAAGGCTGCACTCAACTTTCAAGAAAAACTGGAAGAAGGATAAACCTCTTGAGGATATATATCTCTTGAGAAAGCATTTTCCATGAGATTTCCAGCCCACCCAAAGACCAATATCCCAAAAAGGTAGTCCCTACCCCAAAGAGTTTACAATCTAAGTATAAGACAAAAACAGACGGACAACAGGTCTATCATTCCACACTTTTATTAATGGTGCTTGGCTGCCTGTAACATATTGATTAAGGAGGCTAAGTCAAACAAGAAAATGCACAAAAAACCCAACCAAAACAAAAAAGATCCTGGTACTAACATGACCAATACTAACTGTCATGTGTAAAAGGTCAGACTGGATGATCATAATGACAGTTTCTGGCTTACAGATATATTAATCTAGGAATTTGTGATCTTTTCAAACCACCACTCTGCTTGTATGGTATATTCCTTTCTCCTACCCTTCATCTGTTTTGTCTGTTTCAGATCAGGAACTAACTACTACTCTGTGTTTCTACAGTGCCTTGTTTCTAGATTGGCACCTAAACGCTATTGTAATATGCCTAATAAACAATAATAATAACTAGTCAGACTCATTCCTGATTTTCATGGAGTTACACCAAAGTTAAATTTGTCTGCATAATTTATGTCTGATGGGACACATAGGACACGGAGTGTCCATTCGGAGATGCCATCCTTGAAAATACATGCAATATACAGACCTGTGGTTGCCTATGCAATCTTTGACTACTGTTATTGCAACATACAATGCAAGGCCCTGATCATGCAATCTATCACCCATACAGAGCCCTATTGATTTAAGTGAGGCACAAAGGCCTGTCACCGGGTAGGTACACCCCATCACGGGGTATCAGGTCACATGTTGAAAGGAAGCAAAGAGGCTGTACCGCAGCCAGTTAGGTCCTATGCTGATGATCCTTACTATGAAACGTGGTAGTACAGCATAGTGGCCAGAGTAAATAAAGTCACCCTTCCACACACGGCAGCATGGCCTATTGGCAAGAGTCAATAAAGTCGCACCCCTCTGTAGGATTGTGTGGCCTATTGGCCCGTTGGGGAAGTGGAGCACCATTTACGGTTGTATGGTGCCCAGGGTAGGGGGATTCAGGCCCTCCCTTCTCCGCCGAGCCCCAGCCCAGGGCTCTTGCAGTGGCAGGGTTACTCTCCACTGAGTCAGCAGGGATCCTCCTGAAACACGCTGACTGGCTCCCCGGTTCATCCACCAGAGCAAAGTTGAAGTCCCCTGGGCTGCTTCCTACCCTGTCTTCTCCAGCGATGATCCACAGTTCCCACGGATCTCTGGGGTCCTCAGGTGGTGTAGCTCCTGACAGCACAGCCTCCTCTCTGAGTTCATCAGGCAGCTTGGAATCTCATCTGGGGCTCTGCGAGCCTTGGCTCTGGGGTCGGGGCCTTTAGCAGCTTGTCACTCTGTATGAATGACAGTGCTTGTGAAAATACTTAAGTAAATCCTACAAAAGCGTTTTAACATCAAAGTAAGAGAAAGCACAGGTGAGCACTGTGGTATTTGCCATGAGAAAGGATCCCAGTACTAGGCAGTATTCTGCCCACTCTGGTCATTGAGCGCCCACTTTTTTGAAGGCCTAATAAAAAAGATATTGACTGGATTTATAATTTTGTCATGGGAAAAAGCTACTGACCCATGTGTAGTTGTGACTTACAATGGGGCCCAATCCAGTGCTCAATAAACATCAATGGAACTCTTTCTATTGACTTAGACAGGTACTAGATCAGGCCCATGGTTAATAGTGTCCATGATTTCACCATTATTCTGTGAGCAGAAGACAGATCTAGTTTCCATTGAAGTCAGTGAGAATCCTTCCATTGATTTCAATGGTAGTTGTGATTGGGCTATTGAACAGAGGAACATTGTTCACTAGATATGTGAACTTTATTGAGCAAAGCCACTCAAAGCCTATAAAGCAAACTAGCTTATAGTCAGTTAAGGTTGCCAGTTTTCCCATTCCAAAAAATCCTGATGCCTGTTCCTAACTCTCAGGAACTTTAAAAAGTTCCCTCTAAATGAAACTCCATATGATCATGAAAGGCTCCCATTCCAGCCACGACTCCCTGTCCTTGAATCAGAGTGACACATAGAACAAGCAAGGTCCACTGCCTTTCTTGGTCTTGCTGCCTGCGGTGGTCCTTTTGAATAATACGTTCAGCTAATATAATATATGGAGATATACCTATCTTGTAGAGCTGGAAGGGACCTCCAATCATCAAGTCCAGCCCCCTGCCTTCATTAGCAGGACCAAGTACTGATTTTTGCCCCAGATCCCTAAGTGGCCCTCTTAAGGATTGAACTCACAACTTTAGGTTTAGTAGGCCAATGCTCAAACCACTGAGCTATCCCTCCCCTTGAGCTAGTTAGCATTCATTTTTTCTACATATAAACAATCTTAAATCCCAGGATCGTTTTGAAGCTTTAGGAAAGTTAGATGTCAAGACAGACCAGGCGTTACAGGATTTTAGCCACTTTTATTTCCATACTGCTTCAAATACAAAACAACATACCCATATCTGTTCTTATTCTTTCAAAGGGTGTTTCAATCAAGGGCAGAGGGATCAAGAGGGCCTTGTGATCCATTTGTTGCTGGACAGCTGGCACTCTGGGGGAGGAGGACTAATATTCCATCAACTCCTGATGCAAGCCTGGCCAGTACAATGGGGCTAGTAGCCATGACTATGCTTTCTCTCTTCCCAGGTGCCCTGTGTATGGGATGTCATGTGTGAGCTGCAATCTGGCAATACTTGCATGGCACCAGCAGCTATGTCTTTACACCACAGTTTGTTGATCTCTTTCCACTTGGTACAGGTGCTCTTTCTTGAACATGAATTGTGGTTACTGCTTGACCGGCTGAGGCTCCATTTCTTCCCCATTTACAGAGGCCAGTTGGTCATATGCACGGCTCAGCTCTGTTCCTGCACAAAATTCCCACTCTGTAGGAGAGGTTCCAGGTCTGGGTTGATTATTGCTTCCTTCCCTGCTGGGGTTGACAGTCACGTTGTTCACAATGTTCGCTGCTCAGGATCTTCCAATTCCCTGAGATTTACCAGACTTTTGGGATCATTCTGCAATGACTGACCCAGACACCTATTCGCTGGGTGGGCCTGTTCATTAATGAGTTGCCAAAAAATGGTGAGTCCCAGCCTATGATTATGAACAGGCCAATTTCTCAGCCAAACCTACAGTTATTACTTTGATACATGTTCCCATGGTCATTTGTAAACATTGGCTGGGTATGTTTTCACATCGCCATATTTGCACTGTAGATTAATAATGTTTTAGGGGTCATTGTCACTTACTAAGGAGACCAGTGCCTGACTACAGCTGGAGTCCAAAAGTCCTTGAACTCTCTTCTCTTGGCCCATCACCGGAACTGTCAAACTGGGGGGAGCCCTTTTCCATGCACAGGTGTTTGCAGTCCAGCCCTAGGTGTACTTACATTCCATGAAAGGGCATTCTTTCTTTGTGTTCTGTCTGCCCATGGAAGAAGCACATTACTGGGCTAGCACTGATGGTATCTGTTTTAGCTGGAGGTGAACGTGGCTGTGGAGTAGTGACTGACTCCTGTTCTGTGGGTCCTACTTTAGTTGCTTGAGATATCTGGTGGTCCCACTCGCAGTGTTACATCCCAGCCCATAGTCCCCCCTTGATTTTCTATGGTCTAAGGCTGGTCTGACTGCCCTGGAGGTCATCCCCAAGGGTGGACTCCTCAGAGTGGTTGTTACCACTTTGACATTGCCCCACCACCCCAGATCTCTCTCAGGACCAACTTGCACAGTGTCAAGTCTCTGGGGGAATTCCATCTGTTGCAACCCTTCTGCCTCTAGAAAGTTCTCCATTAACCACACTATATCTGACAGGGTACTAGGTGGTACTATAATACCCACTGTCTGCTCTTTGCTGGCAATATCCTTACAAATTGTTCTGTCACAACCAACTAGGCCCTGGATCATTCTTCTGGGTAGAGCCACTTCCTTTTCACAACAGTGTTCCTTCAAACACTGCACCACCGCCTTGAGACTGGAATAATTGGAATAAATTTTCAGACCTAAAATGTTGGTGATGGGTTTCCTCGGAAATGTAGAAATAGTCCAAAATACTGGACTTTAATTGTTTATATTTCTCAGCCTGTTCCAAGTCCAGTCCCAGACTGCCTGTGCTGGACCTGTCAAGTCTGAAGCCCAAATCAAAGATCATGGCTTGGATCCATGGAGATGCTTGTGCTACCTTCTCAAAGGTAATTAAAAGGTAATTAAAAAGGCCTCAGGATCATCGTGGCCCCATCTTGATTAGCTCCACGTGTATTGGTGGGGGCCACTTTGGCGGAGCTATACCCTGCTGGGACTCCTGGAGAGCACTATCTGTTGTATCATCTTCTTGCAGAGGTCCTACTTCTGGGTCATCAGCTCCCTCAGCAGCTATTGCTACTGCATCTCTTGGACTTGCTATTGGGTGGTGCACTGCTGGAGCAATTGCTGCTGGAACTACTATTGCTGAGCTGCTCGCCACTGCATTTCAACCAACCATTTTCACCACCACTAATGTTCCATCTTGCTCACAGCCAGGACCGGCTCTAACTTTTTTGCCGCCCCAGGCAAAAAAGAAGAGCGCCGCCCCGCTGTAACACCGCCCCCCCCCAGCGCTGCGCCGCCGACCTCTCCCCCCCCTCAGCTCCGCACCGGGCCACCAAAACCCCCTCCGCCCGAGCGCCGTACCGGGCCGCCTAAACCCCCGCCCTGAGCGCCGGGCCGCCCAAACCCCCGGTGCGCTGCGCCGCGCCGGGCCGCCCAAACCCCCGCCCGCCCCGAGCGCCCCGGGCCGGGCCGCCCAAACCCCCAGAGCGCCGTGCCGGCCAAACCCCCGCCCCCCGCTGGGCCGGGCCAGGCCGCCCAAACCCCCGAGCCCTGTGCCGGGCCGCCCAAACCCCTGCTTCCCCGGAGCGCCACGCCGCTCCGCCCAAACCCCTGGAGCACCATGCTGCGCCGCGCCGTGCTGCCCAAACCCCCTAGCGCCGCGCCGCTGAAGCCCCCAGCACCGCGCCACCGAAACAAAAAAAACAAACCCCTTGAGCGCCGCCCCGCCGAACAAAAAACAAAAACAAAAACACCGCGAGCACTCCCCGCCACCCCAACATTGGCCGTCCCTTATAAGGTGCTGCCCCAAGCACGTGCTTGGTCGGCTTGTGCCTGGAGCCGGCCTGCTCACAGTTGCTGGGTTCTGTTCTCCCTATGTGGGTTGTTGTCTTTTTTTTGTTTTGTTTTGTTTGGGGTTTTTTTTGTTTTTTGCCAGGACTCTCCACTACTTGTGAGTGGATCCTTGAGTCCCCACCAGACCATGGTTTGAGTTACTTCTCTAGTACTCCCAGAGTCCTTCCCCCACTCAGGGTATAGAAGATTCTCTCCAAACTTAAAAGGACAGGGAAGATCAAAAGGAAAAAGGAGAAAAAAAGTGGCTCGAGCTCTTGAACAGTCTCTCAATCACTCCTTAGGACCCTGCTTGTAAGTAGGTTTTTTTAGTGTCCTAATTAGCATTAGAGACTCTCTTTAGACATTCCCCCCACTTCTTGTAGCGCCCATCCAGTAACTTGTTCAGCTAGTCTCAGGGGAAGCAGGGTCAACAACTATCTCCCTCTTTGCTGGTCTAACCCTGCAACCAGCTTTCTCTGAGGCACAGCTATGTCCCCTAGTTATCATCCCTTCCTGTGGCAGGTTTTCCCCTTTAACATGTCCTCCCTTCAGGCAGAACAACCATTGCAGGTGTGTCTGGCTGACCCAGAAGAGTTCATTAGCTTCCTCCTAAATAGAATGAGGGGGGCTTATGCCACTGATTCTGCCTCCCTGGGAAGGAGGTAAGCCTCTTGCCACTGACACTCAAAATAAGGGTTGGGGCCATGGTGTGGGCATGGCATGCTGGCAGCAAGGTCAGGAGCCCCAGAATTACCTTTTCTGGTTCTATTTTGCAGAATTTCAGTCTAGATGTGTTATGAATCCCATTTCATTTGTTGAATATAATTTTAATCCCTGTTTTTAGCAAATCATGTTTTACTGCAATCTGTGTGCTAGTAAAATGTTCATTGTCTAAAAGCCTGAGACCCATGAGTTGTAATCTATTAAAGAATCAAAATGAAACTAAACATACAGTAAGCAATATCAAAGGGCTGCCCATGAAAATGCTCCCACAAAATATACATTTTAACCCTTTTCCAAGAGGAAACTCCCCAGACGAGCACATGCAAACAGAAAGTTACACACACAAACATGCATGTCTTTAATTACCCAATCTGCATATGCAAATATTAGTTTGCAAATACAAATGTAAGTACTTGCACTTGTAAACAGGTGCACACAGAAAATTTGCTTGCGAATTTTTATAGGCCTTTTGAAACTGTGGACAAAAAGGTCTGACATATACTTCTCCCCTCTTTCACACCTTTCTGGGATGTTCTGTCCCATTTTATTTTTATTTCCTCCCCTCTACGCCTTACAGTTAAGGGGAACATAGGAGCCATAGACTTGTCTAGCCCCACTAAATAAGTACTAGTTTGTATAATCAATTAATATAAGGATAAAAGAGATGTCATTTGTTTATTTTTAACATAGATGATCTTATATTAATCATCAAAGAAGGTTTTTATACCTCAAGTAAATCCCTAATACAGGATCCCAGTTCCTAGTTTCAATTTGCCACCAGTGGGAAGGACATTAGAATTTATAAAGTGCTCCATGATTATATTTTTCTGAAGGCCTGGAATCTTGACATGCCTGTTACTTGCACATGGGGCATCAAGATACAGTAGCTGAAAGAGCAATACCTGTCTTGAATATTGCCACAGTGACTTATAGAATTGTGCCCTTGAGAAAAAGACTGAGAGAAAAACAGAGCGCCATGCAGTGACAAAAATGAAATAGGACTGTCATCTGGCAGCTCTTCATAGTCCATCAAGTAAACTATTAAAGATATAAGAAGAGCCACAGAATGCTTGGACAAAGGTTGTTAAACCACTACTCCAAGGGCAGTCACTGCACATTGCTAAAGATTGTTAGTAAAAGATAAACCAGTTTCCTCTATGAAACCTGACATTGCCAGTTTTCAGCCTAACCTTTAATGCTGTATGCTTGCAGTCAAGGTCCCGGTTGGATAAACTAATAATCTAAGGGGTTTAAAAGAACAGTTCTTACTGAAGTTGAGGGCACTATGTATGGAAGAAGCTGAGCTTTTTTGTCAGATAGCAGGATTCAGCGTTTCACCTGCCTTTGCCTACATTCCTAACTGTCAAATATCTTTTACATTTTCTTGCTTTGGTTTAAAAAAAGAATTTATTTGAACTTGTCATAGTGAAGTTATTTTTCTTTGAATGTAGAAACCCCGTAAAGTTGGACTGCTGTATTTTTTATCCCAAATGTCCAAAAATCTTGAGGCAGGCTCCGGAAAATCATGAGATTGGCTTCAAAATCATGAGTTGTTTTTTTTAAATACATTTAGTCTCTCTCTCTCTTTCTTTCCCTTCTGATTTTCAAGCCTTCAGGATACTGTGGGTTCATAGTTTCACGGTTTTCTTTGCAACCATGAGGATTAGAAAGTTAGCTGAAAAGAAAAGAAAAGAAAAGAAAAGAAAAGAAAAGAAAAGTGAGCTTCTCCTTTACTCACATGACTCCAGGAGTAAGGGCTCTTAGGAGAACATCAGTTAATATGAGACTTGTAATTACAATCATGAGAGCTGGCAACACTGCCTTACCTGTGTGTGCAGAGAGAGAGTGAGCCTGAGGAAACTTCCCTCCCTTATACAGCACAAATAAGAGCCAGGTACAATTGCAATCCCTCTGTAACAAATGTGAGACATACAAGAGAGACTGAACTGTATTTACTAGGTCCAATCACCACATAAGAGTCAGGGTTCCCAGTATATATTTAGGCCCTGATTTTCAGAAGTTTTGAGTGCCGCAACTCCAGCCAAAGTCACCAGGAGCTGTGGGTGTTCAGCAACTCTGAAAATCAAGCCGTTGGAGTTTTATATCAGTGTTGATGGATGTTACTGTAAATTATTGTGCATGGTCTATTTCCAAAATACAGAATCAAGTGGGGGAAACCAAGTGGTTTACAAAACACCATACCATTCACACAGCTTTAGTTATTTTAACCACTGTGCAGTATAAACATAAATCCACTTGTGGTTATCTTTGTTAGTCCTTTGATACGCAGAAATAGTTTATGAAATCAAAGAAGCTATGTTCAATATTCTGTTCTACTTCTACACTCTGGAAGTCAATAAAGGTCAGATTCTGCTCACTTTTTATAATGAACTTCAATAGGAGAAGGATTGGGACCTAAAAATTGAAAAATACAGTGTTCAACTGAATGATTAGGAAGGCTGGCATCCCTGTAACTGCATCAGTGAAGAGTGTAAGGTTAATAAAAAGGTTAATTTGCCTATTGCCATACAGCAGAGGTTGCATAAACACACACCGTGAATCTCTGTTTTCTGGCGTTTTTGGTGAATATAATGAAGCCATTGAGCAAGAAGTATCTGACAGAGGAAGTGGTTTTAGCAAACAGTAATGTTTACATATTGGCAATATTGGTTAAATAAAACGAGGAGTTGACAAAAGAAGGAACTGGGGTTGAAAATATCTGATCTGTCATTCTATCACCCAAATGCCTGTGTATTAACCCAGACTACCATCAGTTAGGTATTTCGCACACAAATTTACTTCCAAAAAAAGAAATGTAACTAGCTGAATGACTATAAGGAAGACTTACTAACCTTTAATAATGTGCCTGTTCCAATTGTGCCCTTGAGTGGTCACCCCTTTATTTGGAGTGAGCAGGTCATACTGTTATGTACTGGTTGTGCACTGATTTGGATGGAGTCAGACTTGTTCAACTGTTTGCAATTCTGCTATCTTCTAATTGCAGGCCTACAAAAAGCACGTGAGCCTTAATACTATTGACAGACAACAGTTTCTTTTTGGTCACATGGTTCTAAGTTTCAGGAACAGACAAGCTTGAGTTCTTTTTTTCCATTCCTCATGTGGGTAGTTTAACAGACAGATCCGGTGTCTGTACATATACAGCCATGGATTGTTGTGCCAGTTCACATTCCCTTAATCCCTTATTAAGTTTCCCTTTTCTCTCAGACTAAGTGATCCACAAGTACTATAATGTATGTAAAACTACAACTAAAATCTTATATCTAACATTATAGCATGACGGTGCCACATGAAGTGAGTTTAATTGCCATTGAACATTGATTTTTCCAATTCTGAAACTTGCCAAAATAAATATGATACCTGACTTTTTGTGAGTCCACTGTAAAAATTGAAGGACTGAGTCTCGATTCCATTAGACCAGATATACACCAATGCAGCTCCCTCAGAGTAAAGCTATTGCACTGGGGTGCAGAATCAGGCCCATAGATTTAAATTCTACTCTCAGTCCCACACAGAGGATCTCTGCTGCTGCTGCTGCAGTTTGACGTTGCCAGATGGGCTTTTGTGCACCTATGGAGAACAAAAAAGCCTTACATTATGTAGTTCAAAGATATTTACCACTTTTCCCATTTTCTACTCAGTGGAAAGTGAACATTTGTTTGGTGTCAGACTAGCAAATACTAGTGAAAAGATGCAGACACTTGCAAGCCAAGACCTGCTAGTTCCACACACTTGGTGGTGGAATGGATCTAGTGGGCGAATTATTAAATGGGGCACAAGAATACTGGCTGAAGACAAATTAAAGGGTCTGCATTGTTCTGCCTGTATAGCACACTAATGTTTCTCTGCATAACAATGTATCTTTTCTCTGGGTGAAGCAATAGGTTCCAAACATTTCACTGGAAGTTTTGCCACAAGAAACAATACTGAAAAGACATGCATCCGACGAAGTGGGTATTCACCCATGAAAGCTCATGCTCCAATATGTCTGTTAGTCTATAAGGTGCCACAGGACTCTTTGCTGCTTTTACAGATCCAGATTAACAAGGCTACCCCTCTGATACTTAATACTGAAAATGTAGATCTTGGCTTGCTGTGATAACTTTTAAGAAAGGAAGTTGAGGAGGAAGCAGGAGGTCTGAGGAGAGAGAGAAGGGATTGGATATACTTTGGATAATCCAATTTTTAGGATTCTTAATAAAAACAAACCTTTTAGATTCACCTATCATATTTACTAATGTAATTTATAAGAGCATAAATTTAAGTCATGTCACTAAGTATAGACAGATGATACTACACAGGGGTACAGTCTTATGCTCTGTGCACATGTCTAGGAGCCAGAAACTCACAAATTCTAATTGTGGTTCTGACAATGACATAAGTTGTGTCATGGGAAACTTACAAAATGGCTTTCCCTCAGTTTCCTCCTTGTAAAAAGAACATAACACCTAGCTCATGTGGGTGTTGTGAAGATTAATTGGCCACTGTGTGTAGAGTGCTTTGAAGATTCTGATCTCAGCTGTTGGCTGCTGCCAGGGAACAAACAGCACAACTCATGAGGGAAGATATTGAGGAAGCTTTAAGATTTGTGCTCTCCCCACAGCATAAATCAGAGCAAGTGCTCTAATTTATGTCTACTGCCAACATCCCAAAAAGCTGTCACACCTTCTTTCTTCTAGCCACATCCTAGTGTAGGAACCCCTAAAGTGGCTCTAAGCCATCACAGGCTCTTGTCTATGGTGGGATGACCCTCCCCTGGCTGGCTATGTTAGTTTTAGAGTTATTTGTACCAATATAGTGGCCCCAACCCAAGCCAGAATTGAGGCTAAGTGTTTAATATTCTTAGGGTGGTTATCTTGGAGGATGTGGAAAACTGTGCACTGGTAGCTGGTGTGAGATGATCAACTCATTTCACATGTACCACTCATCACACTTCACATGGTAACACCTTTTAGTCAACACCCTAATGCAAATTTTAAATGTTTTAGCTGTTGTACCTCTAATTTTGATTTAAATCTATCAAACGTGTTTTGACAGAAATTTATTTCACATCTACTTTAATTCAGAAATCTGAATCTCTTGTCAAAGCAAATCACTAAGCCTCTAAGGAAGTCAAATAGAAAACTTTCCTGGATCAGCCATTTTCTTTCGTTAATTATCTGTATGTTTTTAAAATGAACTGACCCATTGCTCTGGAACTTCATTGCTTATTTTCCTTGTGTTTCTTCACTCACTACACAGTGGCAGAAGGTCACTACAGTAGTGAAGCACGGCAGAGAAACACGGGGCTCAGTTCTCAGCTGCACTGGGTTTATACTAAGAGCAGCTGTAGAGCAAGGCAAAGACAGGTGATGGCTTTAATCCACCTTTTCTCCTAATCCTGATTTATGGCCTTAGGGCATAATTTATAGCAACCTCACGGCTGCTCAGTTACACTGCCTGAAGCTAATGACTGGCCATTGAGGATCTGGCAGAGTGAAAAGGAGATCTAGCTCACTCCCTCTCCCCCTGGCACACCTCTTCCTACACCTCCATTTGGCTCCCTACACTGGTGGTTGGGGGACACGTGGTGAAAAGGCAGCTATGGCAGCTTCATGCCATCTGAGGATTCCCCTGCCTCAGGGGTAACCCATAGCAGCATCTTTTAGGTCAACATTTCGGCTGCTTTGTGCTGGCTGCTAATTGAGCCGATAGCCTCTAAGTAATTGCTGGACTACAATGGTGGACGTACATTGGGAAGTAAATGGGGAAGGATACATTGTTCTGATTTAGGGTCTGAAAGATGGTGTTATACCAAAACAGAAGTGAGATGATACTGACTCATACGTGAAAGCCTTCCTGAATTTCCATCCCACCTTGCTGAGGTAAAGCATGGCACTACTATCTCATGTCTCAGACAGCTCTCATTTATGCCATTTAGGAACCACTCCATCTGGCTGGGGTGATATGGGTGGGCTATTCAAGGTTTAAGCCCTCCAGGGATTCTGTTATGTCAGAGCAATCCCCTTTTAGCGCTGCTCTCCTTCCCTTGTGCACTGCCAGGATGGAGCTGGGTGCCAGGGTCTGGACTTTTACGTGATGGCTGCATATTTCTAAACTCTACTGGGGAAACTTCAGCACACACTGATGTTATTACCCAGACTACTCAACCCAATGTATCAAGTGTTTGGATTCGGTTTCATTTTAAGATTAGCCAGTGGATATATTGATTATATCACAGAGGAAGAAATGCCTTGTTCAAAGGTTATTGTTAATTTGCTTGGATGGTTCTTAGGGATCAGTTTAACTGCTTACAAGACAACAAGCTTTTTCCTTTGGATAAAGAAAAAAAATCTAAGATGTAATCACTTTTAAACAGATTTAAATGTTCAAGTGTGTGCCTCTGAGTTTTGCATGTGCAATGCCCAATGTTCCCTGAGAGTTGCTGCTTGGGGACATACCTATGTATGCATGCATGGAAGTTAGGCATCTGTACTATTTGAAATTTGGGCCCCAATTTAAAACTAAAACTGTTATGCAAATAAGTTTGCACACTGGAAAAAAAAAAAAGTTTAGATCTATATTTAAGAGAAAACAGGAAAGGCATAACTTTACCTTATTTTGCCAGTTCAGAAACATCTATGGCATGACCATATCTCTTGGCATGATCGGATACTGCACAGTTAACTACATTATCTTGTTAGGACAGTTATATTCTCTCATATGACAATGACTTGCAATATGTAGTCACTGCCTTCTGGGGGAAGGGGGAAAAAAACAGCAATTACTGTGCAGTACTCGAATCTGCCTGCCAAGAGCAGAACAGTGATTTGTGAGACACATCAAGAGCTTCTGGCAAGATCAATCTACCGAGATCCTTCTGATAGAGGAATAATGAGTTGACAAAGACCAATGTTCAGTTGGGCCCAAGCCCAATAAGATTACTGTACAGCATCATCAATATTGTCTGTGTTTGGAACTGACACAATCAGAATGGAATCAATTGTATTTTCCACAGCACTGTCACACATGATTTTTAACTTTGGCTCACAGCAGTGTAGAGAAGCTTGCAGATGTTGGCAGATTTTTTGCTAACGTATGGGATGTCATTATTAAGTAGGAACTGCGCAGTACAGTAATTTGTGGTTCTGCTGTGTTCCCTCATATGGTCTTTGTGTTGAGGAGGAGGAGAAGATGCAATAGCCGGAGGGATTTGTCTGTTATCACCCTCACTTTACTGTGATGGTTGGAAATGCCATGTGATATTTAAAGGTGCAGCCTGTTTTCTAGTGTAGGCTTAATTTGGGCTGTGTATCAAAACAATTTTACATAAGCATGGGCAAATTCTACTTTGAAAAGAGACAGCAATAAAAACATTTTGATTCTCTGTCAAAAGACAGAGAGTATGTAGATGACCCCATCTGCCAGATAATAGATGCTATTCAAGGAGTTAGAGAATCTAATAAGTGAATTGATTTTTTAAACAATTCCTTCAGCCTCCTACTTGTGTGTTTTATAACCTGTTATTTTGCCTCAGAAAGCTATCAACTGTATGTTTCCTGCTATCCAGTTGTCCACTCAATCCTTCTTTATGTGAATAATGTAACAATCCCATTTGCCATGTTACGTTAATGTAGGCCCCCTTTACTAGAGGGGCCTCTGATCTTTATTGGGAGTGTTCCAGTTGGAAAAATCCTGTATGCTGCAATCTAGCCTTAGAGACTACAGCTCCCGTGATGCCTTGGGGAAAGAGTGAGAGACTTTCTCTGCCAGGCAGTGCAGGGAGAGCAGGGGTGGACTCCATTTTGGGAAAAGGAGTGAGATTGCTGTTGTGGTGCTCTGTCCACACCAGAAGCTGCTGATGAGAGCCTGCAGGTGCTTTGATGGAGCAGGGAGCCTCAGAGGCTGTTGGTGGCTTCACTGGAGTCAGAACAGAGACTATTGCTGTGCCTAGAGCTGACTGAGGTGAGCTGCAGTGAAGGAACTGTGAGTAACCTCCACTCTGGTTTGGGAAAGTACTTGCAAGGGAAGGGGCACAGCAGAGAGACTGAGTCTGAGGAGAGGCAGAGTGATCTTTCCATCAAACCAGGACCCAGAGCTGCTGACATTTGGTGGGGCTGACTCCAATTTCAGAGGGGTTGTGCACTTGTTGCTTTGGCTGGACTGATACACAGAGCCAACAGAGTGCTGTCTCCAGCTGCAGATCTTCAAGCGCGCCCACACAAGCAAGTGTCTAAGACTCTGAAATCCAGAAGAGTGTGCCCTGCGGGGTGGGGTAAATAGTAGCAGTGTAAATGCTAGTTACATAAGTTTCATTTATTACTGTATATTATTTTTGTTAATTGATTTTATTCAACTGTCCCGTGGATTTAAATTAGTAGTGACATTTAATCTTAGTCTGTTATACCCTGTTTCTTTAAATTGTTCAGTAAAGGAGTGTTAGCTCTAATTTAAGTATATTGGATGTATGTTATTTATAATTGGTATTTGAGTTAGACCCATGCCACAGGTTATTATTATATTATATTATTATTATTATTATTACTATTTAAAGGGGTTTATTCCTGAAGGTTCTCAAGACACGCCATTGAGAGTGTACAGGGTCAGCCAGGTGGAGGCACTGCCAATTTTAACTTCCTTTAGGAGTAAAGAGATTGTAGCAGAAGGGTGGAGAGAGGATTCCCACTTACCCAACATCACCACTGGGATACTCAGGATCTCCTTTAAAGTCAACAACATTAGGCACCCAGGCACACAGGTGAGCGTTGCCTGCTCCCACGTAACCCAGGGAGGAAACGGGGGGTTACATTATGAACATTGTATATTACAATATGGCAAATTTGTATGTAATTAAAAATCAAAATATACAAAGTGAGAGAGAGAAAGGTCAAGTTTCTTCTGTGGCTATATAGGTATTTGGGGATGCAAGATTCTTCCTTTGTTTTTTTCCTACCTTCATTTCATTCTGCACTCTGTGTGTGTGTGTGTGTGTGTGAATTTAGCACAGGTGAAAGAGCTTTGAAGTTTGCTATTGAAACTCTACTTGAGCTGGAAGGCCTACTTCTAGGGGTGGTAGGGTAGATTAGTCTGCATGAGTATTGTCCTTGGTGCCTCCACTGACACTGCAGACAAGGGTCCCACACTGAGGGGGAGGTGGTGTGAATTCTTGTTCACTAGGCATTGAGGAGCAAACAACTTCGTAGAGACCCCTAAAAAGCCATCAGACAGTAACAGCTTTCAGTCACTAGCAACCTGGGCTGGATTTGAACCAGCAAAGTGGAGGTGAAATTTGGTAATCTATTAATCCCCTAAACTATCCATTTCCCTCAAATCCATCTGATGAGGTTATTATTTATCTACTCAGAGTCACAGTTACTGGAGGTATTTACTCTATGGACTTGTTTGTTCTGAGAAGGCACATTTCTATGGTATGAGGGATGCAGAGGTTTGTTATCCTAGTAGGAGCTCCAGCAGGCAGAGTACCTGATAAACATACAGGTTTCAGAGTAGCATCCATGTTAATCTGTATCCACAAAAAGAACAGGAATACTTGTGGCACCTTAGAGACTAACAAATTTATTTGAGCATAAGCTTTCGTGGGCTACAGCCCACTTCGTCAGATGCATAGAATGGAACATATAGTAAGAAGATATATATACATAGCAAGAACATGAAAAGGTGGACGTTGCCATACCAACTCTAAGAGGCTAATTAATTAAGATGAGCTATTATCAGCAGGAGAAAAAAAAACGTTTGTAGTGATTATCAAGATGGCCCATTCCAGACAGTTGACAAGAAGGTGTGAGGATACTTAACATGGGGAAATAGATTCAATTTGTGTAATGACCCAGCCACTCCCTGTCTTTATTCAAGTCCAAATTAATGGTATCTAGTTTGCAAATTAATTCTAGTTCAGCAATTTCTCATTGGAGTTTGAAGCTTTTCTGTTGCAAAATTGCCACCTTTAAGTCTGTTACTGAGTGACCAGAGAGGTTGAAGTGTTCTCCTACTGGTTTTTGAATGTTATGATTCCTGATGTCAGATTTGTGTCCATTTATTCTTTTGCGTATGATAAACATACAGTGCCTCAAAATCTGTGGGAAGCATGAGCCAGCCATGCTGTTTGGTGTGGAGGGGGCAGGATCATGGCCTAAGCCTTTCCCTCTCTCACTCTCACTGCCTTCTTTGACTAAATTAGTTCCAACATCCAGTCTAACCTCTGGTGAAATCCTGGCTCCACTGGCATCAATGAGAATTTTGCCATTTGCTTTAATGAGGATAGTAGCTGTTCCCTGCAAGGGCTGGGAATGTCTGTCTCCCCTGTAGAGTGAGTGGGAAATGGAGAGGGAATACTCCTTGAGCTCTCTCTCCCGTTCTTTCATTCCAATTCAGTTTCCGACACAATTAGAACTAGTCAAAAGTTTTTGACAAAAATGTTTGGTGAACATTTTTGCTTATTTTCAAGCAGCTTATACAGTGGTTGAGATTTTTCACTCTAGACACAGAATATTTCAGAGAAAGGATGGTCTTGTAGCTAAGATGCCAGATTGAGACTCTGTGGATCTGGGTCCCATTCCTAGCTCTACCACAGAATTCTGTGGGACTATAGATGAGTCACTTAATTTCTTGGTGCCTCAATTTCCCTATCGGTAAAATATGGATAATAGTATTTCCTGCCTCTTACCTTTTGTCTGTCTTGACTATGCAGATTGTAAGCTTTGTGGGGCAGGAACTGTCTGTTACCATACCTAGCACATTTGTTTCTCAATCCATTCCTAGTTGCTAGGGTAATACAAATAATAATAGACAATAATAATGTTGCCCTTATTATTTAAACAAATCTGCAAGCATCATGCAAGTTACTTATCCATTCTTGGACGCTTACAGAAGGAGCAAAATCAAGTTTGTCCTTTTAAACACACACATATATAGAATGCACAATTAAAATAATTTATTTTGACTTTGGCTTAACTACAGAACACAGAAAGGATAATTTTATTTTGAATCACAAATATGAAAAAATTGTATAACCTTCTTGCTGAGTTTTTGCTAGTTTCTGTAAGGATACATTTTTTCACTGTTTTTAACAGTGCATTTGTCTATGTGTCAGTGTGTGTGTAAACAGAGAAAAAGTGTGGAACTTTTTGCTTCAGATTGTCCATATTCAGATTGTCAAAAGGCACTTTAGCCCAGATTCTCTGCTATATCTGTTGCAGATTGGAGGTATCCTAGGTAGGAACTTAGGTCTATCTCTGCTCCCTTTGTTGAGGGGGCAGAGAAGTGATTCCATGATACAATTCTTGGTAATAAGCCTTTGCAAGATCAGGCAATAAATATATAATCTTCTCATCAATATTGTTTAAAATGTCTTTAGGAAGGTTTCTGGTTTCTGAATTTTATTCTGTTGTTTATATGGTACTTTTCTAAAGCATATATGTTAATGGGTTTATGGGCACTTCCTTCTCCTTGGAATATGAATTGCTTTCATCATGTACTTACTTTGCAATTCATTTCCATTGGTTTCACAGTAGTTGCTATGATTTGTTTGTTATGGCTTCCAACATACTTGTGATCCCAAATAACAAATGCAAGGTTTTCAGTAGTTGATTAAACACCACGGTCCAGATCTTCAGGGCATTTATGCTGGTGCATAAAGGTCTAATGCCACAGAAATGATGTAGTTCTGGTGCACAAGAGGCCAGTTCAAAGGAGAATCTGCACAGGTTACCAGGAATTCTTGGGCACACTCCAAAACATACTAACAACAAAGCAATGTGTATGTGAATAATATGTTAATATAAAGCTGCAGGGGAAGATAGTGAATATCAGTGACATGGTGAACATTATTATCAATATAGTGAAGACATACAGAAAAGATGATGCTACAATTGTTTATTTGGATCCAGCTGATGCAGTTACTCAGCTTTCATAGTATCTTATCAAATTTTGGGCTTGAATGAGATCTAGCTGGTTGAATCTCAATCCAAATGCAGTGAGGGTGGTGTTGTTAGGCAGATAGAAGCAACCGGAGGAAATGGCAAAATAATATCTGTCCTTTCAACTTAGGGGATTTTGGTCTGTTGTTATGATGAAAGATGGCAATGTAGGTGTCTTACTGGATCCACAACTGCTCCTGAAAGTCCAAATAGCAGCAATCGCCAAAAGAGGGGGTTTGCACCTATATCTGGCTATGGCATTATGAAAATTCCTCCCTCATGTGGACCTCACCACAGTTATCCATGACTTTGTCATCTCCAAACTAGATTATTGCAGTGCACACACTACACTGTGCTACCTTAGCTAGTTCGCCTGCATCCCAGTTCAACAAGGTACTTTAAGCATATGCCTAACTTTAAGGTCATGAGTAATCCCACTGAAGTTAGGAGCAGTTAGGCCAGGGCAAATGTACCCTGCTGAACCAGGACATAACGTGGAGTAGGTTGAGCAGTTCCCCGTTTTAGCTTTTGCAATTTGGAGAGTTTTTCAGCTGAAATTGTGTCAACTTAGATTAATTTATTAAATGTGTTTTATTGTAGGTTGTGCATGCACCTAATTAATAGTTAATTAATACTAATTGCATGGTACAAATACTCCATTTCTTTCTTAAAATAATGCTGAGATTCATGAGTGATTGCTTTTCATATCTAAAAGCCCGTACGTTTAATAATAAACAATAATGTTTAAATCCAAACATTCACAAAAAGCAAGTGGTGTTATTTCCTTATGTAATTTGTTGGTAATTCAACAATTTTCTCTAGCTCTCTCTCTTTTTTTTTGTTTTGTTTTTTTTTTCATATTTCTCTATAACAGATGGTAAGACATTTTTGTTGTGTAGGAAGGCTATGTCTTCATATTGCTATGGCATTCATATTCTTTATTTCCTTTTGTTGTTCATCAGTCTTTCCCCCTCCCTTTTTTATATGACACCTCTGAGATGGTCCCCATAGCAACACCCACTAGTAGGGGTGAGTCTGTGAAGCTTTTGCAGTCATCCCCATAGTTCAGTGCTGACAATTCCAGTCATTAATCTAGCAGCATCTACCTACTCAGATCTCTACAGTTCTTCCTCTGGTCTTCCCTTTCTTCAGCAGGAACCACTCACTGCACAGAGATCCAGAAACTTGCTGTTAATGATTTGTCACTTATTTAGAACAGCAGAGGTTGGCAGCTCTGTGTAATCTGCCCTCAATGGCAGTACCACATTGCATTATGGAACAATTACCTGGTATGTGACTTACAAAGTAGGTGCCTGAACTTCCCAATTAAATTCAGATATTTCTGAGCTAGTTCAGCACCTTTATTTAAGAACAAACTAAATGAATAAAGTCGATATTTTTAAAAGGTCCCCACATATTCTTGGTGAAAAGTTCCTCAATTTCCAATCCCTTTATAAAGATGTATTACCATATTCTACACTAATGGTTCCAAACATCTTACAATAGCATTACTTCATTCCTTGGGGCATATTTATTTAATAGCAAGTGATATACTGTTGTATGTATTTTAGCTGTACTAATATGTATAAGTCTCAGCTTGCTGTCCAAGGGAGTTCCACTCCCAATCCAACACATAGGTCTAGATCTTGGCCCCGTGCACAGTAGTTAGTTTTATTTAGCGGGAAAACTATGGATGAGATTTTCAAATGTTGCTCAAGGAGTTAGGATTGCAAATCCCCTTTTAAATTAATTGGAAATTAGGTGCCAAACACCCTCAGCTGTTTTTGAAAAACCGCACTCTATGCTCCTAAATTTCTATCATTTCTAGAATCAAGGCAATGAACTTAGGTAATGATTTGTCATTGGGCCGTTATTCATACGTTTAAGTTCCCTTAAATTAACTGCTTAAATCCTTGTGAATAAAGGCAAGTACATACCCTTACTGAAATAAATACAATTAAAGTCATTAACAAGAAATTCTTAATGAGATTTAACTTTCTCTGTGCATATCAAAATGGGTGTGGTTGTAAGGATGCTGGTGCTGCTACACATTGCAAAATATATTTAAAACCAGATTAATCATCCCTAAATGCATCCAGTTTCAAAGCCCCCCACTCCGTTCTTATTACCACTTATGCTCTTTGGTGGGAGTCTTCAGGTGAAGCAGCTGAGTTTTGGGAGGAGGGGGTCTGTCTTTGCATACCTGCGGCTCTGTCCAATGATGCCAAATAGACAGGTACATTGGGATAGCTGATGGATTTACTCAGATCTGGTGGCTGAAAAATCCTGCCAAAGAATCACAGAGGTACAGGAAAACAACACCTTGACCCATTGGTGTCCTGGAAAAGAGGATGTGGACGGTTGCAGCACAGTCCTAAGGACTGCTTTGTTTTTGGGGGGTGAACTCCACAAACCCTTGTTTAGTTTTCATTTCATCAATAAAAGCTTTCAAAATGTTTGTGCAGGATGTATTGCTGTACTAAGATACAGGTAATAAAAGTATACTCCTAAGTCCATGGTTAGGTGAATAAGAATGGGATTTCCAGAAGCACCCTAGTAATTTAGAAGAAAAAGTCGCATTAACTTGGGGATTTAGGCTCCTAAGTCACTTAGACACTTTTGGTAAATGACTAGTAAGTGAATGATAAATCTATGGATGGATGCTGGGTTGAGATCTTTAACCACTTTGATTCTGAAATGACTTTTTTCTGGAAATACCAGAAAAGGTAGTAGAATTTGCTCTGTGTTGACCAGGAAAACATAGTCCAGGGGAATGAGTGTTCATTGTAATGAACAGTATTTGGATCACATTAAAAAGATCAGAAATTTGGAGCTGACATTTCATATCTCACATATTTGAAACTATGAAGACACAGTCTTATTGTGGTTAACCTAGCTGCTATTCAATGCAGATCTAGGGTATATTGTCTCAGAGGTATTGGCTGAATGATGGGATTTGGAATGAGAAGGGGGTTGGAACCGCTCTCTAGCTGGGGATAGGGTCTAAGGTTGTGCTGTGACCTTAGGCTGGAAACTTTTTGGCATAATGATCTAGCCTTGGCTGTAGACCCAAAGGGTCAAACTGTTGAATTTCAGTTCTGAATTACTTCATGGAGTTCCCCTACAACAGCCTATAGGGAGTATCATAAAGGCAAATTCTGCTTATTTTTTTAAAAAAGATCCTTGTTAAATAGTAAATATGTCTTTAATAATGTTTTCTTATTTAAATAAGTATATTACCATTTATCAGTAGCTGTGTCAATTGAGATTTTTTTTTATTGCATCTGGTTTTAATTTTAAAGGCAGAGAACCAATTTTGTAAACAATTTCTTCTTAATGAAATTGGACTGGACATCAGTCATAAATCTTGTAACTTAATGGACAATACTCAGTTTCCCAAAATGTATACATGGATATATGGAAGGAATTTCCTAGTCATTAAAATGAAAGCAATCTGGACATTACTTTCTCAGGGGTCAGACCTTTACTCATAATTAGTAGCGCCTTTATCTGTGAGTGGCTCTATTGATTTCAGCTGAACTCTTTGATTAGTAGGGTACTACAGAACATGAGCAAGGGTGGCAAAATCAGTCTCATAATTTCTCTGCCTTGCTCCTTTTCACATGCATATTATAAGGCCAGATCCTCAGCTAGTGTAAATGACCACTGCTCTATTGAAATTAGTTGTGCTATGCCAGTTTACTCCAACTGAGGGAATGATCCACAGTGAGTAATGTAAAAACTCAATTAAAAAAAAAACCAACAACCCAGGAACAAGAGAGTGCATTAAGCACCCATTCCATTTAATTTATCTTTTACAGTCAAGAACTTTGCTGGCATTTCCTCTTGGTTATAGAGAGAAACTTCCACAAGGTGACTTCATTGAGTAAAGGAGCCAAGTTGAAAGTGAGATGCAAGCGTATTGGGTGGGAGGAAGCAATTTTTAATAAAGGAAATAATTCAAAAATACACTGGATTCAAATTTCCTGCCTGACAGAACTATTTCAGACACGATCCATTTAATGTTTTATTGCAGAGTTGGAGCAATTGATTCTTACACAGAAGAGCAAATTATTTTGGGATGCTGATGATGAAGAGCCAAGTTTCATTCCAATATAAAAGCCATTGCTGCAAGAAGTTACCAGTGACCAAATAGGTGCATTTCCCAAAATGAGTGTTAGTTCAGAAAAATACTTCATAAGTTTTAGTTAAAGTTTTCTAAATCAAATTAAACATATGCAGTTACTTTGGAGGATGCTTAATAGGAGTTTCACAAATGAAGGAAAGCAAGGGTGAAATTCTAGCCCTAGTGATGTCAATGAGAGTTTTGCTGCGCGGCCAAGGTTTCATCCCAAAGGTAGAAAATGCAATTGTTTTCTGTCCATGGCATATCCTGTCACAAAATAGCTAAATCTATGTAGTGAGAGTGAGTTATAATATTTACAATATTTTGTGAATATTCAGACTAATGTCTGATTTTGTGAAACTCTTAGAACGTTCCTAGAAACTACTAGTATTTTAAAAAATATTTTATAATTTAACTTGTGAGAATTTAGTGCTAGATCCTAAATAGTTCCTGACCTCACGGGAGCCACAACAATTTATACCAGGCAAGGATCTGATCAATAAGCATGTTAAATATGTTGTTTTAATGTAAATTGAATAGATGATGTTTGCAGCACAGGAAAATATAATCTGAACCTATCCCTTCCCCAGCTGTAATCTCTTGGTGATATTTGACCATTGCATCCTCTCTTTCATCTTCCTATCTCCATTTCTCCATCTCTGTCATGATCTGTTCACTTTCATTTTATTTCCACTCTGCCCTCTTCTTCTCTCTTCTATCTCTCTTCCAAGTACTCTTAAAACTATCTCCCAACAAAATCTCCATTTTACTCATAACTGTGCTATGTATTATACCCTTGACAAAAACTGTTTAAATTCAGTTTATGGATGGCTTATTTTTGGAAATCGCAAATCACATTGGGACTACTTACATAGAATATCAGGGTTGAAAGGGACCTCAAGAGGTCATCTAGTCCAACCCCCTGCTCAAAGCAGACATATAATTTATTTATTTTGCCCCAAATGGTCCTTTCAGGGATTGAGTTCACAACCGTGGGTTTAGCAGGCCAATGCTCAAACCACTGAGCTATCCCTCCCCCCTCATGGAGACATGCTGCTCAATCTGGTACTGAAACTGTAGGGAACACTGGTGAGTGCAGGGACTTGTGTGCACTGTGACCTTACACTTCACACTGTGCATCACCTGTGACTTTTCTTGTGCTGTTTTACTGATGGTGGAATTCACATGGCGGTAATTTAAATCTGAGAGTCAATTTAGGGGCAAAAGAGGGTCCTTGTGTAATAAATAACTCTTTGCAATACATGGACATTAGTTTGTTCTAAATTCCTATCAAATTACAAGATTACATCCACATTAACCCAAATTAAGTCACCATATTTAATGAATTTTCAAATACCGGGACAATTAATCATAATTAGACACTTTTATAAAGTGGTGTTGAATTAAACATCTCAACATGGAGTTTTCAGTATTAGTAGTAAATTATGTGTATTATGTGGAAAAAGTAATAATTGTGCTGAGAGTACCGGTACTTTACTGTGGAAGTATGTTAAAGAAGCCTAACTATATTACCAAGCCAGGCAAATACTGGCTTAGTGTACTTTTCCTATTCAAAGAAAGATATAGGACCTTTCCCTGACCACCCTAGAAGAGCAACAGCATGTCTTTGAACTAACTAAAGCTTGAGTCATAGAGTGGGGATGTCCATTTTGCTTGTTCATGTTTACTAACATAGTCCCCATTATGTATGATGTTAAACTATGATATAATGAAGTAAAGAATTACTTAGGCTTTTCCAATTTCCACAGAAAATGGACTTTAATTCAAAACTGTGCTTGATTAATTAAACTTTCCTATAATATAATTTGCTCTAATTATTTCTATAAATTGATATATAACCTGGGTTATATAAAATTATTCTTAGGTAAAGGTGTATTATGATTACATGTTTTAGCTAAGATGGAGGAAGATTCAAGAAATGGATTGTTCTCTACTATTAACTACAATGATGCTGGTTGGTCACCTCAACAGAAAGCACAACTCCACAAACAAAATGTTAATCTTTTAAATGCAAATCTGAAAAATAGTGTTCATGAAAGTTTTCCGATTGACATTTGTAGTATGAAGTTCTCCATTTACTACTATGTGGATAGCTGGGCAGCAGTAATGCAAGGTTCAGACATCTGACTCAGTCAATCTGGTCATCCTTCACGAAGGGTGAAGTGGTCTCGTTTGGATGCTGCCTATTAATGATGCTAAAACATTTACATTAAAATTCACGTTCCTTCCTTCTAAAACTCTTATGCTGTGTGGCCTCTGTATGAATCCATTTACAATATCATTATGTTTTTAAGAAAGGTGAAACTCCAAATCAGGCTATTATACTGCCACAAATTGGTTTGGCAAGCTCCACATTCAATAAGAAGATACTTTATTCATATGAAAAACAAGACTGTTATGTTGATGATTGATAAATAGATATAATATTGCACTTAGAGAGTCCAAAAACTGTGCTTGGGGTTTCAACTAAAACAATTCTTAATTGAGTGTGGTACCCATTGACATTCAATTTCATTTATAGACAGTTGCTTGCTCTCCATCCCTTCTCTTCCCTACATTGACAAATACAGACAAATTACAGTTTACTGAAGGCCTTGTTTGACCACCCTTACTAGCACTGGGACTACTCACATGGGTACGTGCTGCTCAGTCTGCCATTGAGGCTGTGGGGACCGCTAGTGAATGCTGGGACTTGTGTGCACTATGTTCATGTATGAATAAGGTTAGGTATGATGCCCTTACCAACGCATCAACCCTGCTCCAGCCATTAGCTAAAGAGAGCTGCTCTAGGAAAGCAATGCTAGCTGGCACTGTCTCCTGCTCTCTTACCCCACCCTGCTTCAGTCAAGAAAGGCATAACCTTGACACTCAAAGTGGACTACTGGTTTATCACACATGGAGTTCTTGATTATGTTTGCTCAGTGCACAGTACTATGAGTTCCTCAAAGGAAAAGATGATATATGCAGCCTTAAAGGTTTGAGAGAATGACTATTGATTTCTTTCTTTGAGGAAACTCACAGTATGGTATCAGAAACTTCAGGTGACTTAAGAAATTGGTAGAACCAGATCCTCCACAGATGTAAAATAGGATGGATCTGTTGGCTTCAGTGGAACTATGCCAATTTACACCAGCTGAGGACCTGATCCATAGAGTTTAGTAGAAATACAGATAATTTTCAAAGTCTTTCTGATAAACAATCTTGAAACAGCAAAAAACAATTAAATGTATAAAAATTGAACTTATCTATACTTTATGTACCCCATTATAGTTCATGATGTAATGATATCCATATGTTCTGTCTCATTAACATGACATTCTCCATAGAACAATGATGTCATACACATGGGGTCGAGTAGAACTGACTGTGATTTTCATTTTCTTTTGCATGTTTCATCACAGGGCATGGATATCACAATTTTTCACCTAAGTAAGATTCAGTTGTTTCAGGAAAAAAGAAAATTAGTCTTAAATCAGAAAATGATTCTGTTTCTCTGATTTCATAAATACAGTACACAGAAAAGTTCTGTCCTGATTTCCCAGTGAAGAAGAGAATTAAGAGACTATAACCACTCCATTTATAGCTACCTTACAAATCCTGTCCCTGAACCTCCAACTGGATTGACATGGGTGGATTCTTGCTCCCACATAGAATCCCACTGACCCTTTGTAAAGAGTCACCCATTCATATCTGATTACAAGATCCTGGCCGTAATTTGAGTATATAATTTCAAAAGATAGAGATTCCATTCATTATTTTAGATTACTTATACTTGTAACACATTTTCTCAAAGGAAGATAAGAATAATGCATTTTATTACTTTTACAACCAATTATAAAAACAGATTTTTCTTGCCAATTATTTATTTTGCTATGGAGATATTTTATTAATGTATTATAATATCATAGACCATAACCAGGAAGTTCAGTTGTATTCACTACCTAATCCTTGTAAACTCTGAATACCCTGGCTAACCCAGGTCCAGTTCTGAATCATGCTGAGCCTCTCCTAAGAGGCATTCAGCACCTTGCACGATGGGACCCTAAGGGCTCAGTCTATAGTAATTCTCCTGTGTAGATGTAAAAAGATATTGTGTAGCAATGTATAAGTAGTCATGAGCTCATCCAGTGGGAATAGTACAAAACTATAGTGTTACAAGGTACTAATATGCAAAATTGAGTCACTTTCATGAGACATTTCATTCCAGTGGTAATGTCCTGTTCTCATTTTAAAGGGTTTTTCCTTATCTACTGAATTTCTTTGCAAGGAGACAGCACAAACATGCCTTGAGAGAGTGAAAGGTTAGAAAATAGCCTGTAAAATGAATTTTACCCTTTTTACCCCAGGTACAATTTGATGCTGTGACAGCAGCCAGAGCGTAAGCTCCCCAACCTTGTCCTTCAAATGACCTCAACCTTGACCTGGAGGGACACCATCTCTATGGATGAGAGGTATGTTATTTCATTACAAGGCCCCTGCTGAGCAGAGACTGCCAAATGGGCTCAATTAAGTGTTTCTTGTGATATGTATTACTGTCTACTGGGGCGAGTTGATACAGGCAAACGTATCTCATTTTCTTCAAGTTTGACTGGATATGAAAAGCATGTGTCTTATTCATTTAAGTGATACTACAGTATATGATTTATATTTAAATTGAAAAATCATAATATTATATATATGTTATGTACTACAGCCTTTTCTTATTCCCTGACCCTCAATAGCAGCAAACAAGAAAGTCATAGTATTACTTTCAAGGATTGTCTACTGCAATTTAGTCAAGCATTGTTGCTTTAAAAGAAAATTACATCAAACTGTTGTAGCCTTCTGATCAGCATCAGCGTGTTCTTTAACAGGGAGGGTGAAGTCCAACAAATTCACAAATCCAACTTAATATGCTTTCTGACTGTGCAAGTGCTATAGTATTTTGTTATATTGAGAGTTCAGCAAGTATGGGTTAATTAGAACAATGCTTATGATTATGTCAATACTGTATACTTATACAAGGTGTAGGGCTGGAGGTGGAAGGGGAGAATAGTACAGCAAATACACACACACACACACACACACACCATTAAACTACACCAACCATATTTTCTGTCTTTAAGGTCCTTACAACTACAGTGCCTGATTCAATGTCCTTTGAAGTCAATGGAAAAAGTCGCATTGACTTCGTCAAGGGCCCTGGATCAAGCCTTTAGTAAACACATGGGATAGGAGGTTCTGCAAATTAACAGGTATGGCAAACTGACAGCTGTGCATTTTGTCTGGTACACAAATAACCATCTTCTTAACTTTTATTCTTATTTAACCAATCATGATGTACATGTGTCCTAATTGAGTAATCATGTGATCCTATTCCTTGAAGCCTTGTCCTTTCTTCCCAATCCCTTCCACTGGATTTTCTCTCCCACTTATCATATTACTAATAAATTTATATTTTAAGCCTTTAGTAGCGGGAACTATGGTGAAATCCTGGCCCTATGGAAGTCAGTGGGAATTTTCCAATTGACTTCAGGGGAGCCAGGATTTCATTCCCTCCCCCCCCCCCCCGTCTCTCTTTGTCCTCTGTGAAACAAGGGAGACAAGACAACACTCCTATTGACCCTAAAGTAAAGAACAAATAGAAACATTTTATAAAGGGAAGAAACATACCCATGATGCCTTCTTTATACATCAGAAATCAGCAATAAAGTGTATAACCAAAATCCACCCTCTTCTCAGTTGCATCTCTGTTAAAAATAATTGTTTTTTGTGACAACTTTTGATTTTTGGAGTAGTCAGATGTTTAGGGACAGCCAGAGGATGGGGTTGTGTCTTTTACCGTCTTACCTAACAGCCGCAGGTGGACCTATTCTTCATGATTTATCTAATTCTTTTTTTAATTCTGTTTTCCTCCCAAGTCCATTACTCGGGATACTTGGGAGAAGATTGTTTAATATGAATTAGATGCCTACATACTGACACCTGCTTTAAGCTTGTTAGTTCTTGGATTTACAGCAGTTCTTGTTCTTCTAATAGTTTCTTCAATGTAAGATGAATTTGAAAAAGCTCATTGCTACTTTCCTCAGCTCAGCTAACCAACAGAATATAGGAAAGGATACACTGCTTCCAGGGGGTGAGTACAAGCCTGATTCTCTACTGCCTGGCCCTTACAGCTGTGAAAATAGGAATGCAGACAAGGTGTAAAAAGCTACATTCTGATTGGATAATATTCCACATCTAATCTGCATTCCTTTTGCATAGGTACACATGATTACATCAGCAACAAGACAAGATCTGAGTTTCTAGACTTGCAATCACATATTATTTGTTTCTTCCCCCGGAAGCAGGAGGACCCCAAGAAGTGGGGTCTACTGTACTCTATTTTCTTTTTTGCAATTTCTGTTGTTCATGCTATATTAAACACTGAAAAGGAAATCCCAATCCAGGTGGAACTCTTCTAGCCTACTCATTTCAAAACTGACATTTGTTCCAGGATTTCTGAAAGATCTGAAAAAAAAAATGTTTTGGTATACTTGGGCTGAGTTGCTAGTGAATTTGAACTGAGTTTTGAGGTATTTATGATTTCAATGAAAACATCACAAAATGTTTAAAATGGCTTCAGCTCTTAAGGAGGCAAAACTGGGTTTTAGCTGAGTGCCACATTCAAACTCAGAATACACAATGAAAGTCAGGGATGCTAATTCACAAGAACTGAACAGATCTTGCATGAACTCCTGTAAACCAAAACTGCTAGGTTTTGTGTCATTTGAACCAGGCTGAATATAAAAAATGTATTTATCTTCTGCTCCTTTACAAGTCCCAAATATAATATCAAATTTAAATCCTCACAGAATTAACACACAGCTTCCATCAGATTCAGAGCTGTAGAGATCAACTGGAATCACTTAGAAACATATGAAGAGACTGAAGGATCAAGGTTTATCAGCTAATTCCTCTCCCTGCCCAACCTACTGTAAATGCAAGCAATTGATCTTGAGTCCATCTGATGCTAATGAGTGAGGCTTGTTCACTATTAGCAGTAGCAACATGCTTCCCACCAAATCCCATCTTAAGTGACATGAACTTGTAATCTTGGAATATTTGTTCAATATTATTGGACACCTTTGGATGGCTCACCACAACACTAGGTTTTCTAACATTCATTTATGTCTGATACATACAACATCCCAGTTGAGTTCTAAGTGTGCAGTATTTCGGTCAGAGGTTATTCACTATGAAATATTATTGTAGATGGAAGTATAGCAAAAGCTGTGGGAAACAGGTGTTTTCTTGTTGCTTATGGGTGGCCCATGAACACATAACAACCTGGAGTTGGAAATCCACTACAAATATATCCACAGTTTAAACCCACAAAAAGTCTCAATCATGGGACTTTAAAAGAACAGTGGGCTGGTGAACTTTTATATCTGGAGACATAAAAGCATACCCTGACTTAGGTCTCATACAACTAGAACTTCTTTGTCCACATTAAAAAATCATAACAGGCATAATTTAGTATGTTTGGTAGTCTTTGCTGAATGGAAGCTATGGGCTGAAATAGCAAAGGTGTTGCAGGTCAAGATGGAGGAGAACTCACAGAGTTTAATGCAGAACTTTGCAATCACAATGTATGGTCAGGTCATTGCTTTTCTCTTTTAGAAGTTCTAAATTAATTCAAGAATTTTTAAAGGGAAAAATGTCCCTATCACAATTACCATGGGCATTTTGTCAGCAGCAGTAACGGTTGCAGTTACAGAATAACTACAGATAATTACAATCATTTAATTTCAAAGTACCAAGTCACTTCATGCAGAACAAGTCATTTATCATTATTGACCTTAGCAGAAGCAAATTTACCCAAATCAATAAAGGCTCCAAATATCCATTAGAGCAGGCAATGATTGGTTACAAATGTTAGGCACTTTATATATACCTGTATTAGTAGAGGAAACGCAGGTCTGGATGTTTTTGATTAATGAAGAGAGATGTTTTTTCTTAGTAGAGACAGTTATATAAAATAGAGTTGACCTTAATTCTCCTTTAATTAATGTTATGGAAAACCAGTTGTTTTTGTTAAGTCCTATTAACTGCTAAAATACAGATAATTAAAAAAGTGTTAAAGTTTATAAATGGAAAAGTTAAACTCTTTTAAAGCTCTTCGTTTTGTGTTCATTTGAAAGTATATGTGGTTGAGATTAGATATGTAGAAACATGCAAGCAAGAATGGGCATTCTGCTACCCACTAGATGCATGGCATTATTTGTCATTTTTAGGAGCTGGCCCACACCAAATCGATAAAACACACTTGCAGCCAAATTTTCGGAAGAGGCCAATGATTTGGTGTGTTTAGTTTCTGAGTGTTCATAGTGAAGTACCTCCTTTCAAATGTGTTGAGTATCACCAGTCAAGTTAATATTACCATTGCTAGGAATCCTACCCAAAGTATCTCAAATTGGTCACCCAAAAACTCAGGCACTCAAAATCACTGAGCACTTTTGACATTGGCCTCTGTATTAGTGATGGGCAATCAAACATTCTATCTTATTCAGACAAGTCGACATCTCTACTCAAATATTAAAGCTTATGGGGTTCTCCTTCTTGTCTCATCTCAGACTTCTTTATGTACCAGCTTACCCACCTTCCTCCCTGTTGGGAGGAGAGAGAGAGAGAAATCCAGACCCTAATGAAATCAATGGGAGTTTCAAATTAGAAATAAGGCACAACATTTTACAGTGAAGATGATTAATCATTGGAACAAACTACCAAGGGAAATGGTGGATTCTCCATTTCTTGAAATCCTTCAATAAAGACTAGATGCCTTTCTGTAAGATATCCTGTAATCAAACATAGGTTATCATACTCTAGACAGGAGTAAATGGATGAAAATGTATGGCTGGTGTTATACAAGGGATCAGACTAGATGATCTAATGGGACCAGATCCACAAAGGGTGCCTAGAAAATCCACAAATCCTGAATTAGGTGCCTAGTCTCCCTATGCAAGTAAGGGAAGATATAGGCACCTAAGAACGAGATCCATAAAAGCCAACATACTAGATGGGGAGCACTAAGCTATCTAATGGGAGATGCTGACAAGAGAAGTGTGTCCTAACCCCCACCCCTTTACAGAGATAGACTCCTAAATCCAGGTTGCAAGGAGATAATCCAGAACTGAGACCCCCCTCTCCTGGAATCAGGCAACTTAGGCACCTAAGCCAATTTTTGCCAGAAACATTGGCAGAGGTATTGTCTCCCTTATAACTTTCAGCTCAGTGATTAAAACACTCATCCAGAATATTGGAGACCCAGGTTCAATTCCTCTCTCTGCCTGATAAGATGAAATTATTTGAACTAGGGTCTCTCACTAAGCTCTGATGTAGTTTTCTCTCAGTCACTCCTTTTGAAGCTGTTACATTTTAAATAAATATTTAAAATGTCATTTGACCAGAGGGAGAGAGTGAGAATGAGAATGAGTCTATAGTCCAGTGATTAGGCCACTCACCTGGGAGGTGGGAGACCCTGGGTCCATCTCCCTACTGCAATAACTAATGCTCTGAGCATAGTTACAGGATGAGCTACGTGAGGGAGCACCTAACTTCACCTGGTTTGAGGATCCTCCTGGGGCTTATGCATGAGATAGGTATCAGAACATCTAAAGTCAGGAATTGTGTGGAGAATTAGAGGCAGAAACTTAGGCACTGAGGGAACTCATACTGCAAAAAGTTAGGCACCAATTAAGTTTAGGCTCCTATAGGGTTAGGTGGCAGCAGTGGGGTTTTGTGGATCACAGTGGTGCCTAAATCCGGGGTTTAGGTGTCTACGTCCCTGTGGATCAGGGCCATGATCCTTTCTGGCCTTAAAATCTATACCTCTATACCCTCCCCCCCTCCAATCTTTGGATGTCTCCTCTTACCATCCTTTCCAACTCTTTCCTTCAGAACTTCTTGGAAAATATTTGGTAAATCCCACTCATCCATGCCCCATTATGCTAATTGATACACTGCCTGAAATCTATCATGCCTAGTGTCAACAGGTCTGGCAGTTTTATCAGACTGACTGCTGTCTTAATCTATTGCACACATCAAAGGACCCCTGAATTTTTCAGAGGAGAAAACTGGAGTATATGAAATTTTCAATGATTGGGATAACAGCTAAGTGCTTTTTTTGTTAGGGGTCATAAATGAGGTAGGCGTATGTCAAGGCTTGTTAGGGAGTAATGAAGGAAAAGTTTCCCTTCCCACACTTGTTGTCTCAGCTGATAGGAATTAGGGCAAATCAAAGCAGAGAGATTGTCCTGCAATCAAAGAATCAGCTGAGATCAGTTAAGACACAATTGCCTCATTAAAACTATCTAGGCATAAATAAGAAGAGGACATGGTTGTTTCTTGGTTTCACTTTGGTGTATATCTTCAAGAAGTGGGCTACTAGGAAGAGAAGGGTTTGGGATGGGAAGTAACTAGATAGATGTATCTGGGTTTAATAATTCAGAGAGACTAAATCTGTCCTGAAACTGGGAACTTGTTCCCCTTTTTGTTTTCTTATGAAGAGAAATAAAGAAAATACTAAGAGAAAAGCATAACAATCTTAATTTTCCATGCACATGGCCTGTTTGACTTTGCCTAATATCAGGCCTAGCAACCTATAGCCTACATTTGTGTTATAAAGGCAGCAGATAATCATTTTGTTTATCCTTTTGCAGTTTTGATCTACCACTTAAGCAGTTTCAGGGCAACATACATCTAGGCCAGTATAGTGCTATTGTACATATTGGATATGTGTTTTTAACAAAAAGGAATCCATATCCAACTTGAGAAGGCAAAAAAGCACTTTAAAAACAAGTTTCTGTAACCACTGCTAGAGGCAAAATAGTCACATCTTTTGCAGCTCTAGAATGTGTTATTTAATTTAATAGTCATAGATTATAAGGCCAGAAAGGATCATTGTAATAATTTAGTCTGACTTCTTCTGTAACACAGGTTATAGGATTTCCCTGAATTAATTCCTGTTTGAACTTGAGCATCTCTTTTGTAGTGATGGAGAATCCACCATAACTCTTGGTAATTTTTTCAATGGTTAATTACCCTCACTGTTAACATTTTGCACCTTATTTTGAATATAAATTTGTCTAACTTCAGCTTCCAGCCATTGGCTGCTGTTACACCTATTAGATTAAAGAGCCCTTTATTATCTAATTTCTGTTAGCCGTGCAAGTGTTTATGAGCCCATGGGCCTTTTGTGCTAGGAGCTGTACAAATACATATTTAGAGAGAGTGAGTTCCTGCCTCAAACAACTTACAGTTTAAGTAGACAAGACAGACAAAGGGTGAGAGGTGACACATTGAGGTGAAATTACTTGTCTAAAGTCATTTAGCAGGCTCAGAACCCAGATTACCGGACAGGCACTGTAGTGCCTACCCACTAACCCATACTGCCTTTCAATTAAACAATATTAAATGCTGAATTGACAGCAACAGAAATGCTAGTGATACATTTATGGTACTAATGGAGTACCCTGTGCTTGTAAAGTGTAATGATTTGGGTATGTTTATCCAAAGAAAGTCAGTGTGCTCCTCTAAAGTCAGATGTATGTCACCTAGATAACTAATCTCTAGATATAAAAAGTCCCTTTAATTTACTGGGAAACAAGAAGAGACTGTACCTAAATTTGGAAGGATAAGCTCTAAACCTGGCTTTCCTGTCACTGGGTGTTTTATTTACTAAGTACTGAACATATATTGTGTGTGGCCCTGATATTGGACGATCAGCTGTAGTTTGTGGGTTCCACATTCTAAGAAGAATTACAAAATTCTGAGACTGCATGTTTTCTACTTTCACATTAAAGAACTACTTGCATACTCCAGTATACTTTAAAAATCAGTATTTTATCATACCTTCATTTTTCTGTCATGTATATGTTCTGTATTTTCTTTTCCATCATTGCTGACTGCTCAGATATTTGCAATTAAACATTTCTAATCAGCCTTCTCCTTTTGCCCAGTTTCATGAGTGGTGCCTCTCTCTGGTGATTATATCACATCACAGGAGAATAAATTATGATGCTGTATCTTCCGGATTGACACTAGCTCTGTGCATATTCCCAATTTTCCCTTTGTGTAATTTGGCATCTATAACTGTAATAATCACCAACTGGGGTGCTAAGAAGTCAGGGCCTTTTTGCATTATTTCCCAGAGTTTTTTGTGCAATTTTTCTTCAGATCTCACTTGGTTTGCATTGTTGTTTGGCAACAAGAAACAAAATCAGCAGAATAGGGGGCTAGCTTGACAGAGCCTACATCAGGACAATCTACATGTGTGACTTACAAAAGACTGAATCCTGGACATTCTCGGCATTGTAGTTGCACACCTAGGACACACACAAAAGATCTCCATAGCTCTCATTGACATTGGCCGCGTAACAGTAGTGATATTTTTCACAGGTACTGACCCCATAGAAACATTTTTGTGCAGTATACATCATCAATTTTGCTTTGACTCATAGATGTTGGAGGTGGAAAAGGCCCGTCCGACTGTTCATTCCATCATCCTTCCTATGCAAGATTGTTCCCTATTTCTATATTTAGTCTAGATCAACATATTGTCTAAACTAATTTTAAATCTCATGTAAAGGAGATTTGATATGGTTGTTCTCAAATTGTTGCCTGTGGATCACAAATCATCTACCTTCCCCGATGGCTTTCAGAATAGAACATTTTGAGACTGTCAGCTTTTAGCAGACTAAATCATGATTTTTGAATGCTTGAGGTTAGCAATAATTAGGTCAAATCCTGAGGTCCCTTCTCAGCTTGTGCTCACTTCTTACTCAGATAAATAATCACCACTGAGGTCAGTGAGAATTTATCAATGCATGGAAGACTGTAGGGAGTTCTAACAATATGAGCACTAAGTTTGGGTTGTTTCCTAAGGCCATGTGAAAGCAGCTGGTCCATTTGCCGAACAAAGCCATTTCTGTGCCGTAGCCTCATCTGAAACTTGATTGTGATTAATCCAAATATTGGCAGAGAAAAAAATGTTGTGGAAGTTTCAATGCCAGTACTTTCTCAATAGCCTAAGAAAAGGGAGGTTGGAGTCAGGTTGGCAATTGGCTAGATTATCTTCTTGTTTACTTTAAAGAGGGTGTTGATGGTCTCATTTAGCAAGGGTCACCTGACTTCATCAGCTAGGAAGGGTAGGTGTCTTTTTCACAGCTGATTGATTGGAGTTTTCTTAGAGCCTCTTGGTTCTTTTTTAAGGAAGTTCTGTCCTCCTTCTTTAAGTATTATAATTTAGCAATTGAATAAGCATGAACAATGAAGAAAAACTACTGATGGCTAAGTGTTAAACCAAAGACATACTTCAATTTCCCTAATAAAACTGTTGTGTCAAAGATGTAAATGGTGATGTTCACTGCTAGATTGTTGAACATTTTTAACATTAGAGCCTGTCCCTCTGCATACTTATTCTATGAGCAGCATAGTTTCCCAGCTTGAGAGAAAGATGCAGTATATTGGACATCCCGCAACATATCCCAGTGCATATACATTTAATGCTGTGATCTATGTTTTATTGTTTTACTTTTTTTAAAAAAGCACCTTATACCAGCAGCTAGGAAACTATATGCCTTGAGTCTAAAATGACATAAATATGATAGATGGTCTTCTCCACAAAATGTTTTTGCTTTGAGAGCTCAGGAAAAGCCAGCAGTGATCGCAACACAACTTAGCAACAAATCATTCTATGTATGTATGTATATATACATACATATATATATAATCTGCCATGTAGAAACAGGACACAGTCTATTTTTCTGTTGCTTGAGAGCTTTAATTAAAACCTTATTAAAGACTTTTGTATTGATGATTCCTTCCATTTCTCTGAGTTTTCTCTGGCACTTCTTTAAAAGAATGCCATGAATTTAAAGAGTTCTGTTTTGTTGTGTTAATAGCATTAAAAAGCCTGGAGGTAAATTAGAAAAAAATAACAAGTTTATTAACAACTAAATTCAACTGAACTTAAATGTAAATGACACAAATGGCTGAAGCAGGAACATTATGGCTCATTTCAGGATGCCACCCACATAGCTCTCTGGCTGAATGTGTTGTCACTTTATAGCCCCCCCCAATGACATACAAGGTGGATCCATTACATAATCAGCATAACTGTCATTGGCTGCTTAGACATCCTGAGGGCAGGAATCTATTGCTTAGCAATTCTGACAGCTGATTTACCTTTCCTGGATGTCACATATACCACAAGGCCCAATAAAAAGCAATAGCCAACTGGTACATGTTCTAATATTTAGTGGGTCACAGGAAAAGTGATTGAGAGGAAATGGTATATTATCCATGAAGATCGTGGTATTTAAGGACTGGTATTTAATTTAATTTAATTTTGTAATACCTACAGATGATGTAAAATTGTTCTCCACTAGGGCAAACCCTCTCCTCCTTTCTAGTTTTTTCTTCCAATTCATCTCAAATAATTTTTGTATTTGTTCCTCGGATATCCATGTCTTCATGCTCTTATTAATATCTTTGTGTGTCCCCTTTAAAATTAGTTTGGCCAGTAACAAAATGTTATGAATTTTGAAAATACTGTCAGTCAGGATTGGTTGCATTTACCAATTTAAAACGAGTTTTTGTTTCAAAGCACTTTGCCTGCCATCCAAGGTAATTGGAAAGTGAGTTTGAAAAATCTTCTAATGTGCTTTTTAAAATTGACCAAGGCTGAAGAGGAAGCTTCTTAAACAAAATATAATTAATTTCTATCTGTCTAAGCTGATCGGTGCTGGCTGACAGTCCCTCTGTATTCTTTATTTTTAATGTATGTGTATTTTTTTCAATAGACTACATCTTCCTTTCATCTGCTTCTTTTCCTCTGGTAAATTGGCACTTTCTGTCTTCTAGGAATCTCATTACTATCCAGTCATTCTCCATTGCTTCATAATAAAGGTACCCAACTCATGCACCCAAACGAAATGTAAATATATATTTTTCTTTACCAAAGCTTTACTCCATGTACACCTTTATGGTCTCAATGGCTTTTACATGCCAGTTGTGTTCTGAAATCATTCCAACTTCATGATACCTGTTCAATCCACCTCTATTCTAAAAAATCTTCTAATCTGTGCTATGCAGTATTGTACACTGCATGAAACATTGAAAGATGATTCAAGAAAGCAGATTCACACATATGCAAGGGAATAATTATTTGAGAAAGGCTTTGTATAAATGAAATGATCTGTCATCTTATGGCAAAATTATGAATCATGAAAACTGAGTTATATTAGACTTTCTATCTAATCTGTGATAGTCATCAAGATCTAAATTTTCCAAAAATCAGGCTTCAACATAGCTAAAGTTAGACATCCTAAAATTGAAGCACTGAAAATTAGTTGCCACTTTTGAAAATGCAGGCCTGAACCTCTCTCTGCTTACTTCTCCATCTGGAAAGTGAGGATAAGCTTTTCCTTCCTCTGACGATTATCATGAGGCTTAGGTAATGTTTGTGAAATGCATTGAAACTGACAGATCAAAGGTGCTGCAGGAGTATAATTATTTTTTGTCTTCATTTTCAGCTTATAATAGCAATGAAGAGCTTCAGTATAGGATATTTCCTGGGGATAAATGACTAGACAGGTTTAAGGGTCTTTATCTGCATCTTGGGTCATCATCTCACTCCTCTTGGCTGGTCATTAATCCCCAGAAAATGTCTGGCACTGTCATCATTCTTGTTTAATTAATGCCCCCTATTTTCAGACTAATTGATTGTATCAACCTAACCCTACCTTCAGCAGGCAGATCGAACAGCATGTTTCTACAAAAAAACGATAATTCCCTCTAGTTGCATACATATCTTAAATTTTTCCAAGAATAGCTTGTTCTGTTTGCCTCGGGCTTTTTTTTTTTTTTTAAGAAGTTTGTTTTTTCAAGTGAAAATTAGCTGCTGGCATATCACATCCACAGGGTTAAAAGCACCCCCTAATGTTTTCCTCTACCTCTAAACATAATCCTTGAATCTTTGGGGAGGGGGAGGTTTTTTTGTTTTGTTTTGTTTGTTTTTACCAAGTACAGTAACAGAAGAAACGCATTAGAAATATCAGAAAGGAGGTAGAGGGTGGAGAGGAAAAGAGAAAATCTCTAGAGTGGTTGCAAAACTATAGATTATATTTTTTATAAGGGCATATTACCTTTTTTGTATTACTTGGATTGCAATAGATTCTAAGTACTTTAAAGTGTAGTTCACTTGTGAAAAGTAACTAAAATGGTACCTTCTTAAAGAGTTTTCCAAGATGTGGTGGATGTATTGGCAAAACATCAAGACCCATGAAAGGATCAGGAGACAGCAAAGACAAAATGGGAAGCAGAAACAAAACGAGGAGACAGCAATGCTCTCAGATGATTTCATGAGTGACACATCAAATTACTGACACAGGAATATCAATCAATGCATTCCCTCATCTGAGAAATTCAATAAAATAATTCAGTTAAATCTTTTTATGAAGTGGGCTCAAACTCTTCACTTCTCTGCAAAGTACTGCTAGACCACCATGGTGCCAGTTATTCTTCCTAATTCTGTCTCTCCAGTCTGGTTACTGGTGGAGTAGGAAATTACTCCATTATAGCAATGTTGAAGGCCATTTTCAGGGAAGTGGATTTGTGCATATATGGATTACTTACCACAAGACTTGTGCTCAGTATCTTGTAGAACTCTATAAAACATGCCTCTTAGCATGTTTATTTAAGAAACAAAATGAACCAATTTTTTTAATGGATAGATCCCTATGTCTATCACAGCCTGTATTAGTAAACAGCAACACAAATGCCAAAGCACTCTGCCTTGCAATTCCCATAGTTTACCTATGTGGCTGCAGATATTTTTCCCCCTAACTAAAAAATAATGCCAGATTTGTATTTCTGATGGGCATTCTATCTGCCTCAACATACCTTATTGGGATTACCAGAGTGAAGGTGAAAACTATGTCAGTGATCAAGTTTTAGACAATGAATGTTGGGAGAAAATCAATAGTCTGATACTCTGATTAAAAAGAGAAAGCTCAGGAGGCTCCTAAACCTAAAAAGTAGATCTGTTACCTCAGTATATCTCATTGAAAGGACAAACTACACTGGTCTATAGATGTACCAGGTGCATTATTTCTCATGTAGTTTTAAATGAAGTATAGTATTGGCAATAATGAGAAAGAATGCCTTCTTTACGTTAACCCGTTGGGGCTCCCAAAAAGCATATACAGTGGATCTCTAGGTGGAAATACACCAGATTGTATCATGCTGGTACAGTGTAAAAGTAGATACTATACTTAGACTTCCTGTCTTCAAAGATTGGTTTGCAATTATTCTGCACTTAGACACCTGAAAATGAACTAAAGTTCACACAAGCAATAGGAGATGGGGGAAAAATAAAATTACATGGTGAATATAGAAACATAGTATGGGTGGGGGGCACATGAAGGGTGATGCTATTTGCAAAGATTAGCAATGGGAACAAGAAAAGGTTTCAACATCTGATTACTGTAGTAGAAGGATGACAAAGAAAAATATTGGTCTGCTACTTAAAAGAACAACAAAGATGGAAATGCTTAATAGCTACAGTATTCAGTAAAAATAATGGTAGCAGGGTATTTAATGTAATAATCTCTAACAAGAAAAGGGGGAGTTCACAAAGCAGAGTCAGGAGAAACATGTTAACGAATATCTGAATACACTGGGCTTGATTCATACTTGTTGACAGAGGGAGAGACCACAATATTGAGGGAGAAATCACTCCGGGAGATGGCAGGCAGTGTTTGTACCAGGGCCTTTTGCTGAGGAGGCCATCGGGCAGCTCTGTGGACTCAAATTTTCAGGAAGTTAAGCACCCTCACCTCAACCCAGCAAAGCCTTACTTTAAACATGTACCTAACTCCAAGTGAGTAGTCCCACTGGGGAGTTTGTATAGAAGCCACATAATGGAGCATACAATATAGCCTCTGTCATGATATAGCCTAATAGCCCCCAGGAGTGCTTTTAGGTTTGCCATCAAGAATTACTCCCATGGAGGTTTGTTTTTTATCCTCAAGCTATTTCAAAAATTCAGCCCTCTACAAATCACCGAGAGTGGCTTTGGATCAGGCTTCTTCAGAACAGGGCTACAATCATCTTTACATATAATTAAAATGGTCTCCTATAAAGTATATACTTATTGATCTAGAAATGTACCCAGTAACCTTGGATTGTAAAACCAGAAAAAGGTGGTTCTTTCCACAATTCCACTAGCTATCAAATGGAAAGATCACACAGATATCTCTCCATTTCAGTGACTAAATTACTTCTACCTAGTGATCCAGTATTGCTGGTAGAGATAGGAGTAAATGTATTAAGGACTACATATTGATTTTAATTAGAATGGGCAGTCCACTATTAATATGAGTTGTGATGCCTCTAAAAAGTTGTCAGAGAGGGATTAATTAATTAATTGTAAAGTAATAAATTAATTGAGAGTAAATAAAAGCAACCATGGAAAGTGAATGCAGGACTGGAAGGAAAAAAAACAAAAACAGAAAACCCACAACACAGAATGGAAACTGTAAGCAGCTTACACCATTTGTCAAGACTGGAGAAAATTAAACCCCACATTAAAACAGAGTACCTGTTGTGATTGAAAAAGCAAAGCAATTATAATAAAGGTAGTAAACTAAATAAGATCAAACATTTCATTTAAAATAAAGGATATGGAAAACAGGAATGTGTATAGTATGTTCGGTGTGTTCTGAGAGTACATAAATGTATATTCTTTAATGTAGGATGATTAATAATTTTAATGTTTACAAATTAAAATATTGTCTTCTCCGTTGATGATCATTCAAATTCACTCAGGCTCTGGGAGGCTCAGCATGAGTATAAAGTGAAGAAATAGTCTCTTTCAAGGAGACTAGTCCCCATCTTTCTTGCAGGATACTCGCTGTTCATTGAACTTAACATAGTGTTACTGAGTTGGGATTTCCAGCAAATGGTAATATATCTAAATAATAACTCAACACAAAATAAATCAAAAAATGAAAATTGAATAAGAATGTATTTTTAAAACAACTTAACTTGAATGGAGCTATACCAGGGATGAATATGACCCTCTGTGTCACCTAAATAATGTATTTCTTCATATACCTTGGTCTCTGAAAGGAAACACATGCATACAATATATCTTATCTATCTGAGGTATCCCTAGAGGCACCTACCTCCTTGGTAAGTAAGCACACTTTACCCATAAAATTAAAGCTCTACTGAAAAGCATTTAATAGGTAGAGGTGTTATTTTATAAAGGCAGCTTAGCTTTTTTTTAATTAGCAGGAATTAGTACAACTCCCTAGAGGTGGGGGATAAGGGAAAATGAGAATAAAAGGATAAGATAAGAAAGAGTCTGGATCAGCCTTTAGGATAATGGTGATGCACTGCAAAATATAAATTATGGTCAGATATCTGGGAGATCCTCATTTGTACACAGACATTTTTACTAAAATGATAATTATGCCCCAAATATATTTCTCATTTACAATCTGTTCCATCCTGTTAAGGATCACACTAGTCAATCATTAAAGAGAATTTATGAGTGGACATGGTGATATATTAACTTTGAACTGAAATGCAGGAGAGTTGAGTATCAGTGGCTTTAGAATGTGAAGCTTTCTATGAGGAACTCTGATGAAGGATCCTGGCCAAAATCTTCCAAATAGCAGCTTGCTATCCAGTCCAGGAGCAGAGGTTCAGTGGAAGTCATTTGAAAGTTGTTGTCAATGACTAGGCAATCCTTGCGCTGACTACATCTAGCATATTCTTGGCTTCTATCTATTCCTCAGTGTCTGAACACTCAAATGGTGAATTTCTGACAATTAACAGAAGCCATCTAGAGTGACCTACTAATTACAGAAGACAGACACAATTTAATTACATACTATTTTGCCTGACTTTGACTCACAATTTCTTTGTTCATTTTTTGTGTGAACAAAACAGTCCAATTTGATGTTGATGCAATTTCTTTATGTTTCAGCAGTGGGACATTGCTAATCACAGGGCATGTAACATTTTGCTATGAGTAATTTAAGTGACTAGGAAACAGTCACTCTGAAATGGATAATTGTGCTAATGTAATGAACAGTGGCCTTATCTCACTAGTACCTTACCTTACCTTCTCCTGTAGTCAAACATAAGGTGAAAATGCCTTTGAAATGCTGGAGGTCATGCTGGAGATTTCAAACAAGGCTATGAAAAGACTAAGTGAATATTTGAAGGCAGAGAAAAATATACCTTTGAAGCACATGTGTTTAGACAAGTAACTCAAGAGCAGGGTGAATCAATATATGTCTTTGTAACTACTGGACTTAAGGGAATAGCAAAAATGTGAATATGGTGAGCTTATGGATGACAGAATCAGGGTTCAGGTCATTGACAAATTCTAGTCACATCATTTTAAATGTAGACTGCAAAAGAACAATTCCTTTCATATTCTTCTAGGGTGACAGAAGAGGGTATGTTGCACTCTTATGTTGAATTATGTAGTGAAAGTCTTTGGAAGTTATCAGAGTCTCTGGGTATATGGATATCTGAGTAGCGTGTATTCTCTATGGTGAAAGAAAGATTCCTTAGGTGGCTGGTATTCTGCCTAAAGAATGTCAAAACATGTAGAATTGAATTGCCATTAGGTGAGATTTTGCCTAAATTATGGTTGGTGTTCAATGTGATATCCAGTTCTAAAGGAAAGCCAAAGGAAAATAATAAGGTTTTGGAGAATTTTGGCTTTAATTGTTTTTCATTTTCACACTCCTCTGTATTTTTTAGTTCCTGCTGGGATTAGAAAGAGATGTGACAAAAGCCTACAAAAAACAGTTCTTTGGGTATTTCTGGTGTGACTAGAAGCAGGAAGTAAGAGAAGTTTTGTGAGAGGGACAGTTCTTATTAGATATCCATCCCATTTTGCCAACACCGTAGGTTCAGATAGTTCAGATAAACACCCAAGACTTGTGTGGTTTCATCTGACCCAAATGGAACCACCACCCTTCACCAAATACCCTACAGCTGTGATGAGTAGTAGAGTGTTCAATCTGAAAGTCTATTATTGGGTCCACATTCTTCTTTTAGAAGAAGCTGTGTTTTCAGAAACAAAAAGCAAAGAAAGGAGGGGGTGAAATCAAGAACAGGTAAAAATGGAGCAATGCTCAAATGGAGAGAAAAACAAATACAAGGAGACCAGGGGACAAAAGAGTATATGGGGAAGAGATAAAATCTAAATATTATTTTTAATCATCTTTATAAATCTTTATAAATGTACTGTGTGACATTTCATTTACCCACTTACCCCTGGGAAACAGACCTCAGGCTTTAAGCTAGAGACATGAGGTTGCTGGAATCTTGCAGGTGTTCTCCAAGAGAAGTCCAGAACATTTGGATAACAGTAATCATATCCTGAATGCAGGTGTTAGTTCCCCTTAGAAACTGCCCAGGGAAACTTTGTAACTCTCTCTTTCAATAGCAGGAGCAATACTTACAATGTAAGGACTTGATAAAACACTCCCAATTTGACAGGAAAGCACAGAGATGGGCTGTCTATCCTGAATGGCTTTATTACACACACAAACACACACACCCCTAGCTCTATAGAACTTTACATCTGCAAACCTCACAGTGCTAAAAAGAGTCTATTAGAGACACCATCAGCATCATATTTAAGTGAGAGAGCCATGTTTCACCACTTTTCCATTCAAATTGTATGCAATTTCAGGATATGGGTAGCATAAGTTCTTGAACATCTCTATGTCAAAGCCAGGGTGCTGCAGGCAGTTGGACTAGTGATTCAGTAGGTGGCTTTCTCTCCTCTGAGTGAGTACTGTACCAATACTGCAGAATGGGAATAGGGGGCTGATAGAAATGCTATTTTTCTGGTGAGGTCTAAAATCAAGCTCTTAATGACTTGTGGTTAGTTAAAATCCCCTGACAATTTCTGCAAGATTTGAAATGATAGCCAAGTCATCATGGCCAAATTCCAGTGGGATAAATTACATTCTCTCTGCCTAAGATTCCCATGCAGTTTCAGTTGGATAAGATATCTTATTCTCAGCCTTGAGCCACTGGGGAGTTACTAGGGGCACTCATTAATTGCTGCTGTATTGCACCAGAGAGGTGGCTGCCTTTCAGTGATGAATGAAGCAATCATTATATGTACAATTTGCAACTTATTTGTAAACGTTGTCCAGTATTTTGGCATCTTTGAAAGAACGGACCTATATGAATGTGCATCAGTCAGTCATTAAATCAGATCTAAATGTACCCTAACAGTGTTATATAAAGTCCAATTATAAGTCATTCTATTTCTTTTAGTCAGGAACCTCCCCTAGACTTCTGATGGAAGTCATAAATAACGTTTTTTTATTCGGGTAAATTGAATCTCTTTTTTTTTTTATTTCTTATTTAAACACTTGAGTTTGCTTAACATACCAAAAGTAAGCTCCGTGTATAGTCCCCATTACAGAATGTGAAGTGTTTTGAAATTGCACTTATCAAAATTTTGTCAGGTATGAAATAGAGACTAGAGCTATGTAAATCCAGCTATAATATGTATGTGCCAGAAGCAATCTGGCCTGGATTTGGACTCTCAGAGGCCTGATTGATTCCATTGGCACAATCAAGCAAGCGGACCCCTGGTACTGAAAGACTGCACAGAGCAGGGTCACAGCAACAGAAATCATCCACAATACACACTCCACCAGAGACCCCAGAGATGGCTGGCACAGCCCAGGAAGTGGGGCAGGTCAGCCAAGGAGGTTGATGACCTGGACACTCAGAGAATATGATGATTCAATGCATTTCCCAGGAGGCCTTTTATGGAGCCCAGCTACAGTATAAAACAGCCTGTCATCTCCCTGGGAATGGGATGTATGTTTTCATTGGTGTATTTTCCCCCAAAGGTTCAAAGGGTGCTATGTGCACTGCTCTGTATCCATGAGAGTTAATCAAGCCCAATGTCTATTCATTTTAACATCTATGTTTTAAATGTTTTTTCTTCCTGATGTAAATTGTGAATGGCTCCCTTAGACCATATGGCTGAATACCATCTCAGCTGAAATTAATGGAATTAGTCTTTATTAATATTCAGGTAAATGGCAGTAGAATTTGTCTCATATGTACAGAAGTTGGAAATATATGTACATGGATACCTAAGTTATGCACTTTAAAACTTCAGGCATTAAAGTCATTCTACTGGTTAAATGATCAATTTACATCCAAATTCATTTGTTGAATCATTCTTCTGAACATTGTATTGTGTTATATAGTGTAAATTGTAGAACTTTTAGTTGCCGCAGTACCATCCTGTAGTACTGGTCTTTCTTTTTACTCTTTAAGGATACTGGCCAGACATTTCTGTCCTCAGAGGAAAATCCTGATGCCATTGGGGAAATGTCAGAAATAATTAAGAAGAATTCTAATGTTCAGTCTTAGAGAAGAAATCTATCTTTTGAAAGGAAGAACACACATAATGAAAATAAGGTGACAGCTCACTTGATGATATTTACAGTTGGATGTGACGTCAATCGGAAGGGCAGTACTGATCAATTTTAATGGCAAGCAGCTAAGTATGCTTATTGATTTGAAGACCAGTTACTTCACAAATGGCAAAGACCATTAATACTCTAGCCTTGGGGGTCACTGATGATACAGAAAATAAATAGTGACTTTGCGTTTAAATGCTTTCCTCGTAGATGAAATGCATGATTCTCTGTGTTGGAAGTTACTCAGCTGATATTTTGAAAATTTCCTTTCTCTCTTTCTTTCTTGAAGGTAAGATCATTAAAATTTATCAAATACAAGTCCAATTTTTGTTAATAGGCCAGTACATCAGTCAAAAGCAATCAACAAAAAGTGAAAAGCCAGATAAAGAACACTGAACAAAGGTTCAAGAAATGGAATTTTTTCAGAGATACACTAAGTATAGTGAGACAAGGTGGCTGAGACAATATCTTTTACTGGACCAACTTCTGTTGGTGAGAGAGAGACAAGCTTTCAAAGACAAGTGTCTTCACTGAAAAAAAGCTCTGTTTAAGTGAAAAAAATGGTCTCTCTCACCAACAGAAGTAGGTCCAATAAAAGATATTACCCCACCCACCTTATCTCTCTAATATCCTAGGACTGACACAGCTACAACAATACTGCATACACTAAGTATAGTGTATATTTAAGCTCCAAAAGGAAACATAAACCTCTATTCTAGGAGGTTACCAATATGATTTCTTGTCCACAGTTGCTGAAATATCTCTAGTTAATCATATTCCCTTTCTCCTTTTACTTGTGGCCAATGTAGTTGAAGAAGTAGGTGAAAGGAAGAGGGTGAAGCAATGAAGAGAGATGAAAAGTTTCAGAAACAGGAAGACAGTGTGATAATGTTATTTCTCTCTTCTTTGCTGGTTAAATAGGATCTGAGGGGTTCTAAAGAGACAATTGTAGTTGGATGAAATACTGATGCCTGAAAGTTCTGTAGCATTTTAAAGCTTTTGGGGAGCTGTTGGATGGATGGTTGAAACCTGAAGGTTTCGTGGCAGTTTAGAGTGACAGTTGAGAAATTAAGTTCGCAGGTAGGAGAGATCAAAGGAAGTAAGGAGTTAGGAAGTACTTGTGCAGGTGGAGCCTTGTTTTCCCTCTATCAATCTGAGCTAGACATCACAGAATACAGACAGTGCAGAAGAGGAAACATTCTAGCTGCAAGGACTGAGACAGAAGGGGTGTCAGTGTCAGCCAGCCTGCCAGTACATCTCAAGAGTACTCACATCTAACATCCATTGGTCTCAACAGGCACTGATTTGGGCCCCTGAAGAGTGACTCTGTGGGGGAGCACACCCACAGAAGAAGAGTTGATCTTGATGTATTTTCCCTCATCCACCCACTTCCAAGGTATTTAAACCCACTGTAACACAAGGCCCAGTGAAGATCTGTTGACTTGCTGAACCTTCCCTTAAGAGAGGAGGTAGGTGATTTGTCTCTCGTTATTATTTTAGGTGGCCACACCATATTGCATCTTGTTAGTCCCTTCTGTTCCATGGGGTACAGGCAAGTGTGACATGATTAAAACTTCTGGGATTTCCTTAAAAAATCCATGTGCAGTTATCTTTTGTTTTCCCCATTTTGTATACTCATGCAGGGCCAGCCACAAATCTGTCCTCATGGTGCCAACAACATCCATCAGGAAAGTAAAACTAGCATTCTACAAACCACAGTTTTGTATATTTGTCTGTGTGTCCCAGGTTCTGTGTAATCTTTATTTGGGAAGATGTAAATATTGAAAGGGTAAAGCAAGTAAACTTTTCACTCACCAAGAATCAACCAACCATGTTGAAGTGGTTCGGGACTATTTAGAAAAACTGGACGTGCACAAGTCCATGGGGCCGGATGCGCTGCATCCGAGGGTGCTAAAGGAGTTGGCGGATGAGATTGCAGAGCCATTAGCCATTATTTTTGAAAACTCATGGCGATCGGGGGAGGTCCCGGATGACTGGAAAAAGGCTAATGTAGTGCCCATCTTTAAAAAAGGGAAGAAGGAGGATCCGGGGAACTACAGGCCAGTCAGCCTCACCTCAGTCCCTGGAAAAATCATGGAGCAGGTCCTCAAGGAATCAATTATGAAACACTTAGAGGAGAGGAAACTGATCAGGAACAGTCAGCATGGATTCACCAAGGGGAAGTCGTGCCTGACTAACCTAATTGCCTTCTATGATGAGATAACTGGCTCTGTGGATGAGGGGAAAGCAGTGGATGTGTTATTCCTTGACTTTAGCAAAGCTTTTGATACGGTCTCCCACAGTATTCTTGCCGCCAAGTTAAAGAAGTATGGGCTGGATGAATGGACTGTAAGGTGGATAGAAAGCTGGCTAGATCGTCGGGCTCAACGGGTAGTGATCAATGGCTCCATGTCTAGTTGGCAGCCGGTTTCAAGCGGAGTGCCCCAAGGGTCGGTCCTGGGGCCGGTTGTGTTTAATATCTTTATTAATGATCTGGAGGATGGTGTGGACTGCACTCTCAGCAAGTTTGCAGATGATACTAAACTGGGAGGCGTGGTAGATACACTGGAGGGTAGGGATCGGATACAGAGGGACCTAGACAAATTAGAGGATTGGGCCAAAAAAAACCTCATGAGGTTCAACAAGGACAAGTGCAGAGTCCTGCACTTAGGACGGAAGAATCCTATGCACTGCTACAGACTAGGGACCGAATGGCTAGGTAGCAGTTCTGCAGAAAAGGATCTAGGGGTCACAGTGGAGGAGAAGCTGGATATGAGTCAACAGTGTGCTCTTGTTGCCAAGAAGGCTAACGGCATTTTGGGCTGTATAAGTAGGGGCATTGCCAGCAGATCGAGGAACATGATCGTTCCCCTTTATTCGACATTGGTGAGGCCTCATCTGGAGTACTGTCTCCAGTTTTGGACCCCACACTACAAGAAGGATGTGGAAAAGTTGGAAAGAGTCCAGCGGAGGGCAACAAAAATGATTAGGGGTCTGGAGCACATGACTTATGAGGAGAGGTTGAGGGAACTGGGATTGTTTAGTCTCCAGAAGAGAAGAATGAGGGGGTATTTGATAGCTGCTTTCAACTACCTGAGGGGGGTTTCCAAAGAGGATGGAGCTCGGCTGTTCTCAGTGGTGGCAGATGACAGAACAAGGAGCAATGGTCTCAAGTTGCAGTGGGGGAGGTCTAGGTTGGATATTAGGAAACACTATTTCACTAGGAGGGTGGTGAAGCACTGGAATGCATTACCTAGGGAGGTGGTGGAGTCTCCTTCCTTGGAGGTTTTTAAGGGCCCGCTTGACAAAGCCCTGGCTGGGATGATTTAGTTGGGAATTGGTCCTGCTTTGAGCAGGGGGTTGGACTAGATGACCTCCTGAGGTCCCTTCCAACCCTGATATTCTATGATTCTTTGTATTTTTCAAACAACACTTGTTTCATTAAACTAATTAACTATTTTATGTCAAGTGGAGCAATGAATGACCAACAGTCCCGGAGTTGTTAGATAACCAGTCGGTGTTGTCTTGCAGCCTATGTTGTCAGAATCATAGACTCAGACTAAGATAACAAGCAATATATTTTATTTATCAGGTGGAGGACAGAAATACCAATAAATTTGCCATTCAATAGTTATTTGTCACCCTATTGAATTCACCCTAAAATCAAAAGAGAGATGTCATTCATTTACATCAGATGTGATTGGGTTTATGTTATAAAGCTCTGTAATGTATGCACCAAATTACAATTAAAAGGATTAAATGCTTGAAGTCAATATGGGATGCAAAATCAACCTTCTCAGGAAAGGATGTAATTTGGGGATAACCTAAACTGCAGATTTGCATTTATATAATAAATGTATTTTTCTCCATTAGACATTTGTTCAAAAGGGGAGTGAAGCAAAAGTTTGCCTTTTTGTTAAATATTGGTTATTAAGTATATCAAGGTTCCTCTAGATTAGGCATGGCATCAAAACTACAAACACAAAAAGAAAAGAGAAGGACAGAAATAGAAGACAAGTGCGTGTTATGAAGAGACAGATCCTCAGCTGTGATGAATGGACAATCAGCACAGCTAAAGAGTTAAGGAAGAAAATGGATCTAAGCCATATTTCCACTCCCCCAGTCTTGGGCTATACAAGAGCTAAAAAGGCCCCTGTCATAAATTATAACAGTCTAGGGGCTGCTCTAAATTATGTCAGATGCAATGGTCCCATAGGAAACTTGGTACCAGCTAGGGCCAGTCAGAGTCCCATGTCCTCTCCCCACCCACAACCATGTGTGTCATTCCTCTTCCCCATTCCTGACACCTCTTATATGTTGCATGAGGAATGGGTGTATGCTGGAACTACATGATCTGAAGATTCCCATCAGATAGGAAGAATCTTTGGCTGCCCTTTTTAGGGCTACCTTCCAGTTGCTTTCTGTGGCTGAGGCAGTGCAAAGTGTTTTTAGCTGGAAACAAGATTTTTACTTGAAATGTTGGGTGTGCTGGCAAACTGAAAGAGGAGCTTTATGGTACATTATAACAAATAAGATGCCTGTCTATCCAGTGCCAGAACAGAAATCATTGACATTACATAGATTGACTACAATATTGATTTTTAAGACTGAACAGTTGTTTTGTGTATCGAGCGGTCTCAAACACCAGTCAGATTGCTATGTAACGTTATAACTGGATCCCTGTTTGTCTATTTGGAAAAGCACTGAACTTGCTGCAGGCCAAGAACTGTTGGAGGTGATGTATTATATTTGTTTAAGTTAGCACCTTTCGCATGACTAGCAGGAAGCAGTAGTACGGCCAGCATAAACCAGGTGTAAAATAATCTATCAAACAAGTAGCAGATGTGTTACAACAGCTGTCAAAGATGCAATTTAAAATATGGAGGGGGGGCTATATCTTCTGTTGGTATAAATTGTCATAGATCCACCTACTCCAATAGCACTTTGACAATTTAAACCAAGTAAGGACCATGACCCAGAATTTCTCTCTCTCTCCCCCTCTCCCTCTGGATATAAAAGATATAAATATTTGTAGATTACACAGGTAGAGATATATTGTTAATTGAAGATTATAGAGTTCTGAGCTCATTAGGCCATACTATTAAGGAATCTGTTGCATTTCTCATCAAATAATTGTTTTTGTTAATAATTTAGTTATATAGATAGATAGATATGGGGGGGGGGGGTGTAATAGGCTTCCTCAGACATCAAGGTCTAATTCAAACCATTTATATCAGCACACAGCATCCTGGAGTTGAGAACAGCTGGTAGGGAAGGTCAGATCTTCTCCTGAATTTTACAAGAAGGTAGCATGTGTGGTGTTACCTTTTGTCCCTAATGTCAAGTTCAAGTTCTAGGGTAATAATGCTCAGAGAAATATTCAGGTGGCTGCAGGAAGTTCTGGCTGTTGCCCTCTATGACACATCTTTGAAGAAGCCATTTGACATACAGGTGACAGGAAATACCCATTCTGGGAAATGTGAAGTCACCTTTCCCAGAAAAGATAGATATCTACAAAAGGGTTTATGTAAGGATTGGATCACAATAGCATGTGGGGGTGCACATTACTACAAAGGAACAAGAAATTTGATCAAGAAAAAGAGTGAAAAAGGTCAATATATATACTTTAGATCTAACCCTTGTTAGCCAATCCTTTAGTAACTAAAAATAAAATAAGACAGTTATTAGTTAAAGGAATCATATAAATTACAAGTGATTTCAGAGTCTATAGATCAGGTTCACAGCAGTGATTGTAAATCTGTTAGCTTGTAATATGTCTTTCTGGTTCACTCATTAGATTGAGGGTCATCAGTCCTTTGTTCAAAGCTCTCCTTTGTTAGAAATCACATCCAGAGATGTGGAGTGGGAATGAAGACAAGTGATGTCATAGGTTCCTTTTATACTTGCAGCCCCAGTGCATGGAAAGTTACTGGCAAAAGCTGGAGTTTTAGATCACATGTCCTTATCATATGTCCTTACATGCCTTGCTGAATCAGAGGGCAGCCATTGCCTCAGTGTCCTCTGAAACGTCTCCAGGAGGGGCTCACTGGGAGAGCTGATTGTCCTTAATGGGCCATCAAACAGGCTGGCGCTAGCCTTGATGCAAATCTGTCTTGGGGAGTCACCCAAGAAAACAACATGTTTGAGATACAAACACATAGCAAATATTCATAACTTCATAAACAAAGATGATACCTGGATTTAAACCGGACAATAATACTTAGCAGTCTATAACTTTTCCATTGATACTGTACATGACATACTTTGTATAAGATTTATTGCAACTTTGTAACAGTGGTGACTGTATTAGTGTACCTCGTCATCTTCCTTTTTATACAGCATCACAGACATGATAAAAATAGACTGTAATTGGGGGGTTTTAAAATGCCATTGGATCAGAGCAAAACCTAACTCCTGTCTTGCCCTGCCAATACAGAATAAAGAATAGGATACATTTTAAAAAAATCTATGATGATAGAACTGAGCAGAAATCCTGTGGCAATGCCTGTTCGTTATGATTTATTTTGTTCTGCTGCCACAAAGGCAGCAAACAAGACAACTGTTTTTTATGTCAGCTCACTGTGGACTGACTGCAGTAATCTGAAAGAAGCAATAATTGATTTCAATAATTAATTCCTGCTGACTAAACGAATGTTGCTGTTTATGCACTTCTGCTAAGGCCCAGTTAAAAGGAACTTTGAGTCAGGAGTGCATAAACATTAACATTACTTTGGGGAGCAGAAGTCCCCTAACATACTGTACATTTGGGAAGGGCTTTTTCTTAACCCCCAGGCTATATGAAATGTATTTCTTCATTCTCCCGTGCTGCTCTGGATGACCCTGAATTTCTATCAGATTCATAGGAGATGGATAACTAAGTAGTGAATTAGTAGCTATTTTGACAGTTGAGGAAGTCTCACAGCATTAAAACAAAAAACAAACACACACAAAAAGTTTTTTTATCAATTTGATTAGAAAATTCTCCAGAATGTTCAAATGTATTTTAAAAGAAATGTATTTTTAAACACTGAACTTCAAGTGAAAAATTACATGAAAATATTGTTTTTAGGGCCTCTTGAAGTTATTTTAAGCACTCAAATTACTCTGTGCTTCAATCACAATAGTAAAATTAAAGTTACTTTTATTCCCCTATTTATTGGGGCTGGAATTATTTCCCAATGTATTTTTATCTCAGAAGCTGAATATGTGTAGAAAACAAAGCAACTTCACATGACATTGGTTCTCCTGTGATGTTTCCAGGATACTGGTACATGAGAAAATCTTTCAAGTAATGCATGCCTTACTGTGGTGTAGGAAAGCAAAATTCAACACAGACACTGAATGTTTTAAAACTCGGATGTCCTATGTCTCTGCAAACTTATTATCAGTGGCTGACCTATATTACATAAAAATGCTTTGGCTGTGTCATTCCCTGCTTCATTTTATCCAGGATATATCAGGTTCCAGGCCTTTCACTGATCTGGAATTTATTGCTTAAATCTGATTGTCATATCAATGTTTTATTGTTAATGTTGTGCTTATAAAAGCCATATAACACAAATATAAAGCAACTCCTTATTATTCACATATATTGCACATTAACTGTGTACAGGTACAAAACTTGACCTTGTGTGACTGCACTGGTCCCATGGTGATGAGGTTCCTGCTATAAAAAACAGAATAAAAGCAAAACTAGACCAGATGTTTTTACTATTAGATAGACTGTTAGCCCAAACCTAAAAATTAGGAAAACATACTGGATGTGATTTACAATCAATCTATGATCTGTTGCTGCACAGGGAGCAATGGATAGTGCCACAGAGCCAAATTGCAATTTACTAATATGGGCATGGGAGTTCCATACCCTCACCCCTGACTGCACTAAAAATGCTGAACGGAGAGCCCCAGTCTGGTGATGAAAGCTGCTTTTGGACAGTAAAAGCTAAGAAAAAACAACATAAAGTCATTTAAAGAAAAGTGGATGGAAAAGTACTGGGGGAAAATTCTGAGCCCCCATAAAAAGTACTTGTCTATAGAAGTCTGAAAACATAATTTCAAATCCTGCCTTAGGTATTTCCTTTAAAAAAATAAACCCTTTAGTTTTCCTGACATATTTTGGTGAGCCACAAGAGAGCAATAAGAGATGATTCTTCCCCTAGAAAATCAGGCCCTTTTTAGTTGGTACTAACTGTATTTGATGGGAATTTGGGATTAAAATACAAACTTTTCATAGAGAGTTCCCCCATAGCATAGCTAAAACCATGACACAAATAGTTCATGCTTTAGATGGGTAAACTGAGACTCTAAGCATGGTTAAATGAGTTGCTCAAGATCACACAGCAAAACAGGGGCAAAGTCAAGAATAAAACCAGGCCTACTGACTACCAGTCCTCTTCTCTAACTACTAGCTAACATTCTCTGGTTGACCTAAATGGAAAAGCCCCATTAGATCATCATGTTAAACTACTGAAAAGCATGCTTGTGCTTGCAATCTGTCAAATTCATTTATTAGCATTCATAGGTCAAGCCTGCCTTTGCTGTAGGCTTTATCATGGAATAATAGTTAAAATGCAGAGCACTGTGTACTTCTGTATAAGCTTCTTAAATGTAGTGGATAAAAACTGCCATGTGACTTTGGAAAGTCAGCTTGTTTGCATGTATAATCTATTCACGAAGAAATGGGAAATACCATTTTTTGAATATGCATTCTAAAAATATTACTGTTTTGTTTCTGTCTAATTTATGGTGTTCTGTCTAAACTCAGAACAATGAAATTTCAAATGGCAGCCTCCATATTTGCATGAACAATTGAGTAAATTGTAGTGCCTCCACTTAGCAGATGTAGACATCTATATGGGCACTAGGACTTAGGCATACCCTTTAAATAGCTTAACAGTTGTGTGCAACCATGTGTTAGAATTTGCACTTACAAAACTTAACCACTTGTTAGGAGCTTTCTCCTCAACAAAGCAACTGTGTCCATTACAAGAAAAAAATCATCCATTGGTTAAGGCACTAGCCTAGGATTTGGGAAACTGGGATTTAATTCTCTACTCCACCACAAATTCCTGTATGACCTTGGGCGAGTCACTTAGCCTCTCTGAACCTGAGTTCCTCAACTGTAAAATAGGGAAAATAACACCTGCCTTCCTCAGAGGGATGTTGGGAGGATACATGCATTAAAGATTATGAGCCACTACCATACTACAGTAATGGGGGCCACACAAGTACCACACAAGATAGAAATTAGGAATTTCAGACCTCAGACTTTTATTTCATGTAAAGAGAGTTACCCATGTAAAACAAAACACCCTTCTGCAGGTCAAGCTCATTGCAGACACAGGTGGCCACTTTCAGCAATTCTGTCACAGGGAAAGGTAAATTATACTTCTTTCCACCAGAGAGAGGATTCTCTCTGGCACATAGCAAGTGGTGTCACTGCTACTGTCCTATCATCAGGTTTCCATTGGAGACGAGGTAGAATTAATATTTGAATGAGCTCTGTTAATGGGAGCCTATTGTGCGAGGTGATGGATCAGTGTACTACCCACCCACTTTTTGTACAGCTCTGGTCCATGAGATTTCCTGCCCTCAGCACTGAAGCTGCAGTCACTTTTAGCTGCTGAAAACATGTTACCTGTCATCTTATCCACCACCACAGATCTCTGTCTGGTTTTATACTAGTATAAGGGTGATTCTGTAGTGCCCTATCTTGTTCTGTCCTGTTTAGATTAGAAGCAGATTCATTATTCAAAAATAACCAAGTTCTTTAGCCTGCGTGTCTTATTGCAAAATGTTGTCATCTATTATATATACAGTAATGTTTAATCTCGTGTAGACACAGTTTGATGTAATATACAACATATATAAGAAGACTCTCCCCAGGACTAAAATTTAAAGCAGTTTAGAGTTGTCCTCATGAGTGTCAGGGAAACTTCTTGTCTCTTGCATCTGTGTGTTTAGGAGATGTGGATAAATACACGTAGGATAGACAGGTGCAAAAAAATGAGGCATTTTAAAGGAGATGCTTTCTGAAATGGAGCACTGAATACAAATAATTTAAAATGCATTTTCTTACTCTGAAGAATGGCTGTTTCTGTTACTATGAGTTTCTCTTTAGAACTCTGCAGCTTTGCTTTTACACACCTTTGAAAGTTTATTTAAACACAGAGAGAGATATGATTTTGTTCTTGTTGCTGCTGCTAGGAGTGAAGATGCCAACCTGTATCCTACACCGAAGAGTTTCAAACTGGGGATATTTGCTGACTGTTAAAGTTCCATTTCCACATCAGAGGGAGAAGCAAAGTGCCATGCTCTGCATCACAGCGGTGTAATTTTGGCCAGGCTCCAAGCCAGCCAGGGCTGACTTTAGATCTCAGTGGGTGGTGACCATTATGCATTTTGGGGAAGCCATTTAAAACTGGCATGTGAACTAGTTCTATCACAGAGGAGAATGTACAGGTAGTAAAGTCACCTTGTGACATCTGCCTTCCTGCTGTGCATTAATGCACAGAAATGGGGCTTTAAGAACACATAATTGTTCACAAGAAGGAAATCAAACAAAACAAATTGGGGATAATTTGATGCTGTTAAAATCAGAAGTGTCACACCAAGCACTACTTTGAAGCAGGAATTTGAAGGGCTTCCACTGAGACTAAGCATTTGGCTAAACAATAAGATATCTTGCAGACCATGCCAAAATGATTATTTCTACCCTTTAAACTGATTGAGGATATTGAGTAAGCATTTTGACAGGCAGCCCTGTGAAGTAATGGCAACTATTTCTTGTGAAATGTAGGTCTACAGTGGAATTTGCCTTTGATTCCTCACTCATGGTGGGAAAAAAGGTTTGACACAGTATTAAAGGAGGTGAAACATTCTTAAAATAAAAAAGGCATTATCAGTCCATAATATCTGGAATCATCTTCTAATTACAGGTCCTCCCCACTGCTAAATAATAGGTTATGGGGCTTCTTTACCTCACTGTTGTAAAGCAAAACAAATACCCCTTAACTCAGTAGCTGCTGAACCTTTACATCCCAAAGAAACACTTTGAACATGGCCACAAAAAAAGTGACTTTTTTAAAATGTTGCCTTTAAAAATTCAACATCCCTACAGATAACCTGGCAGTTTATTAAAGTTATTTCCTGGGCGTGGGGGTGCAACTGACCCTGACTATGTGACAGAGGGGATAGCCTTTTGTAACCCTTTCCTATACCGTGTGGTTGAAGCCAGAAAATAAACACTGGTCTCCTACCAGCACTCCTGTCTGTCACACCATTCATTATTACATTATGTCAGAAGTAAACAACTATTTGGCAAAACGAACAAATGAAGCAACTTGCACTCATCCATCTGGAAGGGAATATAGCCAACAATTTTAGGAGGTGGTTACAGTGCTGTCTACAAATGGTATCTGAAGGCAATTAGAGAAGGTGAAATCCTCTATAGTGGTGCAAGTAGCAATGAAGATAGACAATAAAAATTTCAGTGGGACCATAAAGGGTACAGGAAACTACCGGATAATGCCATTAAAAAATTCAGGAATACTTAGATCCATGCAAGAAAACCACTTGGGAGAAGGACAATTTCTCTAAAAGAAATCAGATGCCAGGTGAGACCATTAGTATTACTACTCATAAAGCTCATTGTGAACTTGACCAGTTAATACATGGACTAATAAAGACTAAAATATTTTTTGTATAACTGATAACCAGGATCAAAGCAAGGTTACTGCAAGAAATAGACTTTGCCAATGACAGTAGTACAGGACAAGTGGAAACTTGTACTTCACAATTGAACTTCTTAACAAGGATAACAAAAAATTAAATACATTTAATTATATACACATCCAAAAGCATACGTACAAGGTGTAAATAAATGGCAGAGACCAGATTTGTTTGCAGTAAACATGGAACGGAAGCAGTTACAACACAAAGCAAAGGTGTCAAGTATAAGGTGTGCTGTGTCATCATGATTTCAATAAAAGCAACCACTTTACGAAAGTTAGTCGCTGTTAGTACAAATTACCAAGAACTACAAAAGCAAAATAAATTGCAGAACATACAGCTGGAGGATAATGATGATTATTATGCAAAAACATACTTCTTTATTGGGTCTCAGTAAACTTACAAAGCTTTATAAAGGCTATACAAGTGATTGTTTTGTGACACTGGAAAGAAATGAACAAAAAATGAATTCCAGAGCTGATACCATATCTCAGTGCAATGTAATCAGAGCAAGTGAATTCAGAAAGATTAATAATTGCCTGGTGGTAAAACCATAACCTAAACTTCTTTCATATAGTAGATACAAAATGAGCCCTTGTGGCATAGCTACATTGGCATGTCTGCATAAGGACATATACCACTCAGTAGAGTTTGAAATAATGGAAGAGCAATTTCCAAGTTTGCTTGCGTTGAAAAGCAATCTGCAAATCATCAGATAAATATGTAATTTGTCTGTTGAACAGAAAAGATGTTCTTGAAGATTTTGGTGATTTTTTAAATGAGTTGGGATGCATTGTGGGTATAATACATCACATTAATACAGATTCCAGTGTGCTGCCAAAAATGCATAAAGTCCCATTAATTGAGAACAACACATTAAAAGCTAAATCAAAAGGATGATGAAAGTAGATGTCATTGAGCAAATTCAGATATTATCTGGCTAGGTTATCTTTTCTTCTGTAGGAAGGAACACCCTCTAGCCTATCTTTCATTAGCGTCCTCTTCACCTACAGTAGAATGAGCTGAGCTCCTGGATATTGGAAGTTGTTTTACCATAGCAGGGGCTGAAAATTTTGTCTCGCCAGCAGATATGCTATTATTAGGAAAAGTAAAAAAGGAGTATGCTCAGTAGTACCTAGTTCCTAGTGCTGAGAGGTAGGATCACAATGCAACCATTAGGATAGTTACGCCTTTATTCTAAGGTAATAGAATCATAGAAACATAGGACTGGAAGGGACCTCAAAAGGTCATCTAGTCTTAGTTTCTGTATTCATCAATTCAACTACATAAAGTTTACAATCCAAGTGGTGTTATAGAACTCCTTGAGAAACCTAGCATTTGAAAAAAGAACAGGAGTACTTGTGGCACCTTAGAGACTAACAAATTTATTAGAGCATAAGCTTTCGTGGGCTACAAGCATTTGAAGTCTGTCACTATCACTAGTTTTGAGAAATTTGGTTCTTTTGATGTCACTGCTACCCAAATGGCATGTATATAGCTACCTACCATCACTACCATTATCAAAAGCTGTGATGAATTCTCCATCACTGAAAATAACTTTTATCAAGATTCGATTTTTCTAAAATATATGCTCTAGTTCAACCATGGCTATGAGATTTGAAGCAGGAATTGATTCAGGAAAAACCTATGGCATGTTATGCAAGAGATCAGACTGCATGATCACAATGATTACTCCTGATATTTGAACGCCTCCTGCAGTATGTGCGATGATGAGGTCCTCAGCTCAAGCATTCAAATACTGTGATGAGGGCCATAGAAGTACCTGGAAGATAGACATTTGGTGTAAAATAGAGCTATGGTGATTTACGGTGGCAGAGGATCTGGCCCATTGCATCTATTTGTATAAGTGCAGAAAAAAACCTTCACGTCTATAGATGGAAAGAAAACCAGAAAAGGTCATGTCTCACAAGCTCGGAGATTGCTTGAAATAATGAGCTTCCAAAATTGCTTATGAAATGTTGGCCTATATTATCATTGACGTGAATAAGGAAGTTTCCCCAGTTAAACCTTTGTATCATCATCAAGATGGCATGTTATGCCTTACTCAAACCCTAAAAGAGAGCCACACACAGGCCACAATTGTAAAGAGCTATAAACTGAGCAATAATGCTTGAGGGTCTTGCCACCGTGAAGGTGCCCAACTGTTTGAATCTGATTCAACTCCCATTCAAGTACTAGAGAAGTTCCTATAGGTAAGGAACACCACAAGCAGAACTGAATAGTTGGGGATTTTTATAGATGTGGGATTTTTAACACCCAAGGAGATAGAAAACAAGTGCTTAAACCTACAAGATAAAGTAAAAAGAGTAATTTAAGGTACTATAAAACTTCATGTGCATGCTCAAACAATGCGCCCCAAAATATACTAAACTATTAAAAATCAACTTTCACATTCCTACATCTGTGTGCTGGATGGAGACTGTACAAAAAACAAGCTAAGCCTTTTCCCATGCAGCTTGCCTCACTTTTGAGATGAGCTGCCTTGATATGGGTGAAATTTCTATAATATATTTATAATTTAGATCAAATAAATTATAAATTCCTACAGGAAAAATGTAAAGTAAATATACTGTGAAGAAGTCCTATCAGAAATCTTAGACAAACTTGGCTGGCTTTCTTGGCAAAAGTCCTAAACATGCTGGATTACTGCTAAACTAGACAATAGGAGCTAAAATCTTTGGGTCATATGATCCTCTCTACTAGGATGAAATGAAAATCTGGGAAGAAAGGCTTTGAAAATCCTGGAATGGGGAAAATGTGACTGTTCTGCCAGCTCCTTCTCCCAATAAAAACTCCAAAGAAGGCTCACCTTACTAACAAAATGAGATTCAAACTCCAGAAAAATTCAAGGAGATGAGTTAGACCAGCCCTCCCACTCCCACTGGCATTAACTCCCTGTGAAAGCAGAAATGCATAGCTATGATTGGAGAGCCAATAGCAGCTGATGCATGGGCCAGCACTGTTCTGCCTGGAAAATACACAGGAATTGTATTTGTTCCAAAGGTTCTGGATTGAACATCCAGTGGCTGTATATCCTGACCTAGCCTCTTCTTCCATGAGGTTTCTATTGTCTTTCATTGAGCAGAAACAGAAGCAGAAACTTGGCCATAGAATTGTAGAAATGTAGGGGTAGAAGGACCCCAAGAGGTCATCTAGTCCATCCCCCTGCACTTAGGCAGGACCAAGTATACCTAGACCATCCCTGATAGGTGTTCGTATAACTTGTTCTTAAAATCCTTCACAAATGGGGATTCAACAACCTTGCTTGGTAACGTAATCCACTACTTAATTATCCTTATAAAGTTTTTCCTACTATGTAACCTAAATCTTCCTTGCTGCAGATTACACTATTTATTCCTTGTCCTACCTTTAGTGGACATAGAGAACAACCTGATCATGTACATGTATGGGGAAATGAAGAACACTGAAAAATCATGGCTATGGTTTACATATATATAACATGGTTTAACATCAGAACATAAACAGTCCTATTTCTTGTAACCTAGATTATACTGAGATCTGTATGCTGGGCCTTCTTTACCATGACTCTTCCTTTTGGGTTCATTAAGTGATGAATTGGTTTATTCTAGATTGAGCACTTTTTGGTAACTATCCATGGATCAAAAGCCTTTTCAAAATCTTGATTCATGTGTTTTTATTTTTATGTATTTTTATTATGAAGCATTGTTGCAGCCATGTTGGTCCCAAGATATTTGAGCAACAAGGTTGGTGAGGTAATATCTCTTATTGCGCCAACTTCTGGGGACAAGCTTTCGAGATGTGAAGAGCTCTTCTTCAGGTCTTAGAAAGGTACTCAGAGTGTCCCAGCTAAATAAAAAGTGAAACACGTTGTTTAGCATAACAGATTTGGTTAGGTATCTCCTCCAGTGCACTGAATATCCCAGTAACAACTATGTGGGTGAAATCAGACAATCACTATGCTCTCAGATGAACTCACACAGTAAAATGATTTAAAAAAAAAAAGTCACCTATGGGCAAACATGTCACAAAGAGATCATTCCATATCTGACCTCACTCCTCATCCTCAAAGGAAACCTGCACAACACCTTCAAAAGAAGAGCCTACCTGCTTAAATTCATAACTTTGTTAGACACTAAAAATCATGGATTGAGGGCTTGTCTACACTACAGAGTATGTCAATATAACTTATGTCAGTCAGAGGTGAGCAACGTAAGTTACACTGACCTAAGCACCAGTGTGGTCAGCATTATGTTGGAGGGAGAGCTCACTGAGATAGTTTTACTAGGCTGATGAGAGAGCTCTCTCCTGTTGGCATGGAGCGCCTTCACCAGACGCGCTACAGCAGCATAGCTGCAGTATTGTAGCAATTCAACTGTAAACTAGCCCTTAATAAAGATACAGGATTTATGATTTAGTACAACAATCTGTAATCCACTAACACCCCCCACCTTTTTATGGTCCAATGACTTTAGAGGTGTTAACTAGCCACTTCACTTTGAATGGTCTCTTACAATTTGTGTTAACTACTAAGACTAAACAATCCGTTTCACTTTGTGTTTGACTGTGAAACTTTGGGTATGTCTACAGTGCAATTAAACACCTGCAGTTGGCTGTGGCAGCTGAGTTGGGCTTTTGGGGCTCAGGCTAGGGGCAGCTTAACTGTGGTGTAGATGCTTGGGCTGAGTAGAAGCTGAGCCATGTGACCCAAGGGGTTTACCTGAAGACTGATTGCAAATACAAGGCAAGGATCATTGATTTGGTTGTAGCTGCACATATCTGTATGTGAAAACAAATGAAACAGCATAAGTGTGGCCCTGGGAAGAAGCCAAGAGTTAGAGTTCCTACTGGGCAGAGAACTTGCTGAAATGGCGGACTTGGATTTCTGAACAAGGAAACTGCTTCCTGTTTGTTCCTACTATGTTCAGTAAACCAGAATTTTTTGTCATTCTTTTAACTAAACAGAAATTCAACAAATACCTGATTCATCTAATCAATTTCTCCTCATGACAGAAAAAAGCGGACGAGGTCCCAAATATTGGCTAAGCACTTGGATTAAAAGGGTGTTATAAAGAAGAAAAATAAGATCCCAAAGTGCCATTAACCGCCCATACATAGAGATAGTGCATTGAGATGGAAAGAGAAGCTGTATAAACACACACCAGGTGTACATATTAGAAAACAAAAACAACAAGAAAAACCCTTCCAAATCAAAACACCACAATTCACATAAAATATACACCCTGGTGAGAGGATGAGAGAGAGAACAAGCTGGATGTGACAAATGTTAGTTACATCACTATTGGAAGATGCTACAGGGATGAACATTGTGCACTTGTTGTGGTATCCTGAAAAGTTACTATCTTGTATACTAGCTTTAGAAAGTTCACAAAAACTTTTTCCTATTTTTGACTCATTATAGAACTGGTCAAAATATTTTGAATTTTGACATTTTTGACCCAAAAATAAAGGGACAGTGTTTTGACCAGTTCTATGAAAAAGTTATTCAACTTTGCCTTTCTTTATTATTTTTAGAACCTTTCATGCTTTAAACAAAAATAGTTGCCAATAATTATACATGGTGTTTTGTGTGTAAGTTTGGTAAAGTGTCATTAGGTGACTATAAAACTATTTCTGTAAACACTGGAAATTATAATATGACTCTACTTGTGCCAGATTATGCAACCTTTATTCTCTCTGGGTGAAATCCTGGCCCCAGTGAAGTCTATTGGACTTTCAATGTTAATTTCAATAGGGCCAGGATTTCATCCACTTAGTAGTACCTTAGCTCCCAACTCAATAACAAATTTACCATATGTCATACTTTAAATACTCACTTGAAATCACCATGACTATTCAGGTTCTAAATAAAGGTAGTCATGTGCTTAAATGCCTTTGTGGATCAGGGAATTACACCAAACCAGTTCCACTTAAAGATGGACTATTTGCATCATGTGGTCCTAGCATGAATAATGGTGGCAGAATCGAGCCCTTAATAATATCTCAGGGATAGATTTTCCATTCTTTATTCAGCTCGGATAAAACAAGTATTTCCATTAAAGTCAGCAAGACTACTTATGTGAGTAAATTCTCAGCAGTGTAAGTGAGGGATACACAAGCTTGCCCTACCATTTAAACCAACCATCCCTTATGTTGTCACCTTTACAGATCTTTCTGTGCTGATGAAATAGCCAAATATTTACATATATTCCATTTTCTTTACAATTTGTGTTTTGCCCATTTTGAAAATTAAAAGATAAATATTCTGTTAAAAATGTGTTCTTCCCACCCTAACTACATCGTCAAAGAGTAAAACATTTTTGTCTTTGTTTATATTGTACGTGCATGTGTGTATAGTTACATGTACGATATAAATTAAAATTCTTTGTTTTACTGCATATAGTAAAATTATAAAACACACATCAGTCCCCGCAATTACATTGTCCTTTGCCATCTCTTTAAAAAAAATTTTTCCCTGTTTTATTTGCACCCTATTAACAACTGTTACTGGAGCTTTAATTATGCCCCTGTGATTGCAGAGATGCGGCTGACTTGTGTCATTTTCCTCCCAGGGGATGCTTTATAATTACCAGCATCCATCGTGGCTGCCTGTAAGCTGATGCTTTTTTATTACCAGTTCAATAATCACTGCATCCTTGCGAACATCTGCTCTGCAAGCCATGCATCGGAGGTCCCAGAGCCTGTCACTCGTCGCTCCCTTGCTGTGGTGACCCTTTTGCCCTCACCTTCAGTTTATATCTAATTTGCTTAGCAGAAGCTCTGTCCATATTGCCTCACAGGAATGCAATTAATGCTCCATATTTGCAAACAAAGAAATTTTTGCACTTTTTTTCTTTTTTGTCTTATTATCTTAATGTCATATCCCATAATTTGTATTCACAGCAGGGTGAATCAATATAAGTCCAGAGGAAAAATATATTATTTGGTCAGCTATCTTGCTGGATAATGAAAAATATGTAGGCTTTACTGGCGGGATTATTTTTCTCCACATCCAAAGAATTGTTTATAAAAAAATGTAATTACACACAAAATATATTAGTGAATAAAGTATTTTAATAAAAAAACAGCTAAGATTGCCCATGTTTATATATCACCAAAAACAAACATTAAAATGTCAGGAAATACATTTCTATGTTTATTTTTTGAATAGTTGATGTTTGTGGCCTGAGTTAAGGTTGCAGATCTTGTGTAGAATAGTGGGGTTGAGTGTTGTGGATGTGGGTCATATACAGAACACTTGATGGTGTGGTGTGCTACAGTGGTTTTACTGGCAGTTGGGATGACCTGTATAACTCACTTGTGGCTTTGTCACTCAAGAGTAATGTGGCCTTTGGGCCATCCAATCTCATGCCAATAAAACCTTTATAACCGCACCATCATTGCATCTGTACTGGGGCATTACACCGCAAGTAGCTCCACTGAAATCAGCAGGACTTTTAACCACGTATGGTAGAGAAGCACTATTTTTAGAGAGTATTGTAGATTGATTTAAGGGTTTGAACTCACTCTGTCTTTGGAGGGTTTATTCTAATGGAAAGATTACAAAGTCTGTGAGACAATTCAAATGAATATAATATCTTGAATCACAATGCCCAGGACAGGTCAGATACTCAACCCTGTTTAGGGAGGTAAGTGAAAGCAATATCTGGGATACCTGAATGTCCTCAGTCCCTAGTCCCTAAAAAGAGTGCACAGTAAATGAGAAGAGGGATTGGAAATGGAGATTGGGTGCGGCAGATACTGAGAGACAACAGTGAAAAAGACTGCCTTATATCACCTATGCCCACCTGTATCGCCCTATTCATTCAGCGAAGTATAGCATAGTAAGATTTTTCACCTGGGTCTATTTTTTCAGCTATTAGGACATTGAAGTAGAGAGCTGGATTTGAATTACCTGTACATGTCTATGTCATTTAAAAATATTAATGAATTCTTCCCCTGAGATATAGTAACTTTAATGCTACATCCTGCATGGTTGATATGATGGACCTCACATTAAAAATGAATGTTCAGGATACTCTAATGTACTCTAGTGGTCAGAGGTCAAGGGCACTTTAGTATAAAATAAAGACAATCATGACTCCTCCCTGACTTTTGTTTCTAAGTGCAAGGGGAGGGAGACTCCAGCTGCTTCCCCAGCATGTCCAGACTTTCTAAAGCTAGTATAGAAGATGGCAACTTTTCAGGATACCACAACACGTGCAAGGTGCACTTCTTCAACCATGCTGTAGACACACACCAGGTGTACATATTAGAAAACAAAAACAACAAGAAAAACCCTTCCAAAACAAAACACCACAATTCACATAAAAAATACACCCTGGTGAGAGGATGAGAGAGAGAACAAGCCGGATGTGACAAATGTTAGTTACATCACTTAATGCACTATTGGAAGACGCTACAGTGATGAAGATGGCATAAGAACCCATATAGAATATTATTTAGAATAATATTAAAGCATCAATATAAAGCATCAGCATTTCCTTGCCACATGAGTATCCTAGTTACTATGCATAGGTTAAAGGAAAACTACAAGGACTCATGTTTTAAGAAGGACAAGCAGCTAGAAATATGTGTGAAATATACTGTTTTGAATTGCAAGAGTTTCATGTAAACCGCAAAATGAAAAGAAAATTCAATGACACTATGAACCCTTATGAATGCCAGCAAAACCAAATAAATTATTCAAGATCTCCCACCAATTCACAGGGCCTGGAACCCAAGAGAGGTTTTCCTGCTAATCTGGATCCATGCATCTTAATCCCAGACTCAGGTAAAGGCTCAATGTAGCAGTAGCAGTCTTTAAGATCCCTGTGGTATCAGAATGGGGAACAGACAAGCAGCTCAACCCATGAAGATTTTTACTGGCCAGAAAGTTTGGGGACCCTCTATAACTGCAGATGAGGAAGTGGAACAGTTGGCTGCTTCTTATAAAGCCTGAGAGGGGGAGAGGGGAAATTGCAGACCACCTGAGCTTCTCCAGAGAAGACAGAAGAAATTAGGATGCAAGGCTGGGAACCTATTAGGGAAAGAGGATGTCTAAAGAGGGAACAGTCTAGCCAAATGAAATCCCAGATCAAGTGGAAATAACTCTGAAAGGCACCAAGGCATCTTAATTCTTAACACTAAATAGATATAGCATCTCTAGAGCTAAGAGGGCAGTTTTTTGCGGAGTCTCAAAATAAAAGGCATAGTCTTGCTTCTCCAACATGCACTCCATCTTGCTGCTGTTCCCATTGTTTACACAGAAAATCCTCCTTTTGTCTTTTAGCCTCCAACCATTTGTCTGTGGGAAAGTGATGTCACCAAAAAAAGCTAGTTTTAAGTTCTTAAAGGTACAGAGTCCAATTTCTCCAGAACCGTATCTTGTTGAAGTAGACTGAAATTCAAAGCACTTCTACTTCTCTGAGCAGTATTGGACTGCTCAGCTGAAAGTTTATGACCATTTGGGTTAAACAAACCAAAGAAAAAAATGATTTCATTAACTTATTTAGTGAAAGACCTTGTCTTTATGACATTAGCACTTTTTATAGAGTGTAAAGTATAGAGTTTAGTTAGCCAGTTATCTTACTTGAATGGGTTTTTTTTATACTCCAATGTTTTCAATGCCATCTATAGATATCACCATCAGTACTTACAAATATAGGACAGGGATTGATTTTCAAATTTAATGTTTTTATCTAACTACACAAGTTTATTTGAAATTGAATTGCCCTTATATAATCTGCTCTTTCCATTGTACTATGCTTTGCAATGGGGCTTATCTTTTCAGTCCAGAACATTTTCTGTACAGAGTGCATTTAATTTTTTCCTGGTTTCATGCTGTATGGACACCATTAAAAATGAAAGACAACATATGGTTTGGGATATTCGTGTATGCTTCTATATTTAGCAGTTTTTAGCACAATGTAGTTAGTACCTAGAAGTTAGACAGATAAGGCCAGATTTTTAGAGGACCCACAGATCCCACTGAAATCAGTTGGCATTAAGGACCTCTGAAAATCAGATCTATAGAAACAAAGAACCCAGAGGACTAAAAATAAATGGTGACAGGGTCATCTATAATGGTAACTTCACCAACCACTGTAACCTCAGAAAAGACATACAGAGAGAATGATACATTTATTTTATCATTAGCCTTCCTGAAAAGGAGGATGGAAAGCAGCCCAAGACTGGAATCAGATTACATGGAAAGAGAGCTAAACATCTCAAATAGAGAAAAGACTGTCTAGAAAAATATAGGGCCTGATTCTGATCTCATTTTCACCATTGTAAATTAAGGTCAGTTTAAAGAGTCAAAATACCAAGACTTAACAGACAGGGTGTGGGAAGTTTTTAACTGATAGGTCCTTTCCAAATCAGAGAGTGGCAAACATATTATAATTTATTTTAATTTTTCACAAATATAGATCAGTTCATTTGCATAGAATGTTATCATGGGCTAGTAGACTAATTAGAAGATGAAGAGTGAGAATTTCCTGAATTCTAATTGCTGCTCTGCTACTTATTCTGAATAGCTTTACTAGTGCATATTGCTGAATTTACCCTCTTCCCAGTTTGTTATCTCTAAAATGGAGGCAACACTTCTAAGTACTTACAAGTATTCACCTACCACAGATGATGTGGGGCTGAATTGATGTTTGTTCAACACTTTGTAGAGTTCACTTTAGGTCTGTGGGCTCAGTCTTGAGAGTCTTACTCAGTTTCTACACCAGGTACTTATTCAGCTTTTACTTTTGCATGAGTCTTAACAAAGTAGAAAATGAGATACTAACTCAGGAATTTAGTCCTATGTAAATAAGAGCTTAGTAGCAATGGAATCAAGTCACAAAGCTTGGAAGTGAATTTTGGACTCTCCAAAGTTTGGCAATGGTTGGGCTGAGTTTTGGGATAGTCCTTTCTAGTGCTTAATCTTGTTCTACATAGGGGAGATATACAGATTTTTTAAAAGTAATCACTTCAAAATCATATGCTGGCTCTCTTAATTTAAGTTTTAGAGATGACTCTTGCTTAAATAATTCATTGGATTTCTTTGAAGATATGACTAATTAATAAATTTCAAATTCTGTGGGTATTATCTAGTTAGATTTTCAAATAATATATGATAACAGTAATAAATTATTTATATATATATATATATATAAAATAGTGTCTGGTAGTCAAGATCAGATTTGGTCCTATGAGGATATTAGCTTTTGTAGTTGTATAGAAATTACAGTTGCAGAACCAGAGAGGTTGTTTAAGAAGGCCTTTCAATGTAATAAAATATAAAAATGAATAAAACCATGGATGTAATAAAGTTCATTGATGACACTGATATCTTTAGTATGCAAATAAATAACAATTCAGTAACATACTGTGTGAATTGAATGGTTTGTACTTAACCACACACTGGAAAACCTAATTTAAGATACAGAAATATAAAATAATGTTTTTAGGAGTAACAATCTAGGCAGTAAGTGCTGAACACTAATAAAATGTAATTGCTGGCCAAGAAAAAGATTCAGGGGTTACCAGAAAAAATCCTTGAAACTATATTCCCAGTGTTTGACTTCAGGAAATGCAGTAATAAAGATAAACCTGACAGTGGGGTGCATCGGAAAAGGGATATGGATCTCAAATTATAACAATTGATACTTCAACTGCACAAGGCACTAGACTACATCTAATATATGATGCTCAGTTTTGGTCAACTTGTCATAAGTAGTCATTACTTTAATGACCAAATGGGGTATTATCCACATAATGGCTACCCCACTTATCAGGTAGACACTAGTAGAGGAACAGGATGACTACACACTTAAAAGACTCCACTACACAAGCCGATCTTAAATGGGGAATGAGCAGGGAGCTGGGGTTTATAAGAAAATCTCATCTTTCAGTCAAACCTGATCAACAGGAATCTGGAAGAATGGGGTGGGAAGGTTCCTGACAGGCAATGATAGCTGGCGAGAGGGTAGTAATGTTGAGGCTGAATTGAGGGAAAACAAACTTTATAGGAAAGAAAGCAAAAGTGTCATAAATAATACTGTAGGAACATGGAAAGTAAGAGATAGAAATGTAGTCCTAAATATACTTATAGAATGAGTGTCATTAAGCTTATGGATTCAGAGAGAATAGAGACATCACTTGGAAAAGAAACAATAGAATCGACGGAAAACAATTATAGAAGTTTTTCATTACAGGTTTTATGAGAATACTATTATATTACTAATAAAATGCTATTTATTTTAGTAATTTTTACTGAACATTCTGACTCAGCATTTTTCCATTTCTAATGTTATTGAGAAAAAGCTTAACAACCTTATCTCACTACAGCCTTCAAACTTACTTAGGGTAACTTATCTTTCTTTAAAAAGCAATTCTCCCAGTGGTTTTGAATGCAAGAAGGCATCCATATTATATGCATTTAGGCAATAGTTGTTTTTCCACTAACTAATTGGACTTTGGATCAGACCCTTTGTTACATAACTAATGAACTTCTTTTGTTTCCTGTTTTTGTGTGTATAATTAATTGGTATTACTTTTATACTTGCTTAATAAATAACGGAAAGACTTCAGCCTATGGATCACTATTCCCTCCTCCCGCCCCAAAAAATGTAGAGAGAAACTACAAAGATTCATTTCATTTAGAGTCCTATTTTTTTCAGTCTGTTTCTGCAAATGCAATGCACAACTTTTCATAAAGACCATCACTTAGGTTACTCAAGTAGGCAGCCAGATGGATGTTTGCTGTCACAAAAAACTAACACATGCAATGTTTTAATTATTACAAAAAAAAAGTTTTTGACTCTTTTATCATAAGTAGGGCAATTACAAAAAATCTTGCTGTTTTTGTTAAGTCTGAACAAAAGAGTTTTCCTTACCTATTAAGATGCATCTATTATTAAATAGAAGTCACTCTCTCCATCAAAATTGTGGTATCATTAAAATGGTCCAGATGTCCCTTCATTTCTGCAAAATGCTGGAAAGGCTTGTGATTTGAAGTAGAACTATGCAACAAAACATTTCTCTTAACTGCACAAGTCTATCCTAGAGAGATTCCTTCTGTTCTCACTCACTTTTTAATTCTTTGTCAGAAAACCACCGACTCTTGTAAAATGTTTGTTTAAATTCATACCATGCCATATTATATTTGTTTTAAATTATGAGAGAATGAATAAAAAACTAATTATTATAACCAAAATAACTCATCCCTTATCAGCCAGTCCACACTGCCTGCCCTAAAAATGTACTGCAGTATTTTTGCACTGCTTATAAATAATTGTAATGCTTTTTACAGTATTTATTTTGTGGCAGCTAGTCATATACAACTGATCCAAAATCCATTGAAGTCAATAGGAGTCTTTCCGTGGGCTTCAATGCATTTGGATCAGGCCCATAGAGTCCAATATATAATCATGCCAATTTTCCAGTACCATTAACATTAATTCTCCTGGTTCAAAAATTGTAAACAACCACAACTTTATTATCCCTTCTTTGATGCACTTAATTTTAAAATAATAATAATGACCATAAGGTCATCATATAAGAAAAAAGAATCCTAAGTCCCTAAGAAATCCTGCACTGAGTTCTGCCTGGCCAAAGAGTGATAGGGAGCCAGTTATGTTTTTCTGATCTTCTGGACCAAACTGTATCATTGCAGCACAGATTAGAAAAACTAGCACCAGAAGGAGATTATCAGTGCAAACCCATGTGCAAGCCACTCCTCTACTCCTCTCTGCCCTCTCCAATACTCCTTCTACAAAAGGGCCACATAAGGGTGTGGCACAAAAGCCAGCTACACCAGATCTATGCCAGCTGAGAGCTCTCCTATGGAAATGAAATTCTCAGCTGGTCTGAACCAGCTGCTTTCTGGGCCGCACTTTGCACAGAGGGGGCAATGTGTAAGAAAGAATCTGACCTTAGGAGTTAATATCAAGTTTACTCAGACTCTGGTGCAGGGCCTCTGACAGTTGAATTTCTGCTCAGGAATTGAGGTGACAACCTCTCCTCTGTAGAGTGCTTCTGAGAAACCATCCAGTCCTGCCCCAAAAGTTGGCAGCACATCCTCCAAGGCAGCTTCTGCTGATAGAGTTCCTATGAAGCCCACAGCACCAGCAGAAATCTTTAAGGAGGACACACAGTGATGATAACACAATAGGCCAAGGTGGGTCACAATAGGTGTAGCTGGTGCATTGAATTACAATTTTCCCGTGTCATCAAGGATGAATCTGGTTTCTTGTTTTGAAGTGATATAGAATCCTATAATTTAGAAATGAGATTGTGAAAGTCCCAGACCCAGACATGGATAACCAAGGGTCTGAAACGCTTTGTAAACACTTAAAATGTAGGATGTGAGAAGTCAGTTATAAAAAAAAAAATTCAACACAAAACTCCTTTATATAACAATTTTTATAAAAACCCCAACAATATAAGAACAAAATTGCTTCCAATAAATCAATTAAGAACAAAATAGCTTTGCTGACATATTACAGAGCTGAAACAGAGGAAACATATAACATGTCTTTTTTAAAAAAGAAAAGATGATTTGAAGGGAGGAAGGGAGACATTCTAGAAAGTACAGAGCTGAATTATAGCAATGCCTTAGCTTGAACTTGGGAAACAAGCAAATTATGTTACAGATTTTGGAAAAAAGACATCCCTCTAGGCATTTGAGTGAGAGCAGAGCAAAAATGAACTTCATCTTGATACTTTAACACCCTTTTCTTTAGTTCTGTAGTTTAAAACCCACTTTTTGTTTTTCAAATTCCAAGACATTAGACTTTAATGCAGATTAATCACTGTCTCTCTTTTTAGAGACAATGGTTTTGCTGTTCTACGCATCTAATTTGAAGTCTGAAGATGCTGTTCTACACATCTAATTTGAAATCTTAAAATAAGTCTCAGCCCTCAAGCTAAGTAACAAAGTTCAGTCCCCTTCCATGGTAACAAACAGTCCAACTGAAAGTCCAAGCTAAACAGCAGAATAACAATTTTTCCACCCCACTCAGGCTCCACTGACATGTTCTTACTGACCTCCCGAGTCCCGCACAGGAGCCTAACCTGCTCCTGCAGAGTTCCTCCTCTGTTGCTTGCTGAAATATCCCTTACTGGTCTTCCCGCACATCCCTTCCAGGTGTCTAATCTATTTCCTGCAGTTGGGCTTTCATGCTCCTTCCTCAGGGGTTGGTAGGGGATACCCAGGCCCACCTTCTACTCTGGGCTCCAGCCCAGGGACCCTGTATAAAGCAGCCAGTCTGCTTCTTCTGATGTGCTGATGTTTCCCTGAGCTACTTCCTACCTCTATGTCCCCTGGTGCTGCATCCCCACACCCTGTGCTAAACACAGCCTCCCTTTGGTTCGCAGGCCTCTGGCTTCTCAGCTGAACTAATATGTCTTCTACCCCTCTCAGGCTCCACTAAAGTGCTTTTTACTGACCCTACCTCAGGGCATCCCCTACAAGAGCCTGATCCTTCTTCCTGCGAGTTCCTCTATCTCCCTTTAGACTGAATGTCCAGCTCTATTTAAGTAGTCCTTCCTGGTTCCCTGGAGCTTAAGTCACCAATTGTCATTAAGATGCCATATCACCATCAGCAGGGGGCTAGCTGGTAGGTCACAGTCAAGGCTGAATCTGGCTTGACTTAAACAGCCAGCCAGCCAGCCTGTGACAGGAAACTTAGAATTTCATCCCTAGATTGTATAGGCAAAGGTTGGATTTTCATTTTAACAAGACTGACACTCAAGTTACATTTTAAATCTCCATGTACTACACACAAATGTGGCAGCCTCCAATGTCTTAGGGTAAATGCAATATAAAATAACCCATCCAGCATTGTTTGGGACCCACCAGGAGATTTGAAATGCTTTTGTCATTAACAAAAACTCTGAGGATAGTTTCACAGGGATTGTTATGCATTGTTCTACATCCTTTGTTTGATTTACAAACTGCTGAAGGGGAATAGGGTTGTAAAACTAATCCAGGTTTATGATATGAAAAGGGCATCAGATTTTAGAAACACCTTCTGGCCTTACAGATATAGTTGACATTAAACAATGTATTTAGTTAAATAACTGATGCAACTACATACTAAATTGCTGCTAGTAGGAAATAAAGTAGCCTGTCTGGTTTACTGTCAAGCACACGTTTTAGCAAAGAATGTGGAGACTCAGCACATAGTTGGGATTGAATATAAAATCAAAGATGGTACTGGATAATGGAAAAAGCAAATGATTCATCCTGGTTTTTTCCTGCTAAAAAACCTTAAGACCTCATCAACTATTATAACAATAATGTATATATTGTTAACTCATTGTCAGCTACTTAGGAGAAGTAAATGAACATCCTATATACAGATGTTCATTTGCATGTATTCATGATTTCTTAAACATTGCTCATACACCTGCTCTTGACTATGTTCCTAAATTATATAAATTCTGCACTCCGATATACATGCAGGATTTTGTTGCATCAAATCAATGATGCATCTTATTCTGTCCAATCCCGTTAGATATTCAGTACCTGCAGCATGTAGGTCAATAGGCACTCATCACCTTTCAGGACTGGGCCCTGAATAAAACTGCAGAATAATTTTATACTGTATGTTGGCTTGGAAGGATTAGATATTTATCAGTAAATGTTGATTTCACAGTACACACACAAAGCGATAAAAAAATATTTCTACTGATGATAATCAAAATTTACAAATAGACAAAGTAAGAAAAAATCATCTTGAGAACTTATTAAAGTTTGATTTAAGGATATTTACTTTTCATATTTGTATTTTTACATATGATATTTCCCTCCCCCATAATTTCATACAATTGTGAAAATGTAGATCAATAAAAATAGAAATTTTGTTTTAAAAATCTATATTATCCTTCACAAGTATATTTTAAAAATGAATTATACCAACCCTGCATAATATGTATAATGCATTACTCTATATCTATGCAGTGAAATAATAATACATGTATGGTATATATAATTTAATATACTTTAAACACATTTTATAAATATCATGAGACAGATTCAGCTCAGAATTTACAATATTTTCTGCCCTTTTAGACCTTAGCAAAGACTCTCTGTGGCAGAAAATTCATCAGGTATGAGTTTGCATCAACAGAAAGCTATATATGTAACATGTACTGTATATCTATACGACATCATCCTATAACATGTAAAGTATAATGGCTCATTGTAATTGATCTAGAGCAGTGGCTTTCAAACTGCGGGTCGCAACCCAGTACTGGGTCGCAGAATGTAAGGCACTGGGCCATGGCAGTTCTGGTCAGCACCGCTGACCGGGCCATTAAAAGTCCCATTGGCGGTGCTGCCTGGCTAAGGAAGGCTAGTCCCTACACGTTCTGACACCGCGCTGAACCCTGGCAGCGGCCAGCAGCAGGTCTGGCGGGGGGGGGCAATGGGGCTCTGCATGCTGCCCCTGCCCTGAGCACCGGCTCTGCACTCCCATTGGCAGAGCCGGTGCTCAGGGCAGGGGCAGCATGCAGAGGGGGGATACCTGCAGGCGAGAGCTGCACAGAGCTGCTTGCACGCCTCCGCCTAGGAGCCGGACCTGCAGCTGGCTGCTTCCGGGGTGCAGCGTGGTCTGCGGTGCCAGGAGAGGCAAGAAGCCTGCCTTAGCACCTCCGCTGCGCTGCTGACCGGGAGCCACCTGAGGTAAGCCTGCACCCCAACCCTACACACCAATCTCCTGCCCCAGCCCTGAGTCCCCCGCAAACCGGAGCCCCTTCCTGCATCCCAAACCCCTCATCCCCTACCCAACCCCAGAGCCTGCACCCCCAGCCCAGAGCCCTGACCCCGTCCCACACCCCAACGCCTTGCCCCAGCCCAGATCCCCCTCCCACATCCTGAAACCCTCATTCCCGGCCCCACCTCGCAGCCTTCACCCCTGCACCCCAACTCTCTTCCCCAGCTCTGACCCCCCCACACACCCCAAACCCCTCATCCCCAGCTCCATTGAGTCGCAGGCATCAACAATTTTCTTTAACTGGGTCGCCAGAAAAATGTTTGAAAACCACTGATCTAGAGTATGTGTAGACGGTGCATTATGTTTTCATATATATATTATACATAGACAATATATTACATTTTTAGATATGTATTGGAATCTGCAAACAAAATTCTTTGGCCTTTTAGGGGGGAATTTGTACTCACTGGGGAGCTGCTTGCTAAACGAGAAAGGCAATCTAGTGGGAAAGGAGGCCGAAGGCTTCCAAAAAGAGGCATTGTTCTCTTTCGGACTAGAGCAGCTTAAAGAGCTCCTTTGAATAGAGGAGGAAGTTACAGACCCCAATAGGGAATAAAGGGTCAGAGTGGATATTCAAGACTGAGAATTGGCTGCTGCATAAGCACAGCAACTTTTACAACATGTTTAATATAGCTATCCAGTTTAACAGTTTCTAGTCCTAGTACTCTGGACAAATTCCAGTTTGGGTAATTATGTTCTGCTATTCTAATCCCCCCTGCAGTTCCAATGACTTTAGTTATCCTTCTTTATATGCTGGCCTGAACTACTGAATAGTGTTTCTGTATCCTTCTTAACAGGTGCTATGTTCCAACCCAGAAATGACTGCATTTTAGTGATGGATGAAGTAATTTTTGCATATAATTTGGGATGAGAGATATAGTATCAGAATCAGATTCTCAGCTAATGTAAACTGGCATAGCTCCACTGAGTTCTGGCCCTAAACTTATTTTGTGATATCCTGACTCCTTTAAAGTCAATGGCAAAATTTCCATTGACTTCAATGTGGCCAAGAGTTCATCCATTACATTAAGGGATAACACTCTGTATACTTCAAAGTACAGACCATAGGGTATGCATTGTAATATGTGGTTTGCAAGATATCTTCTTAGAGGGTTATGTGATACAGTGGGCTAATGTCTAGCCTTTCACTTCTGGAAGGCTGCACTTAAATCCTATTTCAGGTCAGAAGTGAAAATGCAAGTCTGGTTAAGGTACAATTTGGAGACTCCAATCAAGAGAAACTCAGGACCGAAATAGCAATGGCACTATGTTGACAAGCTTGAAGAATAATTCTCTGCATTCTAACAGATGCATGCAAAATGTATGAAAAATATATAATTACATATTTACTTGTCCAAAAAGATTTTTCTCTTTTAAATTCTAATGGGAGGGTGTGGAGGCAATTTATAAATCAAAAAAAATTTATTTAAAAAAACCAGGTGAGGCCCATCATCAATGTACTGATAAAAACAAGGAAATTCGGATATAGAGAGAAATTTGAGGCTCGCTGTCTTGCCTTAATTTATGCCATCATTGAGCACAACGTGATACTAGATTATATGTATGCTTTGTTCTGTGTTCTTTACAATATGTAGCTATAATTGCATAAGTTAAAGAGAGACGGTCAGTTTCTGGAGTTTTATCTTTAGTAAATACCTTAAGATCAGGCTTGGAATGTTTTCTTTGAAAGCAAGCAGTGTTTTCATTGAAAGCAATTTTTTTTTTCAGTTTGAATTGCTGGGCTGATCGGTCAGTGCTGTGACACATCCCGCTTAGTTATGTCTGTGAGGCTGAGTTCAGTAGTCCAGGACTGTCTATACAGATTTGCAGCTCTGTTCCATAGTAATTCCCAAAGAAACAAACATAACAGATTCATCTGGCGTACTGCAAAATGCATGCATTAATATGGATATCTGTAAAGATAGTTGAATTCCAGAACTGAAATGTATTATCTGAAAGGTACTGGAAAAGAGTCAATTTGATAGCATTAAATTAGTGTGATTTGTCTATTCTACTGAAAACAAAATAAACTAAGTTCAAGTGATAATGATCTGACTTACACTCACCAAACCAAAGACATTCTAAGATAAGGAGGAAACTTTGGGTCTAATCTTGCAAACCCTTACTTATGTGAGTACTCCCACAGACTTCACAGAACTATGTGCTTTATTAAAGGCTACTCATCAGAGTAAATATTTGCAAGACCATACATTCTGTACTTACTGTTTGCTCCTTAGAAGTGCAGCAGAGCCTGCATCTTACACCCTATGAACCAAGCATGCCCACAGTTATATGTGTGCAATTGGCCCTGTATTTGCTGCAATTCCTAAGTAAAACTGGATGGTTTTAACAAAAAGAATGAGCCATATTGTATTTCTGAAATCTCTTGCATCAATAACAAACACACTCAATGGATTTGAAAAACCTTATTCTCTAAAGGTAACTTATTGTTATACTGTATGTAATTTTGACTGATCCAAAATATGTTATGTGTTTGGGCACAATAAACAAATGTATAGGATATAAATAACATAAACACATTTAACACACCGTCAGCTTAGCACCATTTCCTAGAGAACATCATGAATGAATGGAAGAGTTGTTCAAAAGTCTTGGGGAAGCCATGTTTGTTGGATGGTGTTAATAAAAACGTGACACAGTGTTATTTCTACACTCTAATGGTGAGGAATCATTTGTGGCATATAAACTGCAGGAATGGGACCTTTATTCCCATTATCTCTGTATTTCCATTCCCAAATACGGCCAACATTATCTCCCTTTCATTTTACAAACCCTAGGAACATTTAGGATCACAAGAAAGCTCAAATGGCTCTTTCAGAGAAGTCCTCCCTTCCGTTTTTGCACATTTATATAATATCCGCCTTAATTCAACAGAAGCAGAAGCAGCAATGTACTTATAGAGTTACTGACCTGAACTGTACCAAGGTGTTCAGACATACTTCCATACCAAAGAGGTGTGGCCTCTTCTAAGTATCCAACTAAACATATGGATATATGGATCAAAGTGAACTTCTGAACCTTTCAATGCTCAGCCAATAGTAATCATAGCCAACATCCAATCATTAACATCTGCTCTTTCATCTTGGGCAATTTATACTGAAAATCCTAGGACTCTACCACTCTATCTTGTGGAAACAAAATGATGAGATAAGATTTAATTTGGAAAACTGTGCAGTTCAGTATGTGTACTTTCCAAATGCATCACCTTCTCCAGGAGAAAGGACTGGTGTCTGAAGTGGGGAGCAGGAATTGTGGCTCTCTAATGCATGAATATTCCACATGGAAATCCCTGGGTATCCACATGTTAGTCCCTCCATGTCAGTTCCAAGTCCCCAAGTTAATACGGCTTTGAGTAGCATTACTGTCCAACGGAAAATTCAGAATAAAAGACTAGCTTTCACAGTGGCTGCTCCCTGTCTCCATCCCCCACTTCTAACACATGACCTCTCCACATCTGCAATTTACAGTGACCCCACCTCTTGGAGTTCCCCATGTACAGAGATTTCTGAAAGGTTAGGGTATGTCTTCACTGCAGAGTCAGCCTGGGTAATCAGCACAGATGTGTTTAACCAGCAAGGATGTGAACAACCACACTGCAAAGCCACACTCAAGTTACTGTGTCCTCACTGGTGCTGCACTCGCCTGTGTGTGTAAGTAAGACTTTCTAGGGCATAGCCCATGGCTCTTTGTACTGCAGTAAGCTGAGCTGCTCTATGGTTCTTTTCCAATAAATTGTGAGTGGACTTACCTGTCCTTTTGGGCACATGGATGGAATTGTGGGAAGGCATTGGAGGACTATCAGCACCAGGATCTAACCCACTCCCCCAGCCATGCCAGCTAGCCTGGGTTGAAAGCAGGGCTGCCCAGAGGATTCAGGGGGCCCGGGGCAAAGCAATTTCGGGGGCCCCTTCCATAAAAAAAAGTTGCAATACTATAGAATACTATATTCTCGTGGGGGCCTGGGGCAAATTACCCTACTTGCCACCTCCCCACCCCCACCCCCGGGCAGCCCTGGTTGAAAGCACCACTAAACTTGGGTGAGAGATTTTTATGTATGGATTGGAGGAGAACTAAGGGCAACACCCATGTAAGATCCCAGGCTAATTCTGCAGTGAAGAAGTACCCTTAGAGGAAGAATGGACAATGCCAATTTGGCTCCATTCCTTCCCTTCTGATTTTGGGAGCTTTTTTATAGAATATCCATTTCTCTCAATTGGTCAGTGCTGCACAGCAAAGTGCTAACAAGGCCTTACAACTAAGTTCATCCTAAACCCTGGTATGTTCTGTTAATGCAGAAGGTTTTTTTGGAAGAGAGCTGTGAAACAAAAGTCTTAAAATTAAATAAATATATTTCATGGGGGCTTCAGCTTTAGATAATGGTGGTGGCTCACCTGTCCCAGCCACAACAGCCCATTTTGGTTCAGAATATGCAGACATGAGTTTGCAAATCTATGATCAAACAAGTGAAAATTGCCCACTTCACTTTAACTGGTCTCTTGCAACATAGGTCCCTTATGATTAACAATCTTTCCCACATTGTATTTAATTGTTACACTCTGATGACTTTTTCCAGACCTGAAGAAGAGATCTGTGTAAGTCAGAAGCTTGACTCTTCTACCAACAGAAGTTGGTCCAATAAAAGATATTACCTTACCCACCTTAGCTGTCATAACCTGGGACCAAGACAGCTACAACAATGTTGAAAAGTCCTTCTCACTTAACAAATCCTGGGATGGTTTCAGGTTAGGGCAGCAGTGACCTGCTATTGGTCCCTTTGCAGGGTACCCATCTGCCGAACAAATGGACAGAGAACAAAGGGAGACTCCATAGTACTTTCCATCATTATTTCCATTGATTACTTCTGGGTTACACAATGAGAAGTTCCCCTGTTACAATGCAAAATACAACTAATCACCTCAGATTTCACTCAGCCTTTTAGGAGATGCCAGGCACCACAACATTGCTAACCTCTGTAAAAAGCAGTAGGAAAAGGTGTTCTAAACAAACAAAATGTTGATCTGCCTTTTATTAATTTCATTTTTTATCTTCTTGTATACAGACGTTTGACAGCTGTGACATTCATGGGCAATGCATTTGAAAAAGAAGACATAAATATTCAGAGACATATTAGAATGCTGTTCAATGTAAGCACCTGTCTACTTAGTGTTGACAGAAAATCATTTACTTTGCTTTATGCATGTTCTCTCCAGAGACCACAGAGGTCCTATTTTATTTAAAGAGCTGGTCCCAACATCAGTATTTGCTCTTGAAAATGCAGTATATACAGCTAATTATATTTATTGAGGAAACAATTTTGGTTTATATTTTCAATAATACTTAAACAATTTTGTCAATCTTTACTTCAGAATCTGCTTCCCGGAGGGGCCTGGAAATGCATGACCTCATGATGTCTTTATTTATGACATCACAAAAGGGGATATAAAATTCACAGTGTCATAAAGAATGAGAATATAAGTCCTAGGAAAATATGCATGACCAGACAGAGCCCAATCCTTTCCGCTAGTAATTCTTACTTGCATGAGTAATCCTGTTGACTTCAAAGACTAAGTAGTCACACTGAAATACAGACTACTCACTGAAGTAATGTTTGCTGGATTGGGTTCATAATCCTAAATCATTGAAAAGAACAGCAATATAAGAGGCTGCTTTATATCCATAAATACTGTAACATTAACTGCTTTCCCCCCCCCCCCATTTTTTTAAAAATTGAGCCAGTTATACAGAAAAGCTTTTTTTTTAACTAGATACCATTATGAATAAATAAACCATACAATCTTTGTGGCTTTTTGATAGTTTGTCAACTGTCCAATTAATATAAGAGTGATCTAATGAATCAAAGCACCACAGGCACTGGAAATCTCTGTCCACAGCAAACTAATTACAAGTATGATATATGCATAAACAGTGTGGATTTCATCCCTGTGGTTGGCAAACATACCAGGTGGCATATGCTTCTCTAAAAAGAGAGAATAATTTTACAGAGTAGTTTTATTTGCCATTCTCATCTATAGTACAAGACGTATAGAACATGACCAGTGCAGGCAGAACTTGTATGACCCCAACATGTAATTTTATATCATATCTTTCTTTCCTTTATGATGAGACATGGTTTCCATTGGGTTAACATCTAATCCATAGTGAAACCAAATTGCCAGATTCACAGGTCATAATTACAAACGTATCATATTATCAAAAATAATATGAAATACAAGCTAAAGTGAAAAAAGTCTAATTTTTTGGCCATGACATTTCACTGTATTTTATTTTACCTGACATGAGTATGTAATGATGTTAACTCAGTCCTGATGATGTAGAATGGGCGAGTGGGGGAGGTTTGAAGAGATCAGAAAAATTGCCAGACAATTTTCTTAGACTGCAAAACCTTACAATGCTGCCACCTATAGACCAAAAATTAAAACATCAAGTTTGTTATTCAATGCTACACGCTTAACAGTAAAAAGCATAGTGAAAGAGGAGCAGGATTGAATGCACAGATTCAGACCTTTTCAAACATTTAATTCACCAGATGAACTGATGAAGCAGCTACTTTAGTTTAGACAGTTCAATGCGCTCATATAATTTAACTAGGATCATCACACTGCAATCCAAGATGTCTATAGAAATTATGAAAGGCAAGTCCAGACAACATATGAATCCTTTTGCTCAATTAAAGCTAGGCCATGTTTTTATAGAAAGGTTTTTTTTTCTCTTTACTGTGCACACAAGGAGCAATGGAGTTGAAGTGCCTTTTCTTCACATAAGGATAATTATATAAAGGCAGCAAAATTCAAAATACTTACCAAATTTTACACTGTGACCTTGAGCATTTAAGCTTGTCATTTCCTTTGTTAATGGGGAAACAGAGGTGATTACATCTAATGCCTTAGCTATATGACTGTTTCCTAATATTAGCACTTACTACTAAAATAGCCTAGAAACTGAATTTTTCAAACATATTTAGAAATACTTGTCCCTATTTATGACTGCAATTGACTGTGGTGTTTCCATCTAGGAATATAAACTTTGCTCTCTTACTGTTACTTTCAGCAGAAAGTTCACTCTGCTAACTTCCCCCCGTAAGTCCTATAATCCTTATAGAGAGGCCAAATGACCGAAGAAGCCACCTATGGGGTTGTTTTATGGCAAAAAAAGTGTAAGGAGAATAAGGTATTATCCCTTCATATTGGTAGGCAGGTAAATGGTAAGCAGTTTTCAGGGTAGAGATTGAAATCTCTAGGGTAACATGTAATGCCTAACTACACTCAGTCTGCATACCCATCACAGATTAAAAAAACAAAAGCAAACAGCAATGACATCTGATAAATAAAGGTTGCCTGTCTGTGTGTAAATAGTCATTTGGTAGAGTGCTTAATTAGTTCACATTTGTGAAAAGCTTTGCAATACAAAGTGTGGTCTAAGTGTCTTTTATTTATTATTATCCCTCAACACTCAAGGCTGATGCAGAAGCTAGAACAGAAATCAGGACAGAGACTATAGATGAAAGTGGAAGGACCAGAAGAAGGAGGAGAGTTCAAACTGTTCTTGGTTATAGTATGTGACAGGGATATCTGGATAAGAACTCTGTTACTATATCCAATCTTACTTGGCTGTTACTCTTGCAAACTGCTGGAATACACACTAGACCAAGCTGTACTTACCTTTAATTGTATACTTAAATACTTTTGTGGATGACAACCTGGAGAGCACTACTGTTCTAGGGCTATGATGTAGCACAATGAGATCTATAACATGATAGTATGATATTTTGTGTCTGTCAGGCCTAGAAACTTATTTGGGAGCATGTGTGTGCTGTGCATGCCGACTATAACCTCCCCTGTGGACCATGCCTGAATATCTGCTATTGGAGAACACTACTTAATGTTGGCTATTTCTATGTTGCTTTAGGAATTTTTGTGTGCATGCTTTTTCCACACATTAGTAATGGCATCATTCTACTTTTTCAGCTCCCCCTTTCTCCATATCTGTGCCCTCATTTTTAAATACTGGTCTGTACATCTTTGACTAGCTTCCACGAAACACCTTGAAGATCCCTGGCATGATTCTATGGAATGGCTTGTCCTGCAATTTCACAGTTTTCCCCTCTTTTCCATCATAACTTACTTCACTTTTCAACGCTAATGAGCTAACCGTCCCATGGCATGATTTGCCCCTCAGTGACTGAAACAAAACTTTTACTGAGCCAAATTCAGCTCTCATCTACATTTATGCCATCCACCTGTCAGTGGGATGGCACAAATGTAGATGAGAACAGACTTCAATAGGAGTTTTGCCTGTGTAAGGGCAGCAGAATCAGCCCCACAGTTTGAGACTGACACTGTAGCGTTCAACAAATAATGTATTAGAAAGGATAGAGGATGTTCATGTTTGTTTTACAGTAAATTTTATTGGGCCCTGATTCAACAAGATGTTTGGTTGTTATTATTATGAATTATTATTATTATTATGCACTTACACAACTTTAAGCATAAGAGCTGTCCCACTGAAGCCCCATTAAAGTTACACACAATCTGAAGTCTTTTGCTGAACTGTGGCCTTATATTAAACACAAAATTTCTATTCAATATGTGAGTATTGTTAATATTAAACAATGTTAAATCAACCACCCTTTCCAAATTAAGATCCAGACATCATAGAATTGATCTTACAATCACTATGAAGGATGCTAAGCCGCAGATAGTTACGATGGCAGCTTCCTTGTGTTTAGTAATTTCTCCTCTTTGTTATATTCTTGAATTTTGGATTTACACATTTAACAAGTAGGTGAAATGATTCTCATTTTTGAAAATATTTTGCCATTCTCCTTTAAACTTAGACAAATTCTGCACTTACATCAGTGCCTTTTGACTACAATGAGTTTGCATGGAGGTAAGTGGGTACAGAATTTGTCCTGCTATATCTTAGTCTTTATTATGAACTGGATGCTCCCCAACACTTAGTTGGATGAAGAAGAGCTAAAGCCAGTGGCCTGGGCCATGGACAACAGAAAGAGGGACCTCTGCTGCATACTTCCCCCTTTGCACCAAGCCCATGTTAGCCCTTTAACAGCCATAATGTAAAGTTGGATGTCCATGGAGCTAGGAATAGAGTTGTCAGGTGTAGGAGTGGCTGGGGTTGGACTGGCAGATTTCTGAATGGAAATATGTCCATAAACTGTTCCAAACAGTTTTAAATGAATTGGCAAGGGGAAGGAATCACTGATAACTACTGCTCCTTCAGAAGTCATGCTGCTTGGCTCAGATGGTGGGCCCAAAAAGTATCAGGCAGAGTTTGAGTCTCTGTGCTTCAACCAGCAGAATCTGTGGTTTTGCAGCCTAGTTTTTCACATCCAATTTAAAATCTTTGCCCCAAAACCTCTGCCCCAATGTTATATTAGAAACTTATCCCCTTGAAAGCTAAAATAGAAAGGTGAATTATTATACCCATGTCATTTAAGGATTAGTACAATATTTCTGTAATTTAAAAATAAATTTTACCTATAAAGTATATGGATTTGGAAAGAAAAATGCATTACAAAGAGAACAAAGATCAAGCATATCATTTGTGATTCTATTAGTTATGACATTAACTGGGCACTCATAGGAACCTCACAATATATCAACAATTCAAAGACAATCATGGATTCATAAATGTTAGAGAGGGAAAGGGCCATTAGGTAATGACCATTTCTCTGCCAGTGCAGGATTGTTCTGTGCATATATTGAACAACCTAGTATTTTGTCCAATCTTATTTTAAGTGTCCCAGCAAAGGATCTTCTATCATATCTTTTAGATTTTAGTCTAATAGTGCTAAGATAATTTAACCTAATTTACTAGTTAACATTATAATTCTCTGATTGCCATCTCTAACAGGGAAGGTGATTTTTCTAAATTCCAAAGAATATACAGCTATTGAGGGGTTAGTGTATGTTAAAGATTCAGATTAACTAAAATGAGGAGCAGCAATTGGGAAATGCTGAAAAGGTTAATTTTATTGCCTTCATGACTAGATATTTGTATTAACAACAACTCCTTTAAATACTAGTTAGATTTAGCTGTAATAAGCATATTGATGTAAATACAATAGGACATTCCTAAAGGGAATGCAAGTCTTTTTTTTTAAAAAATCCATATTTACTACAATAAATGTTATGCCAAGAAATTTTATAGCTAACAGAAACATACAAAATACTATACCCAAAGCTAGAAAACTGTTCCAGTACAAAGCATGCCTAATATATAGTCTTCCAAATACACAATGTATCCCTAGTAAAGTTGTAAATTATGGTTGCAAATGAGGCCACAAACAAAATTTTGCTCAAGGCATGAATCATAAATTCAAACAATAATCATCTCCTACATGAGGCACAACTTCTTTGTTTACTTCTTATACACTGTTTCCTAAACATGAAGATGAAAGTAGGTCAAGTAAATTTAGCATCTTTTCGCATGAAGTATGTTATGATATCGGGTGGCACAGCCTAATTTACAATTACGTGAGTCCTTTGAATATTAAAATATGCATTTTCACTGTGCTGTGTCATTACACATATTGACATTTTACCTCATGATGACACGGAATCATAGAAAACATAACATTCGTGGAAAAAAACATTTATCACAATAGCAGCCTGCAGCATGAAATTTGGACACATTTTTCATACCGGAAAAAAAAACAGCTTCAGATGATGCTGAATGATTTTTTTTTTATTCTGCTTTCATTTTTTCCAGATGTCTTTGTGTGGAGAGTTTCGAGGAGAAATTGGGGGAAGGGGTTGGTTCCTTTTATTTCCAAAACTCCTGAAACCTACTGTAGCTGTTTATTGGTGCAACAACTTTGCTGAGAGGTGTACAGAATTAAACAGCTCTAGGCTTTCCTGTCACTAGGCTCCAGCATGCTACAATTTATAAAACAAGCTCAGATCAGCATCTGAGACCAGAAATTTCATCATCCAAAGTTCTGGCTGAATAGTCAAGATTTTAAATCTGACACATTTCAGAACCATCCGGGAAATGTGTGAATTGATTAAGCTGATTTTAGTGATATTCATATGTCATAGTGATATTCATAGAAAGGGTTTGGTATTCTAATCTGCCTCTTTACACCAAGTAGGCTACAATATATGATTTCCAATTAAATTACATCCTATGCTAAAAAAGAGAAAATTAGCAAGATACACAAAGCATTTACTCTTTTAAGATTATTGTTTATTAAAGGAGCAAATGAAATTAAGCAATTTATTTCTAAATAATTAAGACTGAATATATGGTTGAGTGATCATTACACTCAGACCAGAATTTGGTGTGTTTAGCCAACTTAAACCAACCTGATTATTCAGCTTTCTCTTATGGCTTGGCTCAGCATTTGGTTTCAAAGTATAAAAATATTTAAGACACTTACAAAAAAAAATTCAATTCTTTGTCTCCTAAGGAGCTCTGAAGTTGCAACTATACAAAATTAAATGGAGCATGAGGAATGGGAATAAGTCATAAACCAAGTAATTTTATATTTTTTAAAAAATACTATTTTGAAAGTTTTAGGGAAGTGGTTACTTTGGAAAGCATCATTTGAGAAAAGTTGTGGATTTATAAGGCAATAGTCTCGCTTTACTAATAGAGGCCACTGTAGACAAGAGAATGCAGTGAGTGTTGTATCATTATTATTATTGCTGTTAAGAATTCAATTATATATCACCATCAAGGAGGGGAAGGAATTATGTCAAAGTGGTGAAAATCCCTATCTTAAAGAATTACAGTATTGATCCAAACCAAAATGGTGTTACTGTTGAAAGATGATGAGCCAAATTCTGCCTTCACATCAATCAGATCTGGTGGAAATCCACTGAAGACCATGAATTTCTTCTGGAATTACAGTTCTATATGGTCCCAATTCATCAGGCTACTAAATCTCATGCCTGACTTTATCACATGATTCAGATTAGGCATGTGGGTAAATACCTTGCTAAACTGGGATTTATGTGAGAGCAGAATTTGGCTCTTCATCTTACAATAGTGATGTTTCAGTGTTTGGGATGATTACTTAATATTGTCATTACTTTTATTAGGCTTTTAATATTTATATAAAATTAATAATAAGCCCCAAAGGCCCCTGTCAGGCATGTCCAAAGCAGTTTACTATCTAATTTGAAATAAGATGCAACAATTGGCACTAACTAGCAATTGCAGAGTTGTGGTGTGCCAGAGGGAAAGCTTTTAGGATGGAGTGACATAGTCTAACAGTGAAACCAACAATACACTTGTAAGAGGGGATTTCCACATGCGGAAAGAGGTTCTTAAAGGGGTAACTCCGGGATTGGTTTGGGAAGAAATATCTTGCATTTATAACATTATATATGTACATTATTTGGATAGAAAACTATCAACACTTGTTAATGATCCAGTGCCAGTACTGGAAATACTGCAAATAGTAAGGATAGCAGAACCAGAGTGAGAAAGATCTTAAGCTTTTAAAGATCTCCAGTTATTAGCTAAAATGATCTTAAGTTTAAGAAGATGTAAAATAATAAGGGTGCAGACAATAAGACAAAGTAGTGATTACGTGTAAAGGAAACCTTTTGGAAGTCTATTGTCCAGGGAAATGATTTTTAGGGAGTTATGTACAAGAATCCTTGAAGTCATCTGCCTGATGGATAGCTACAGTTAAAAGATAACCAGGATTTTAGACTGAATTGTTACTATGCAGTGTTGTGGAGTGATATGTTGTACTAAGCACCAAGTGAGCAGACCTTGTTTTAAAAATAAGAAAATAAGACAGAAAATATCATATTGCCTCTATATAAATCCATGGTACACCCACATCTTGAATACTGTGTGCAGATGTGGTCGCCCCATCTCAAAAAAGATATATTGGAATTGGAAAAGGTTCAGAAAAGGGCAACAAAAATGATTAGGGGTATGGAATGGCTGCCATATGAGGTGAGATTAATTAGACTGGGACTTTTCAGCTTGGAAAAGAGATGACTAAGGGGGGATATGATAGAGGTCTATAAAATTATGACTGGTGTGGAGAAAGTAAATAAGGAAGTGATATTTAGTCCTTCTCATAACACAAGAACTAGGGGTCACCATATGAAATTAATAGGCAGCAGATTTGAAACAAAAGGAAGTATTTTTTCATACAACACACAGTCAACCTGTGGAATTCCTTACCAGAGGATGTTGTGAAGGCCAAGACTATAACAGGATTCAAAAAAGAACTAGATAAGTTCATGGAGGATAGGTCCATCAATGGCTATTAGCCAGGATGGATAGGGATGGTGTCCCTAGCCTCTGTTTGCCAAAGGCTGGGAATGGGTGAGAGGGGATGGATTACTTGATGATTACCTGTTCTGTTCATTCCTTCTGGGGCACCTGGCATTGGCCACGGTCGGAAGAGAGGATATTGGGCTAGATGGACCTTTGGTCTGACCCAGTATAGCTGTTCTTATGTTCTTAAAAATTATGTTTTTAATTTAAAAGTTTTGACCAACTTTTCATAGGAAAGATTCTTCTTTTTCCTGGAAAGCAATGGAGACTGAGAAAGAACTTTGCTCTAATTAATATGTACAGCATTGAGAGGCCATAGAGATGGACACATTATTCCCTAGTTATACACAGAAGATATAGGCAACTAAGTTCCTGGTTTTAAAAATTATTTATTGGGAGGATTGGAAATCAGAGTTGAAATTTTGTCTTCTTTGGAAAAGTGAAGACTATGTGCTCTTGAGATAAGTACCTTGAGAGCTCAGGTACCATGATGATGGCATATTAACTCATAGCATATTAAATGATGCAAGTGGTCTTTGATTTTTAGTGTCAGAATTTTTCACGGCAAAGTCCTCCTTCAAAACAGAAGGGAAAATTTTAGTATGACTCATACTTACTACCTATTTGATAAATTACAACAATACTTTTATTATTTTAAAAGTAAAACCACTTAGAGAAATCCTACTGCAAATAAAGGAATAAGGCTGTTTTTGAGACTACTCCTGCACCAGTTGAAGTCAATGAGATTTTTAGTATTAACTTCAATATACGCATGATTCAGTTTTAAATGACTAAAGTCCTGTTCTTTAACCAGACAGAACTAACTCCTTCATTTGATGTACTTTACCCATTAGAGTTAAACTGTGCTAAATTCTTGTTGTAACATATCAGTGTGAAAAGGAGTTTCATTCTAACTAGATTTTATTGTGATTTATGACACTATTCAAATATGACACTGCTATCTATGTGTTCTGAAATTTGATACAAAATATCTGCTCCCAGGCTGAAAGCTTGTCTACAATTTCAGCCCGAAGCATTTTTTTTTTTACTGGCAAGTTATAAACCCCTGAAAATAGAGAGTTATAATGGAAAATATAAGTTTTTAAAAAAAACAGGCAATGATTCTTTTCTTCCAGTTTGATCAGAGGAACCACAAACCACATATGAGAAATGTAACCATATGTTTATCACTTTTGCAACTATAGGTGTGCCAAAAGCAATGAGGAGCAGGAGAGGTTGTTTTGCTGAATTTAGAACCTACTCTGAGATTGTGGGTACAGAATTTGGAGCTGAAGCCAGCACATAAATCAAATAAGAATAAGTAAAGATAATAAACAGATACTGATCCCAAGATTAAGGAATACACAGTTGTTTAATCATAGTGGTGCTGAAACAAATGTAGTCTGTTAAAGACTAGATTACTTAAATCAGACATTCTAAATTTTTCCGTAGCATGCTGTGGACTGCATCTTAAACGAGATATTTTTCTATGGCCCACTTCCCCTCCCACTCACAATTACATTAGATGCTGGTGACAACTACAACAATTACTTACCTGAAAAAATATATATTGAGAAAGTACACAAGATATTTTTAGCTGTCTTTTGTTGCCATTTAGCAGCTGAAAACAAGAATGAGAGCCAACATCCTTTGACCAACCAACTCTTCATCAGCCAGCAAGTTCTCTGTAGACCACAGTTTGAGATTCACTGACTTTAGTGACTTTATAAAATCACCAGAGAATGGGTAGACTAGAGACTTTATATAGAGAACATAAAATAACAAAACTTTGTAAAACAGAAACACTGCTCTTCCAGAAGGAACTGAGAGTGTAAAAGTGAGCCAAGGAGTTTACACCACAGTTAACGGAGGGGTCCTACAGAAGCTTTACAAAGGCTGCAGGGCTCTGTATAGCTACAGAGGAGACCCCAGAAGCAGGTATTCATTGGCTGCTTATTGTCCCAAGTTATTTGCACAGAGAGTTATGGACCTTGAATTCTTGGAATAAAACCTGCAGTAATGGTGTGTAGTTAGTTCCAAATGTAAAGCTGCAAAAGAGACCCTGTTTTCTCATTGGACTATGAAAAGGTGATGCATGAAGCACAACTCGTTTTCTGATTGGACAGTCTTTGTTCTTTGTACAAAGCAAGGAACATATTCTGATTGGTCTACATCTGCTTTTTAAAAGAGAATCACCCAATGGATCACCCACTAAAACTGAATAAAAGAAAGTAGATCGCATCCTACAAGCGAAAAACAGCTGGAAGAGATGTCAAGAACTGTTGCCTTCAGATGCCACAGCAGACGCCTCTTACTGGTAACAACAAAGACTTATCACAGATATACATCTTTCTAATTCTCTCTATTTGTAATTCCTCTGGGGAAACAACATAAATATTGATTAAAGGCAACAGCGGTAATGCAACTCTGAATTAAACTACCTTGAACTGAACGAAGTTTCCACCAATCTCAATGGACCAGCCATTGTCAATTTTCAAGCTGAACTGGAGAACTTATCCACTCACCAGTTTCATTTGATAAATAACAGACATTTATATATGTTTCTCTGTACTCAAATGATGACTTTGTTCTTTTATGATGAATGTTCCTTTATGATGAATGCTTATCAGAGTGTATATACCTGAACTATACATGATTTAAATATATAGATCCCAATTCTCCAGTGTCCTCTGGCTGGTTAGCACCACTCAGGTGACATAAAGCAGCCCTAACACCAGTGGGCCCAACTATTGGAGGATTTACAGGTGAAACTGGTGAAATGCTTTGGCTGATATTTTTTTTGATGAAAAATGCAGCTTTGATTACATCAGAATATTTCATGAATTCATAATTTCACCAAATTGTTTGTTTAAAAAAAGAAATTCCCCCCAAAATCAAAATGTTTCATTTGGACATTGTCATAACAAAATGTCTCATTTTTCAGTTTTAAATAACTTAATTTCAAAATTTCCTTTACTTTTATTTTAGACATTTCAAAAATATGTAAAAGTGGTCAAAATCAAAATGACACATACCAGGTTTCCTTTGACCTGAAGCTACATTTTTTTCAAAAATGTTTTTTTTTTCAGTGACATGAAACAATTGTTTTTGACTTTTCAAAATTGCCAACAAACTGAGAAATCCATTCTTTTCAGGTGCTATAGAACCAGGTGACAAGGCTGGTAGTCCAACAGAATTGACAGCCATGTTGCAAAGTCAATTCTGTTCTTTCAGGACTCATTGCAACAATTTACCGAGAATCATTGTGGATTCCCCATCACTGGAAATTTATAAATCAAGATTTTTTAAAAAAACATGCTCTAGTTTAAAAGGAATTATTCTGAGAAAGTTCTATGGCCTATATTATACAGTAGGTCAGATTAGCTGAGCACAAAGGCCTCTGCTGGTCATAGAATCTATAAATCTATCAGAGTGGGGAGTTGGTCTTCTTTTCCATTCAATCCTAGTCCTTCTATCTACTAAGACAGCTAAGAAGGGTGATGAATGCAATGATAGTTTTTAGGGTGTATATGTCTGTCCTTTAGGGACTGATTGAGACACCAACTCATTTCTGACTTACTACTAAAGAACCTTTAGATGGTAATGACTTACTACTAAAGAACCTTTAGATGGTAATTTCAATTTCAATGACAACCTAGAAGCGAAAGGCTCTGTATCCCATATCTGTATCCCTTAAAATGCCTTTTATACAGATATTCTTCCTTGACACTGTTTCTAATTTCTATTTTTTCTAGGATCTTTTTTGGCTGCACAAATGTCCATGGGGAGACACCTTTGCCAGAGTTGGAAGCTAGAGTAACTTAGTCACCTCCTCACTTGTGGGAATGTTCTAGGAATTGCCTCCTGTGGATAAAACCTACTCTTTCTAACAGTGAAGAAGTGAGTGAGTCCCAGATTTCCTGGAAGTATGCCTGTGATTTGTTTAAACATGTATGTTCTCTCTCAGACAGTTTCAGTATACTAAAATGGATGCATTCGTGTTAAGAACCTTGCCAGCTAAATTCCTTCTGAAATATTGTATGAAATGAAGCACCGGAGTCTAAGGCCAAACCCAACCCTGGCCAACAATGTGGGAAGTCGTATCCTTTGCTCCAGAAATTCTGCTAGCAAGGGCAAGTTTCTATGGGAGAAACCGGGGAAATCACCGCCAGTTGTATTTTAGGGCTTCTCTGAAAAAGCAGTGTGTTCCCCAGCAAACACATGCTGCCAACTGCAGTATGCACACTAGATGGCTAGGGAGCTAGAGTTACCCCAAAATGGCAGACTATACCTATTTTGGAACTGGTTTCCTCCTAGGGCTTTCCTGGGAGATCCTGCCCTGCTGCTTGTATCGCCAGTGCAGGAGTGAAATGATCCTTGTGCCCCTGTCTCCTCACTTCATCAGTCCAACACCAGATAGGATCTAGCCCTAAGGATTTGGTGTAAAATGTGGCACTATGTTGGCTGTAAAAAATTGATTGGGGTGAACTGCATGCAACAATTTGTCCTAGCAACTGACAATATAAAACAGTATGCAGCAGCTCTAAATAACAGTGTCTGTTGGAGAGAACATGTTCTCATTTTTCACACTTTGTGTCTGAAATATAACTGACAAATTCCATATGTTTTTTTTCCTGAATATCTTCCCATAGGATGTAATACTCTATGCTTCCATAATGCTTCCCATCTGAAGATCTCAACGCACTCTGAAAATGGCTCCCTTTTTAAATAAATGCCTCTGGGCATGCATACATCATTAGTATATGCTGATGGTACCCTAGTGGGCATTTTCAGGAAGCTCTGATTGGCCAGGATATTAGCATATGGGAGTCTGAAAATTTCATCAGAAGCTGCTTACTCAGGCTTTCTCTTCCCCCCACCCAGCCTGTTTTGTAATACCCTGGGCTCAAGACACTCACTTGCCAAGCCACAACCATGCAATTTTCAAGAAATGGGTTAAGTCCCAGAAAGCAGATAGAACATACATACCTATATTATTTCTGAGTCACAGATTCATGGATTTCGGACCAAAAGAGCTCCTTTAAAAGGTGTTTCTCTTTGGTAGCACCCAAGTCCTTCTAGAAATCTGTGTACTTCTCATAGCCAAGCAGCAAATACAAGACTCCTCTGTTCTTAATTAGCCATGCTTTCTAGTCAAATGGAGGGGGTCAAAGAGGAGATGGTGCTCACCATAGTTTAGCCATAGAAGACATATGCAGGAGAGAGTTTGTAAGGATGCTATCTTTTATTGACATGTATTTTTACCTTTGATTATCATTGAGAGATTATGGTTATTGAATAGAGAACTCACTGAAAAAAGCAGCACTTTTACTTGTAAACGCCAATATCTTGTGGTGTTTATATCTCATGACCAATCCTCTGCTACTTTAGGGGCTTTTCTAGATATTTAGGAGTTGGTGCATTTGCTGCATCATCCCATTAGATAACAAGTAGCACATGAGAAGAGGGATGAAGTGTCTGTAGGGACAGTAGAAGAGAGGGCCCATGGCATTTCTAAATAGGGAATGTGACAATGCCTGCAAAGCACACAAATACTTTTGGAAGAGGTTATGAAAATGCTGGTTACTAAGGCGTATCTTTTCAAAATTGGCAAAGTGATTTAGGAGCCTAACTCCTATTGAAAATCAATGAAAGATGAAAAAATTAAACTTAGCCTCCTAAATGACTTTGACACTTCTGTGTAAAGGTTACCCTTAGTCTTTGGTATTTTCAAAACCTCGAGTGACACAGAAGCATAAGTCCCATTTTCAGAGTGACTTTTAATGGGACTCATGCACATAAGTCATTTGGGTGCTATTGAAAATTTTACCTTATGTGTGTCAGAGTAGTGTGAGAACTCATAGTCTGAATAACTGCTATCTTGGTATTTTCCAAAAAGAAGAATGGCTCATACTCTTCTCACAAATTCTACAGCGTCTCTCGTTCAGAACCTTTAAAAATTGCATTTTTGACAAATAGTAATGAGTTAAGCTTCACAGCATTCTAAGAGGGAGGCAAGAATTATTACCCTAATTTTTTAGTTGGGGAACTGAGGCCCAAAGAGGTTCAGTGACTTGACCAAGGACTCACACTAGCTCTTTGGCAAAACTGGGAATAGGACGCAGATTGTTTTACTCTCAGTTCGGTGCATTGGCCACAAGACATCCAATATTTGTAATAAAAGCCCAAGCCATGCAAAATGCATCTGACTTTGAGTTTCATTATGAGCTCAGGCCAGGTTTGTTGAAGTGTTTGTAAACCTTTCAAGCAAGCCTGGCCTTAGTTTCAAGTGAACACATTTTGACTGATGCGTCTGTTCAAATGTACGGGGAGATTTTGGCAAACCAGTAAAGTGCCTGAAACCACTATGGCTTATTGTTAAAGGCAACCTAGTCAGCAAGTTGTAAATTGGCCATTCAGCAATCTCAGCTTGACCAAGGCAGGGGGAGGGGGGAATTTTGGGATGCCACAGAAAGGGCAGCTTGACCTGGCATCCTTCCTGATAAGAATTCTGTTGAAGTTGCTGATACATGCATTTTAAAAGAGCAGGATGGCATGTGCTCCAGGAATGTCTATTGGGGTCTCAAGGCTGCAAACTCTGGAAAAACCCACACCTGGTTAATCAATAATCAGAAGGAACCTCTTGCTTGACCATTGAAACAGCTTACTTTACAAATTTTCTTTAAGGGACATGTCATTCTATTACTAATGCATAAATAAGGGAGGAAAAGCTTGAGATAGTTGGACTTGTTTGGGGACTCTTTTGGACTCTTTTTGGACTCTCCCTCTGGATACATCTTGCGGTCCCCACCAGCAGACAGAAGATTTGGCCACCGGAAGCCTGCCGCTGTGTCACTCGAGATCCACACTCAGCTTTGGTAATTATCAAGGGTTGGGGGTGTTTTACTAATCTGTTGCAGACGTGTGTAAGTGCTTGAGACTAAGTAAAGTTTAGCTTTAAGTGAAAGCACCCTTGTGTTGTCCTGTTTGTGCCAGCCATCTATCCGTCGGACGGCCGTGTCTCCCCTGATTTATTTCCTGACACCTCCTCGCACAGAGTAAAAGTTACCAAGAGCTTTGGGTTGAAAGAACCCCGGATAACACAAAATCATATGAAATTAATAGTTTCCCATGGTTTTCTCATGAAATCAGATGAAACCCTGTGGTTTCAACTGAGCTTCTCTTTGAGATTATTTGAACATAAAATTTTTACTAATCATGGGAGGTGCAAGCCCATATAGAAAAAACAAGAAAAAGTAACAATTTCCACAACCTTAAAGGATGTTGAATGGGGTTGGACTGGTTCCCAAATGCAAGTATTTGACATGCTGAAACAAATGATCACAGATGCCCCTGTCCCAAAGTACTCTGAGCCAGGATGGCCAATGAGAATCCAGTGTGATACAGTGGAGAAAAGATTGAATGTAGCTCTTTTGCAGGAGAAGCTGGTCACTAATGCCAGCACAGTACTGTCAGAGACTGAACAGGGATATGCCCAGATAGAAAAAGAACTTCTGGCTGTAGTATTCGGTGTGGTTCAATTCCATCAGTCCACCTGTGGCCATCCAGTTATAGTGCAAATTCCTTGAATTCTTTTATAGATCCCTTAAATCTGCAATACATCTCACTGATGTTCAGGAGTTGTTATCCTCTGGGATGAGATAATTCCACATTTCCACCAAACTGCAGTAATAATTAAAAAAATCATTTCAAAATGGGTCAAAAGCATTCAGCCTGTCTTTAAATCCCATTTCTCTCCCTCTCTGTTCTACCAAAACTGTAAAATCAACAATCCAAATGAAAATCATCTCCTGCCCCAAAATAACTCCACAGAGAATAAAGAGAGTACATTTATCTTCTCAAACAGAGGGCTGCTTTTTGCATGCATGAAACTGACCTTCCTTACTCTCATCTCCAGCATTCATGCATCTTGCATGCTTATGAAACATAATATCATTCCGTATTTTTTTCATGTGACATATCATCTAAATGTAAGTCTGTCTACAATATAAAACTGGGGCTTCTATGCTGTAGGTGGATGGAAGGGTAAAAAAATCACTCTACCTACAGATAACCATCTGGCAGATTCTTTCTCTCCCTCCACTATCTCCATCTACAGCATGTGATTTTTAGCACATTGCAAAATGTCAATAAGCAAACAAAGAAGACCACAAGCAAACCTCTAGTATCAGAAAATCTTGTTTTATAAACTGTTGAGAAACACTGACATGTAATGAAACCTTATTCCCTATATGCCTTCCTCTTTGTAAATGATTTGCTTCCCTCCCTTCATGTTTAAATAAACAGAAGTGTGTCTGTATATTTGGTTGGGTTTTTTTTCCCTTTGGTCTTCATAATCAAGGGCTATTACAGCAATAGATCTTATCTCTAGAATGGCAGTCCCGCTGCACCTTCAGTTCGGATTTTTGTTTATGCTTGGCTGCAATTGAGGCTGTTTCTGATAGTTTTAGGTCAGCCATGATAGACTATGGGTGACACTAAATAAACAAGCTGGGAGTCTGGGACCAGCCAGGAAGAACTGATACTGGGGCTCATAGTTTGATTTTCCTTGATTAATCAACATTTTTATTTACAATAACTTACTGTGTAAAATAACTGTTTGTCTGGCGAGGCATATTACAGTATAAGATGTAAGAATTTAAAGAGAAAGCGTAACAGGTAAATAGTGTTCAATCTTACACAGAGTTAAGCTTTAAGTTGAGGATGGGGGTGGGTTGGTATTATTGATTTAATTTATGTCTCACTTTTTCTCCTTTTTTATTTTCTTACTTTAAGTTAAATTCCACTACAGCAACTACACTACAAAAACAGGCTGGCATGTAGCATAGTGGACCCTTACTATAGAGTGATAGTTTTTACAGCCTGCACAAAAGGGATCAAAAGATTCAGAAACATATTTACTACCCTTTTTCCATGGAAGAATCCAGCAAGAAGAAGGAGCAAAATATCCCATACAAGACGGCCCTCATAATTTTATTGTGAGTTTTGCAATATTCTATGTACACCTCTACCCCGATATAACGCGACCCGATATAACACAAATTCGGATATAACGCGGTAAAGCAGTGCTCCGGGGGGGTAGGGCTGTGCACTCCGGCGGATCAAAGCAAGTTCGATATAACGTGGTTTCACCTATAATGCGGTAAGATTTTTTGGCTCCCAAGGACAGCGTTATATCGGGGTAGAGGTATATTTCTTAAAGCCATAGTTCCTAGAATCAGATGATTATGAATGTCCAATCTCAGTTTTCATTTAAAAGAAAAGTAAGTTTCTAGACATCATGGTTGTGGAGAAAAACTTGCATATATGAACCTTAGCAGCTAAAAACCAGAAGGTAAATAATATGAACTGCAAATTTATTATTTTATAAAATCTCATTATTTGTAAGTCAGTCTCATGATTTTTGAATGCTTGCGGTTGGCAATATTGCCTATATGAGAATTAAAAAAATGTATAAACCCACCAAACTGAGGGACAATCAATGGAATAAATGTAGAAAGCCTGATTTTCATTTTCACTAAGGCACATTTACACTATTCTGGCCAAGTAAAGGGACCCTAAGATGACTATAAAGGCCAGCGCAGTGTAAACAAGCAATGAAAATCAGACCTTAAGTCTTTCACCTCTTTGTCGCTGGTTCAGCTCTGAAACTGAGAGTCAATGCCATCTGATAGCTGATTGATGGCCTATGTGAAATGAGTTGGTTGTCTCAGTACAGTTCCTAGTGTACAGATGTCCATTTCGCAAAAAATTCACCACAATATACATCTCCATTGGCATACTCTTCAAAGAGGTGACTGACTGGAGAGGCCAATGTATCTTTTTGCCATTAGAGGTGGCCTGTCTAAAGAAGGAATGAGCACATTAGCAGGGTAGGTTGGGAAAACTCATACTGCTGTTGTTCATGCAGATACTGCTCTGTACATAAAAAGGAGACTTCAGTCTCTAAACCTGTCAGCCTGACACCTTCCAAGACCACTGACTTGACTTAAAAATCAAACTGACAAAAGAATTAAACTAACTAAATCTCCAGTTTAGCCCATACTTAAACTCATATCTGGTGTAGTAATGCAGTTCAGTTCCACAAATGATAAGTACCATAGCTATATAGAAACATTACTTATCAAAATACCAGTTCAGAGATGACTTTGTTGAGAAATGTTATGTATAGTGTAGCCACCTGTGCTGAACTCTGTGAAAATAAACTACTGTGTTAATAACGTGCACATGTTTAATATTCTGTAGATACATTAATTGATTAAATTGCCTCTAAAAACACTACAGTCTTCTGAACTAAGTCTATAACAGCTCAGACCTTTAGAATAAAATCTTAGCCAGTGTGTTTGACACCACAATGGTTTAATTAGTTACACATTTGCCTCCTGGCCAGGTCCAATAAATATGCATGCATTGGCACAGCTGCATCTCAGTGTGCACACTTAAATTAAAAATGTTTCCTCTGAGGCTGTGGCAATCCTGGCATCCGTTCCCTTTTCTAGACGCTGCATCAAATCACAAATTGACTGTCCACTCGTAGCCACAGTGTAGGTGTACACTCGTTACAACCATGAAAATGTGCTACCAGATTAGCTCTTCGCTCACACAGTGTAGTAACCTAGAAATCATCACAAATGTTTGCTTTATAGCTTGAGACAATGATACACCCATGCTTCTTGTGACTGAATAATATTTAAATGCCAAATAAGCTGAATTTTCTCTAGATAGCATTTAAGGCTCATTCCCATATCATCTACCCAGTTCCACTGCTAAACACATGCATAAAATGTGTACTTTCATTCTACTTTGGGTTTAATGATATAAAGGATACACAATGAATAGACTGGCTTGCTCCATTTGACACTGGAAAGGTGCTGTCACAGAATCATCTGACTTGTTCTTTCAGTGCAGGAGAAACACCATCCAGGGGCAGTGGCTCACTTCCTCACATGGATCACAGACACATAATGTGCCGAGCATTATTATTGTTTTACAATAGACTACCAATTTCTGTTATAAGCACTAGCCCTTCTGATTAGGTTGGTGAGGAAAAAGCCAAAGTCTAAATTGCACATGCAACCCTAACTCTACTCTTTGTGCATATCTATTATAATATGTCTTTCATAGTATGATCACATCCAATCTCTCAAATAATACAGCATAATACTGCGTTACATTTTCTGAAATCTTAAATATGTATTGTAGAATCTTGTAATATTTTCTCATTCTTTTATAATAATAATTACTTGTTGATATGGTGGCCAAGAGCATGATAGCTGTTTTACAGAAGAAATATAAAGAAATGGGGTGTAATTCTGGCACACTGAAATCAAAGGAAGGTTTATCATTGACTTCAAAAGGGACAGAATTTCAACCATGGTGCCTGTGCCCTGAGGAATTTACAATACAGTTGTAGATGTGACACGAGAAGTGTGATGTCAATGAGAGTTGGGCATCTCACCCACTTAGGTACTTTTGAAAATCCTAGTAGGTGCCTATCTGCATATTGAGACACATAAATACCTATAAAAATCTGGCACTTAGACACTATGGTGATGGGTGCTAAAGAGATCATCCTAAAATAGATATTTATAACCTCATCTCAAAGTTAGCAAAGTTTTTATCTGGGAAAGAATATCTGTCTATCTGATAAAGGAGCAACCTTCATTCCTGTGTCTGGGTTTGGGAATCTTTCAATTAACTTCAATGAGCATTGGATCAGGCCTTGGTGAGTAATAGAAGCTTGACTCATCCTTCACTGCTTGTGTCTAGTCTTTCAAGATGTCTGAAGTTCAGATTGACATAACAGTCTTGGGGTTTTATATTCTTCTTTATTCCTTAGACTAGACTGGAATTTACATGGGGACATGGGTAGTAGAGAACAAACATATATTATTTTTAAAGTGTATGTCTTCTGGTATGTCATTTGTAAAATGTTCAGAATGGTAAATTCCCTTCTGTAAGTAAAGATCATTAAGAATTCATCAGTGACAATAATGACCAGCAAGGAGCAATAATACCCTGGGCTTATGAAGTGTGCTCCAGAGGTCTAGGAATCTGAAAGTGGGGAGCAGTGGAGAGTGGAAGATCCAGGGGAGGAATGACAGGTAGGTGTGGGGCTGGGCTGCAGAGCAACTCTGTCCTATCCACTGGCCACTTGGAGATTCCCTAGGAAAGTCAAGAAATCTATGCTGTACTAATTGCTCTTGCTTTCTGTGATGAAGAACCCCCTGTGAGGGGGTCCACAGGATACAGGAGCCATATTAGCCAGCCTAATATGTGGAGAGGGATCACTGAGGAAACAAGCTAACCTCCCATTGGTCTTTTGGGATCCGCGGTGTTGGGGGTGGTTGGTCCCGTGGGTTGTTCTGGTGAGGGGGAAAGGGAGTCAAGCCCTGTATCTCTTACCAACATCTCTGGTGAGCAATTCAGGAGAAATCTCCACAAGGAAAATATTGCTGAGATTTCCTCACCCTAAAGCCACCTCCATTTTTTCCCAGAGGAGAGGTTGACTGGGTCTCAACTTTTCTGGAGTTTAGTTAAGTACAATGTGACATTTGATAGGAGAATCGACTTTCTGAAGCTCTGTTCCAGGACTGTTTATATTCATGGGATCCTGGCTAGATGGCAGCAAGAAACTATAATAATGTGCTTTGTCTAAACTGAATAGTATCAAAATGGCTGGATCTGCACAAAAAATTACTCTCACTTTATAATGTACATATATACATACAAATGCAGTACATAAATGAGGCCCACAAACTAAGACTCACCTTCATATTCACCAACCAAGTGGTCATATTAAGAGGACTGTACTTGCAACTAAGAAAAAGAAAGAAATCCTATGTTAAGGCCATCAAATCTCTTCCTTCCTGGACTCAAGTTCTGCCATGCACAAAGAAAAGGGAGGAGAAAAGCCTTCCAACTTCTAGAATAACTCTTAATCTAACAAATTGCAGCACTAGAACAAACATCCAAAATGAGAGAATGCAAGAAAATCATTAGTATGCGAAATAATGTGGGATTCTCTCACTCTTTGTAATGAGAGATTTCCTAACACCCTAAAGTAAAGTGAAGTCAGCACAAGGGCCCATTCTTAGTGGGAAACCTCCACCAGGCAATGTCTTAAAGATTGTCCCAAACACGTTGAGTAAAATTCTGCTCTGCCTTTGTCAGAAGATCACCTCCATTAAGCAAGTGACTTTTAAAATCTTAGCTGTTGGCAAGGACAATGAAGTTTTTCCTGTTTGCCTACTGCACTGTGGCATACCTCATTTCCAGGTATTAAACGCCCAAATGTTAGAAAAGTGGTTAGAAACTAAGATGGCCCATCATATATAAAAACCAAATATAGACAGATAGATTGGTCTACAGCCTTGTGTTTATTTCTGAAACTTCAGTGTTTTGAATGTTGTGGAGTCCTTGGTTGTTCTGAACATGAAAATGATCCAGATACATGATCAGAATACTAGCTCACTGAGAAGTTCAAACCCATTGCTAACTACAAAACTGGACTCACACCTATTCTCCAGCATAATTGGACTTTGGGGAAGTTTTATTTGAATAAAATGAGGCTGTATATTCACTGTACCACAGGTCTTAGGGTTTGCAGGAAGTAATTGTATACTGTACCTTATATAACAAAGACATTTTTGTAAAGTAGCACTGTCACTTTTAAAAGTGACGGGGAACTGGTTTAGAGCTTATCAGAAAACAGAGTTTCTGCTCAATGGGAAATTCCAGGATTAAAAAAAAAGTTCTAAATTGGAATGGAAAGCCAAAATTTTGAAATTTCCTGCTGCAGCTCTTATAAGAACAAAGGTGTGGATGCTTTGGTGTGTTGAGCTAGTTGAAAATTTTCCATCACACACATTTCCCTCTAATCAAAAATTCTGCAAAATTTAGATTCAGTATCATTTAAATGTTTCATTTAGATAATGTCAAAACTTTGTAATATAACATGTCAAATTGAAATGAATTGAGATGATAAATTTGAAACAAAACGCTTTTACCTTGTCAAAACAAAACATTTGTACCTTGTCAAAATGAAATATTTTTACCTTAACAAAATGTTTCAATATTATCAAAACAAAATGAGAAAGCTGAAATTATACACTTCTTTTTTCTGTTAAGCCTACATGTTCTCATGAAACATTCTGATTTTGATGAAACTGCATTTTCCAATGGAAAACTGTGTTGTCAAAAATGTTTCAACAAGCTCTACTCTGAAGTACGACAGGAGGGACTTTTTCAGAATTTTCTTTTTGTTGTTGTTGATGATGATGTTATTACTGGAATCATAAAATACAAAGAGAAATCATGTATTCTTCAGGAATTCTCAAGAGGGCATTAAATTAAGCTGACAGCATTGTTACTGCTATTCATGTTGAAATAATTAGCAATTTTAAGGCTATTAATGACATATTGCATCTTTTTTTTTTTTTTAGACTGGTTAAGATAAATATAACAACCTTTGGTGACTTTTACTCCTACTTCAATTGAATTAGCCTCACTTACTGACCCAATTTTTTTTGTAACAGTAAACTCCAAAATGATCTACTAAAAGGCTACTAAAATAAGGACCTTTTCAAATAAAATCATTCTTTTTCTAAAAAACTAGCATAGCATAAAATTACTTTGAGTGTTTTTAACTACTTTTGTAAATTATTCTTACAATTGCTAACATTACCAATGGGACTGACTGACTAAATTTAATTGAACCAAAAAAAACATCACTTTGACAAGGCACTTTTTAAAGTGTAGCTTTGCCTAGAAGTTTTGAGTCTTTCTGAATTAACTATTATCTATAAAATTAACGACAAAGATGAATATCTCTGCTATCAAATATTAATAATGATTACAAGCAGAAAACTCTGCCTTAATGGATATAAAATTTATGGATTATAATGATCTATACTAAATCTGGAAGATTGTGGCTAGTGAAAAAATGGATCAGGGACCAATGAAAGACTTGAAGTCTTAAAAGATACTTGACAAGAGTTGCTTAAATTTTGCAAATTTAGATTTGTTGGGACGGATATATCTCTATTCTCATATCACCATAGTCAATGAACTTATATTAAGGATGTATTTAGCCAGTCGTTTTTAAAAAAAGTTAAGAAGCTGATTGGACTGCAAACAAATCATTTAAGACTCAAATAAAAATATTAATTGTAGCATGTTATTAGTTCAAAAATAGCTTTTTAGTCAAATGGAAAAATATAAGAACCAATGGCTAGATGCTGAGTTCAGCAATGTTCAAATGGGAAATAAGAGGCAAATTTTTGGCAGTGAGGACATTCAGCCATTAAAACAGATAACCAAGGAAGTGATAAATTCTCCATCACTTGGAGTCTTTCAATCAAGGTGTCTTTCAAAAAGATATCCTCTAGTTCAACACAAGTTGTTGGGATACAGTTAGTGTTTTCCAATGAGCTGTGTGTGTGTGTGTGTTTGTTGATTGATTTTGTCAGGAGAACTGGAGACCTTTGTGTGTGACAAAGACAGAACCCAGAGTTCCAGCTTCTGTTTAATAGAAGGCATAGAACATAGGACAGTGTTTCTCCGGTTCTTAGAATGGCTTCCCTGGGAAGGCTCTGTTCCCTAAATGCACCCTTGGTTTTTCAGAATCTTTTCCAGGAGGAAGCACAAGTGGGCGCAGGTAGCATTTTAATGCACCTCCTCTTCCACATATTTAAATCAGAGAAAGCCTGCCTAATTTTTCTGAACCTAAGGGGAGCAATGCTCTGATTCTGATAAAGTTTGAAGATTGTTGATATTGGGCATCCTTCGTTACTTTGGGCTAAATTTTCAAACAATGGTTCTTGAAATGGGCCTGCAAGATATGTGCATAGGTACAAATAGCTGTCTGCCAACAGTGTACGTACTTTCTTGTGGAAACAAGACCCATGCACACAGGTATTTACATGCTCAACCTGTCTGTTGGATACATTCCATAATATGTTTTGAATACACAAATACCTATTTGTACCACAATTATTTGGCCCATACAAGCGTGTTTAAATGGAGTAACCCATTTTTGTGCACACAACTGTGTGTTTTGCCCTGGACAAATGCCATTTTGCATATTCTCATACTCATATTTTAAGGATTACAATCTGGGTGCCATTGTCTGAAAGGATGACTTTTTATGGTATGCCTGCAATAGCCAGAGCATATGCTCTGACCTCAGTCCCACAGCAAGTACAATAGACTCTCTGAAGGTGGCTTTTTCTTTCCACATAACTGCCCAAAGGCAGTTAAATATCTTTGAGGAGGAAAACAACAATAATAACACAACCAAAATATTCCCACAGTGGACTATACAAATAAAGAGCCCCAAACTTTCCAGAGTATCTTAATTAGGGTTAAAGGTCAATGATAAATAAAACTGAGAAACAGCAAGAACCAAGATCCTGTTTCCATTTTAATGTGACTCTTGTTTATGTTTTGCTTTCGGCCAGGGAAAGACTGAAACAATTCCATTTGCAAGGAGGCCACAAACACACTTAATATTACATCTGGAAGAATAGGTTTCTGTTCCATGGAACTGAGGTGAATGTTAGTTCACACAGAATAGAGATATGATAAACATAGCACTAATAGATAAAGTTTCCGCCCAGGTTTTCTCTAACATTTGCAAATCTAGGCAATGGCCTTAAGTCCACTTTATGTAAACCATATCCCCAACCCTACAGCCCTAAAAGTTTACTTTTAATTTCAACATAACTGTTAAATAAAACAACATTTATGAGCAAAGTTCAACCTCAGAATTTATCATGCCTGCAACTAGCACAATATTAAACAGAGAAGAGCTGAAACTAACACCTAAGATCCAAACACTGCTTAGTTTTGAGGGTGTTTGAAATATGAACCCAAATTCTAATTTTGCTGATGGCCCTCAACTATATAATACATTGAACAAAAACTCTTGCCTGATCACTTCTGAATTCTGAGTCCTCAAAAATCCCAATCTTGATCTGGATCCAAATTTTGTGGCTTGATTCCATTGCTTAGCTTGAAAGCAATTTTGCACAGAGACCATCTTTTTGTTGTATATGTGTACAGTGCCTAATGCTATGGGACCTATATCCCTACTCTCCAATACAAATAAATACATAGATAGTTGAATTAATAATAACAATCTCTAATATTAAACTCTGAAATGATAAGCATGTTATTTGTTGAAGTTTGAGTAGCAATGAGGCAGTCTATCTTTAAACCAAAGTGTTCCTGTTTAGAGCTATGTGCAACTCAAAAGTTAATATGTGGCATGCAAGATCCTTCAAAATATTATTCCTTATTGGATGGAGGCATTTGACTCTGGGATGTGGCTGAATATAGCTGAATTCAATTTCATGGAATCACCGAAGACTGATGCCCAGTCTCAGGGATGTGGAGTCCCAGACATTGCAAACTAATATTGTGTGATCATTGGATTCCTGAGCATGACAAATGCATCCCCTGCCATTGGAATAGTGAGGTTCTTTTCAAACTGACTGATGTCAATCAGCTATGAAAGGATTCCTTCTTCCTGGATGGAAACTCTAAAATGGAGCTCAGCCAGGGAGTGGTGAGGCACCAAAAAGTGGTAATTTATCACAAGTAGTAACTGCAGTAAGTCCTCCTCCCACATTGCCGGAATACAAGTTAGCTTTGTTTTTTCACTTCAAAAAAGAAATTAACGGTCCCCAGAGCTAACCCTAGCAGAGCAATACAAGGAGGTTATTACCTGGAGTCAGAATATGATGATAATTATACCAATAATGATTAATAATCAGTCTCTACCTCTGTGGGGCTGTTGTAACTCATGTTGCCCATATGTCTCTAGCATGTGTGGACTGAAGGGAAGAGTAACAGGCATATCATAGAATTAGAGGTTGGGCATATAAGAGCAAGGCGCACATTTACAAGATTACACAATTCCCTGAGCAGCTTTACTGCTCCCGGATACAGAAGTGGGTCATTATTTTGTTTAGCTCTTGTTCAGGAAACCAATCTTTTATCCTGAATAAATCAGGATACAGTTACCACCTGTGGACTAATGGTGTTTTTCTCCCCCCCCCCCCCCCCACCCCCCCGAATGCCAAACATCTTCTCTGCTGAACAGGCCCCTCACATAATCATCTACTGCATGTGAAATTATTTTTTCCTTCACAGATACAATTATCAACTTAAAAGCCATAGCCCTAATAATGTTAAAGGAAAACTGCTGTGCTCACTTGTGATACTTACACAGCTAAATTTATTTACATTAATAATGAAAGGCATGAGTGCAGTGTAATACAAATGTGTTTGTGTCACTCATATAGTCTAACTGACCCAATAATCTCCCTATTCCCACTCACATTCCACAAATCTTGACACTTGCTAATTTAATTATGGCCATTTATTTCCTAAAAAGAGGAAAAATCCACATTAAAAAGTTGATCTTGCCATTATAGGTCACCGAAAGATGTTCAGGGTGGGGTGGGGGATTGTTTTTGTTTTTGTGTGTGTTTGTTTTTTGTTGTTTCTTTCTTTTCTTTTCTTTTTTACTGAATTTCAACCATTTCACTGCATGCTAAATAAGGGTAACAGTTTCCAAATATGATGGTGTTTTCTTTCACAAGCCAATCTTGTTGGGGATGAGGTTTCAAATTTGGCAAAAGTCATCTGGACTCCCCCTGTATCAGTAAAATGAATCCATCTGAAATCAATAATAAATAAGAGAACATCATAAAATTTTAAAAAATTCTCTCTTACATAGAACAGTGTAAATCCTGGCCATACAAATAGGTCTTATACTTTACCCTGAAACTCACTAAATAAAAGAGAATTTACATCCGACGAAGTGGGTATTCACCCACGAAAGCTCATGCTCCAATACGTCTGTTAGTCTATAAGGTGCCACAGGACTCTTTGCTGCTTTTACAGATCCAGACTAACAGGGCTACCCCTCTGATACTTGTCACTAAATACAGAATCTCCTAGATCATTCTGGGGTTGAGTCTACCATGGAAACATTAAACCCCAGAATAGCTATGGCATCAGTAGAGAAGACCTTAATTCAAATGATGGTCTATTAGCAGATATTTGAGGCCCAGATCATTTAGGATAGTTCAATTAAAGGAGTTATAAACTGAACAAAGTCTTTTGTGGAGACCTTGGAGCATGCTTCTTCACTCTACTCTATCTGTAGTTTGAGTCCTTTTCAAGGATAGCCACAAGTAAAGCTCATTGCAGTAACCTTGAGGTTACAAAGACATGAACTGGTGTTATGGGGTCTGCTTAAAAGAGGAACAGTCAATCACCATGCCAATCATAGAAAAGAAATTGCACTATTTGCCAATATTGAGATTCCAGGAGCAGTGATGGGTAAAAAATGTCCCTGAGACAATGATACATCTTGACAACGCTGGAAAAGGCACACACTTCCACTAAGAAGGTGAGCTCACTGTCCTCACCCATTTCTTTAAATGTGTCACCGCTTTTCTGGTGTATTTTTTCAGCCTTATGTAGGTTGAGCCTAAGCCAGTTTGCATCTGGACACTCTCCTAAAAACTAATATTCTTTTGTAGGATAAACTGGTATTTGGTGCTTATCCACAAACAGCCTTTTTCTGTAGTTCTTTCAATGGGACAATTCCCAATACTGTTAGTGGGTGTTTTGCCTGCATAAGGACTATTGGTTGGTGCTCAAATTCCATAAATGAAGGTGCAAATGAGCATGAGATAAACCAGGGTTGGGTGGTAGTTTGGCCTATATACATTTTTCAAAATGAAAATCAGTTCAAATTCTCCCTTACTCTTCATCTCTTTCAGGCAATAGGAAAGCTCACAAACTGAAGTATCTGGGGGTACGTCTTCACTACCCGCCAGATCAGCGGGTAGCAATCGATCCCCGAACGCACTCCCCGTCGACTCCGGAACTCCACCAGGGCGAGAGGTGGAAGCGGAGTCGACGGGGGAGCCGCGGCCATCGATCCCGCGCCGTGAGGACGGGAGGTAAGTCGATCTAAGATACATTGACTTCAGCTATGCTATTCTCGTAGCTGAAGTTGCGTATCTTAGATCAATCTCCCTCCCCCCACCCCAGTGTAGACCAGCCCTGGGTTTGACCAAAAGTAAATGTAGATCAGAATGTCATACCTATATTAGTAAAATGGCTGGTCAAGCATTTCATTATGTCTCTAGAGGTAATACACACAGACGGAAAAGAAAGTTGAGAAAATGGAGCCAAGTGGAAAACTGCATATGAAGGTCTTTACAGAGGAAGAGTAAATATTTCTTACAATCCTTATTGGCCTCTTAGAGACAAAGGCCACTTAGACTCAGTGCCCTCCCTGAGCAAAACAGGGTGAAACTCTGTTCAGGAAAAAGTGGCATTTTCATAACTTCCTGTGCTGGTCAAATTACCTCAGATCTGATCAATCTTTTCAGGACAATACATGGAAATTCCTTGTAGCAGGCCTATAAGAGAGTTAAGGCAACTCACATTCAACAGACTTCTCTGCTACCCTGAACAGTGAAATAAATTAAATACTAATATTCACACTTCAAAATGTATACCTGTTTAACTTAGACATTTAACTGTATGGCCAGGAACTGAAAGCGAAGGCCTGGGCCATATGTATACCACCAAAGGTACACCTACTTTTTGAGCTGTGAGGTATGATTCCAGCTTGTGTAGACATGCTCATGCTAGCTCGGCTCGAGCTAAGACAAAAAATGGCAGTGCAGCTAGGGTAGTAGAGGCAGTGGCTCAGGCTAGCCACTAGAACATGTACCTGCCCAGTTACCCAAGTTAAGTACTCAGGCAGCTAGCCCAAGCCCCTGCCCATGTTACCCAGGGTGCACTTCTATTTTTAGCACTCTAGCTGAAGTAGAGCTATCACAGGTATGTCTACACAAGCTAGAATCACAGCTCACAGATCAAATGTATACATACCTCCAAAGTGTGTCAGACCTTCAGTTGGTGTCAATTGTCATAACAGTTGACTTTGATAGAGCTATGACAATTGACATCATCTGAGGATCTGCCCCAGTATTGTTTTTGGCATACTCGTTGTGATGACCAGAAATATGCTACCCAATGCTTTGAACATTCTTGCAGTTCTTGCAGATAACCCCTCTTTTCTTCCTCAGGCATGTCATTCCATGTACCACATGCCTCTGAGTTCTCTGTGAAAAAGAAGAAAAAAACATCCTTTGTGTCATGTTCTAGCCTCCTGAAGAAATAACTAAAAATGAAAAGGACTGTAGTCACTACAGAAAAGGCACTTCTGCTAACAGTTCTAAATGTCCCTTAACCATGTACTCCTACTTACTTTGTAATGATTGCATGTTTTCCCTTTGGGCCCACTAAAGTATTTAATTGCAATTACACTCATTTACATAGCAGATGAAGCTAATTGCTGGTATTAGTTACCAAATGTATGCTTGTATTGTGAGGGTAAAAAAAATGCCCTACAGAAAAGAAAATGACTATGCCTCTAATTAAGGAGCTATGAGTCAAAATGAGCTTGTTCAGAGATGTAAATATAGAATCAAGGGCTTTCAGAGCTCTGCAGTGCTCTTTATTACCCCCAATCAATTCCCATATTCTAGAGATAACATTGGCAGACTTAATAACATATACAATGTACTATTTTCACCTTCTCAGATACAGTGGTGATGGGTGCAGTGTAAGAACTTAGATAGATAGATAGATAGATAGATTCTAGATTTCTATGGTGTTGCTAGAAAATAAATGTAGTTGCCCTAAAGATAAGGTGATGTGTTACGGCTACATTGAGCTTATTTTATTAAGCTATTCCATCACTCTTTCTTCAGAGCCAATTCCTAGGCGAGATCTTTTTTCTGCCTTTACTTTTACTCTCATTGACTGAAGGCCAATCGGCCTGATTTGGCGCTCAGTTACACCCATGCAAGTCAGGAGTAACAACACTGAAGGGAATGTGAGAGGAGAATCAGACCCAGTCTCTGGTGACTGTATTAAGATTCCTGTAATCTAAGTTAGACTCAGTGAATCACAATAAGAAGAGATATGGGGAGAGCAAGCAGGAGGGTGTCATGTGGATAAGTGGATGTGAGTTTAAAACTGTCCATAAACAAGTGCAAAACTAATGCATTATCCTCCTTCCAAACCTTCCTTCTAAAATACCCCTTTTCCAGGATGCCCACAAAAAAACTAAATAATGTGCTGAGACGACTGCCTGTCTATCATGGTGACCAATATTGTCCCATTGTCTCCTTATACTCCCCAGTCTGTCTGTATCCATCCGTCGACTCTTGTCTTGTACTTAGATTATAAGCTTTCTGGGGCAGGGACCATTTTTTGTTTTGTTTTTGTACATCACTTAGCACAATGGGGTCCTAGTCCATGATTCGGGCTCCTGGGCATGACAATAAATAATAAATATATGTTAAATCAACTTAGACTCTCTCTAGCATCACTTAGACTCAGATCTAAATGTGCATCTAAGTAAATCTATTGAGTCTAAGTTGGGGAAAACTGTGTAGGGAGCGCAAGGGGGCAGAAGGTATCGCTCACACAAGTTATACCTGTTTAGGCTCCCAATAGACTTAGTTAGATTTACTTATGCTTAGATGCCACAGTGTCTAATTTAGCTCTTTGGCTCTACATTTCATCGCAAAATGTTAAACCACCTCTACCTCCTTCCCCACCCCCCTCAGAAAAACTACATTAAAATAAAACTTCTCTCTGATCTTAAAATATGCTGCGTTTGATTTCTGTTGCCCTTCATCTTGTGCAGACACTTGTCCCAGTGCAAAGTGAATGCAAACTGAGTATAAAACACACCATGTGCTGGTGTAGATGACTGTACAAAATTCAGGGCAATGGAGAATCTAGCTTCCTTGCTTTATTAATGTTGCCATTGCTAGATGGTGCTCTGTGATAATATTCCATTCTTCAGGGCTCAGTTACCTACACAGGTCATTTCATTAAACGAGACTGGCTGTCTGCCAAATATCAGCCTCTCCCTATTTTCTTTGTTAAAAAGGAAAAAAATCCCAAACCACCCAAAATGCATTCCATGGATACCATAGCCTCTCCCTCCTAAGTGCATAGTTTTTTAAAATATAGACCTTTGGAGGACTAATCCCAAATGGCATGATGACAGGCGTCAGAGAGTGTCATTTTTCAAACGTGTGTGAAAATCCATTTCAAGCCATCTCCCCCCTTCTTGTGTTTCATCTCATTTCTGGAGAACTCATGCAGTGTAATTACTGAACTAACGTGCAAAATATAAACAGGACATCCTTTCAGATAGGAGATCCCAACATGCTAAAAAGTACATGCTGTAGTTCTCGTGCTCTTCTGGAAACAATCTCAAGCCTTCCACAAAAAGATTCTGTAGCTGGGAAACCTGTCTGCTAAATCAGGATATAAACATAGCCCTTAAAACAAAACAAAACAACTTCTAGTCTTACTGCTTGATTTGTTGCTACATCTCAGGATAATTATCCTTGCATTACAGCAACCCCTGCAGGCTAAAGCTGTTGCCCACTCTACATGACCTCAGCCTATTAAGCTTGTCCAGTAATTAAGAGGTAATTAAGAAGCCACTACATTAGAGCTGCCAGTGGATACACAATATGTGAGATACTTTACACACCACAGTATTTGAAGCATTGGGTCCCCCTTTTACCACTGGACCTGAGTCGTTGCTTGGCTCTTTGCCATGCTGCATTTATCTGGAAAGGTTTTAATCTCCCTAAACCACAAATATTAGAACAAATCTATCAAGTCTCTAGGGTGGGAACATATTTATTTTTCACATTGACTGATCAGTGGACCAGCAGGATGCCAATGTTATCCACACAGAGACTCTGTGCTAGAGTGGTCCCCTTAAACTTCCTAACAGCATGGCTACAATGGAGTCATGGTAACAGAGCTCCAGCTGCTGGCAGATGCCTCAGTGACTCCCTGAGAGAGGGACGCCAGGGAGGGATTTAGACAGGATTCTGTTAATTTTTCTGGGGATTCTCCACAAGTCTAGTGAGGGGGATATATTATGCTAGTCTCATTCCCAGGCTGCCCTCTACCTGACTTTCTCACACATGGATCTCTGGAGCCACAGAGCACTTTCTATGAAGGACAAAGTGTGGTGGGACACTGCCACAGAAACAGTGTACTCCCCCTCTGTGTGAGAGATGTGACCTGCACCTTTCATCATGCAGATTATGATCGGACCCTTTGTTCTCTAACGCTAGAGATGGGCTCCAATCATAACCCTATATCCTGACACTTTAAAAATAGTACAGATACAGAATCTAACTTTGTAATTGAATCCTTTCTCATGATGAATCCAACTCCCAATCGGAACACTTCAACACTGATAATGTTCATGGCATGGGCCACCCTTCTCCACTAGGTCAGATGTTATTGCATAACTACCATTTGCTTTTGCTTGGACTCCGATCTCCTCTCCTTAGCATTACTATGGTTGTTTCCCATAGTGCCATGCAGTGGATGGAAGAATATGGCTCTTAACGAGGCTGCTGGGAGGTGGAAGATTTGGCATTGCTTCCTAGGAAGACTGTAGTGGTATGAACACAGGACTCAACAACTCCTAGGATGAAATTCTGGCCTCACTAAAGTGAATGGTAACCCCACCCCCCGCCCTCATTGACTTTAATAAGGCCAAGATTTCATGGGTGAGTGCTAACCCTGACTCTGATACTAATTCCCTTTGGAACTTTGGCCATGTCACTTAACCTCTCTTCCACACTTTCCTTGCCTGTGAAACAGGGATAATTATGCTGGATGTATGTATGAAATTGTGATGCTTTTTATGTTTTATTATATACTGAAGCTTTGTACTTCTAGGAACAGCCCCATGTGCAACAACAATTCAGTAACAGACGAGACATACACACTGCTTTTTTGAGGCGATTTTACTTTTGTTCTTTAATAATATTTACTTAATATAGGACTGTTGTGAGGATTCGTTAGGTAAAATACATTTTAATGTGCTAAGTAGCGCAGCATTACCACACCTCAGTTCAGCACCTGTTTTGACAGTGAGACTTAAATAAGTAAGAGTAAAATAAAAGAGCAATTTGATTGATTGTTTGTTTAGTCCAACAGCCTAATTATTTTCAATTTTATTTTTTGAAGTTCTTCACATATCTGTCAAGCCTTCATCGGGGGAATTATCCCTGTCACATCTCTATTATTTCTGCCATCATTTTAATTCAGTGGATTATCAAGAATTGGATACACAGCAAACAGCATTAGTAACATCTGAGCACCTTTTAATTAGCTAGGGAGCCAGAACTACTAAGGGTGTTTGGCAGACGGCAGAGAGACTGAAGCAGTGGAAAGCCTCCTGGAGAGGGAATGCAGCAGAAGAAGCATTTGCAACCAATCCTCCAGAGAAATCCAACAGTGTAATCCCCCGAAGTGGACAGTGATATCTGGAAAGGGAGCATAATGGGGAAGCCACTGATTCAGGACAACCCTGATGCAACCTGCATTTTTAGAATCCTGTGGGACCCTTACAGATGACTAAATACTCTTCTTTAGTAAATCCCCAGAGAAACACAGCGATGGAAACATCCTCTCCCCTCCCCAGGAGTGAGGCATGCTCTGGGTGCAGTGGCCCTTGCGGTTTGTACCTTTTTTTTTTATCAGAGAAGATGTATTAGTATCTTGATATTCAAGCCACGGGATCATACATGTTCCTGGAAACTAGACTGATTGACTCAGTTATGATTGACAGAGGCAGGTTTCAATTGCAATATGTTTACCACTAGATGGAGATGAAGAAAGCATGAAAGAGTGCATTTCTGGATATCATCTTAGAATAGAAGACACAGTGATCCATGCATATATTAATTTTAAAAGATCTTAAAGATAAGAGTAGTAGTTTAAAGCATAGAGTTTTGGGAGCCATGTCCAAAGGGAATCTGGACCAGAGTGGTGATGCGGAGTAGCAGGAGACAGCACTTAGCAGGAAAATTAAAGACTCAGAACTGGGAGGGAGAAAACAGTACATATAGACGCCTGGAAAGGAAAGTCCACCCTGACAAGAAGGTCTCCTGTGCTGGGACTCCATTTACCTTAGTCCAGCCTTGCAGATGAATGATTTTTTTTAGCACCTAAATTGTAATTTACAGCCAAAACAGTATCTCTTTTGAGATCAGCACCCAAGCCAGACAGAAGGTTTTTGCTTTGGTTACAGATGCTGACATAAGTTTGTGAACAAGGAATTGTTTGAGTCCCTGCCATGGAAAACATCCCATAACAATAGCTTATATTATTACAGATCATGTTCTTCACTTAAATGTCAATGGGCACTATTGCTCGAAACCATTAAAGAGTGTTTGCAAAAGAGAGAATGGAATCACAAACATGTTTTAAAAAGCTGTTCATAGAAGCTTTAGACTTAGTGAGGGCTGATCTGAAAGACATCAGTGTAGTCATTATAATGTCCTGACACCCTGACACTATATATGGTTTTGTTTCCTTGCATGGATATAATAAAAAAGGAGTAAGAAATAATTTAATTAGAGAGATTCAGAGAGTTAGAATAAAATATATCGATGATACACTCCAATAAGAAGAATTGCATCACAACAACTAGGTATTTCTATAAGATCTAACATCTTATAACAGTCTTCTAAACAGAACCAGTGAAATAGTACTATCTGTAATAGTGTTATCTGGGACTTTCAGCTATATTCCTGTCATTACTTTGCAGAATTTCTCTTTTACTAAGGGATATTTGAGGTACAGAATGTCATGATTTGAGGGAAACTTAGAAAGTGTGGAGCAAATGTGGTCATTTTTCCCTTAAGGAGCCAAACTAAGTAATCAGATGTTAGAAGAGTCATCTCTAGTGCTACAAAGTCTCTAAGAGATAATAAACTGAATTATATGATGCTAAGGGGGAAAGATCAGGACTCATATTAAGGATGTTTTATTTACAGAAAAAGATATACAAAATGATTTAACTGGTTAGTAGAAGACAGATGTTAAAAATGAATGTTGACTCTGAAGTCAGATTTCAGCTCATACAGCGCTAATGTGCACTTTGGGCCTGATTTTCAGAAACTGTGACCACACACAGGTCAAAATGAAGTCAACATGAGCTGCAGGTGCTCAGCAGTCTGAAAATCACTCATTAATAGTGTACATGAGACAACCTTTTATCAGTTATATATCTAAACAGGCCTGTCAGTCACTAATGGTTCAACATGTGTGTGCCCATGAGCATTCTTCTTATTTTCTTTGAGGAGCTCTCCACCTGCTGAAAAAGATGCCTTTTCAGATAAATCACCCATGCCTCATGCGTTTAGATATAGGCTATGATTAGACATAGCCATATTGACCAATTAATAGACTGAGTCAAATCAAGACTAGTGAGAGATTCTTTGGAATCAACATTATCTTTTCAAAGAGAAAACTTTGTACTAATGTCCTGCTTTATTGTTGTTTCAATATTGGATCTATCAACTTAAATTACAAATGAAGAGAAGGCAAACTGCCTGGTGTATTTATTTCTTTTATATATTTCAACAATAAATATGCACAAAAAGCACATAGAGCTGAAGGTGGTTTTACCAAAAATTAAAAATATAATAAATGAAAAGTAAAACCAGAAGTTCCTCAAATCAGGAGATAACAAACGAAAATACATCAAGCCCAAACAATAGCTATCTTTATCCCATATATAGCAGCTCTTTTTATGTTCCTTTTTCCCCCACAGCCTGGAGAAACAGATGGGACTTGCAGCATCATTCAAAGGTCACAAATGTGGACTATTTCCAATCAAAGTGGAGAGTAGGATCCTAAGGTGAAGGCCTCTCATGGACAATGAGTTCCCTCTTTGGCAGCTCCCTCTTTCTTATTGTACCAAGAGAAGTTCAATTTGAGTGCCACCATTGAACAGAATAGTATCACAAAGAAAGAGTCTCTCAGAATAGGCAGATCCCAAGAGATTTCAGGTCTTTATAGGTCGAAACACTTCCATCTCCACTTGGAGAGCACTCAGCTCCACCGGCTGTTCTTCCTATCAGCCCCCACTCAAGCCCCAGAGCACTCCCTGCATTTGAGATTTGTACAAGAGTAGCAAAGAGGCCCCCTAAATGGAACTGGGTGAATAACGGGCTTTTCACTTGGACTGTGATTCTGAAAAATAAAGACTAAAATAGTTTCTGGTTGAACCGACAACTTAAATGTTTTGAAGTTTTCAACAAATCAAAAAAAATGGGGGTTAAACAAAATGTTTCATTTTGACAAAATTGATTTTGATTCTTTTTAAACATTTTTGACTGTTAAATAACATTAAAAGAAATTTAAAAAAAATAAATTTTGAATGGAAAAAATCAAAACACTTCATTTAGAAAATGTCAAATGAAAAGTTTGGAGAGTTGGAAACATTTTTTAGGTTTTGTTTTTTGTTTTTTTGTTTTTTTACAATTTGACAAAAATGATGCAAATTTGCAAAATGTTTTTGTGTTGCCAAATCTGCATCTTTAACTGAAAAACAAAAGTTTTGGCTGAAACATTTCACCCAGCTCTAGCCTGAGCTGTTACCCTTCTGCGTGCCCTTTGTCTTTTGACTGTACTGCATAGAGAAGCCACAAGGCAACAATGAATCTGACCTGAATCTGCTCACAGTTGCTCCAGTCTAAACCAGCGTAAGTGAGATCCAAATTAGGCCCAAGACATTTTGCTAAGATCAAGTTCAATTTTGGTTCAATATCTGATATATCCACTATCTGGGGCATACAGTATATCCTGCTCTTGGAGGAGAACGGACTTTTTCAATCTAATAGTTCTTTTCCATTTCTATAATCACATCCTATGAACCTAAATAGTAAATATGTTTACTGATAAAGGAGGTTACAGTATACACTGTGCTTACTACACTGTCTCTCCTGTTGCTGATTAGTCAGAAAGAGAGAGATAGAAGAAGAGACATTTAAAGGGTGTACTTGATAATACAGTAGTTTGAGTCTTTTGTGATCAATCACCATCTTAGAGGCAGATAAGTATAAGGATAGCATCTAATCACTTCAGTACACTTTACCCGCCCGGGGAGGATCAGAAGTGTTGTGGTAGATTTAGAAAGTTGGCAGTATTTTACATGAAAAGGCAAAGAATAATACAGGTTCGTTTTTTAACAAAACATGGTCTTAGAAATTTTGGGACAGCTTCCTAGGTTTTATATAAACCAGATATATATGCATACATATAAGTCATTATATTTAAAAACCATTCTGTTCTTCTTTTCCCAGGTCCACTGGGGGAGGGAAGGAAGGAAGGAAAGAGAGCAGTAGGGAGAATGTTAAAATAGCTCACTTGTTTTTCACTCAGAGGACAGATGGTGTGCAAGTTAAAAAAAATAAACCCCAATCTGAAATAGTATACCAGCTGTACCATAGTTGATGTCTATATGGAAGGTAGCGTGGTCCATTGGATAGGGCAATGGATGAGGAGACAGAGGTTCTATTCCTGTCTCTCCCACTAACCTGCTATCTGACTTTGGACAAGTTAATTTGCTTCTCAGTTTCCCCATCCATAAGATGAGATACTGATCTTACTTTGTAAAGAGCTTGGAGACTGATAGATGAAAACACAATATATAAGAACTACATTTTTTGTGGCACATGTGGGGTCTATAAAGGGCACGCAAAACATTTTACTTCCCTGATCAATGAGCATAATGCTGACAGGAAGAAAACTCTGTGTACCTTCATAGAGGATATTAATTCTGCTTTGGACTTCTCCAGAACAGCATTCCTTAACTTTCCAAATTGTTAAACAAAACACAGGGATTATTTTGTGATACTGCCAACAGGCCCACAAAACTACCAAAGACATTCCACTCAATCAGAACTTCCAGGATGTAATACTTAGGGTATGTCTACACTACCCACTGGATCGGTGGGCAGCGATCGATCCATCGGGGGTCGATTTATTGCATCTAGTCTAGACGCGATAAATCGACCCCCGAGTGCTCTCTCATCAACTCCTGTACTCCACCGCTGCAAAAGGCGCAGGTGGAGTTGACGGGGGAGCGGCAGAAGTTGACTCACCGCAGTGAAGACACCGTGGTGAGTAGGTCTAAGTACGTCGACTTCAGCTACATTATTCACATAGCTGAAATTGCGTAACTTAGATCGATCCCGCCCCCAGTGTAGACCAGGCCTTAGACTCTTGGATTTGGGGAAGGTATTGTCCCTTACAAATCAAGGATAATTTGCAATGCAGGTGCTTCACATGTTTTCTAGAGGCCAAGCTTTAATTTTTTACATATTTTTGCCCTGCCAAAAATGTTCTGTAATGCTTTTTACTCTCCCTTCAGTTGTTTTGCCAGCTCGACTCTCTCCAGCATGCAAAGCCAGGACACACAATCATTTTCTGCTTTCAGAGAGTTTTCATACTTTTTTCCCCCTAGTGACTCAGTCATTGTCTTGAATCCCAGGGAAAAGTTGGTAGAATCACTGTGATCGCAACTTAATCAGAAAGAGACAGCCTGCATACCTCCTATGATGACTCAGAACATAGAAAAACTCATGACTTATGTCTTTTTCCAAAGAATAAGAGTTAGCTGCAGAAATTACATTAATTTTGAATGGTCGTGACTTTTCAAACAATACAAGGGGAATCTCTCCCATAGCCAGGGGAATTTTTTTTTTCTACCAGGCTCTTATGAAAAAGTCATGTTAAATTTTCAAAGTAAGCACTGTAGCTAACATCGCACCTCTCTTGAAGCTCTGGAATAGTAATGGCTTTGAAGTTATGGGGATGTTTTATGTTGCAATTAATCTATTTGCTGTGTACTGCCCCTCTGAATGTACAAAATCTTCTGTTTGTCTACTATGTTATGTATGGGTGGGGAGGAAACATGGCTGTGATAGAATCCAAGATGGAGGATGAAGTGAGATACTCATTCTGCTTTCTCTTTGCTCTCTCAGAGACTTTGGCTCTGGTTCTCCACTGCCTATCTAGTGATTTACACCTGAGAAAAGAGGGTGTAAACTCTACCATTCTGCCTTTTCTACTTCTTCTCCTTCTTTATCTAAAATAAAAGATTCCCTACACCAAAACACAACATTTAAGTTTGGTGTGAGGAATTAGGGAATTTCTTTAGTGCTGGAGTTGTGGTATGGATAAATGTTTGTTAACTTATTTGCTTCATATGCTCGTGGTTTCTGGGGACATTAAAAATGCTGCGGCATTAATCATAAAACAAATGACTACATTTTAAACATTATTCATTCTGTGAAATAATCTCATCACACATTAAATGGAATCAATGTTTAAAACTGCCTATGTGGGATCTTGCTAAGCATATGAAGGTGATTGGCTTTATATGTAACGACAAGCTTTTATAAAATGTACAGGGACATTAGATCAGTAAACATAAAAATAACTACAGAAAACTCTGTTATTGTTGCAGTGGTTTTGGAGATGATGAAGATGCATCTAAAAACGGCTTACCAGAATGAAGACATTCAAAATTATGATTAGGTAGGAACATTCTTCAGTTAAAGGGCACATGTTGGGGGATTACACTGCACAAAAGAAGATATGCAAATATTTTGTCCCATCATTCTTTCTTCTTTTTGAACAAACTAAATCCCCAAAGTAGCTTGGAGGACACTTTATTTATGTGCCTGTTAGTTCAGGTCCCACCTACCAATTCATCATGTTCCTGCCTTGTGCCATCTGTTGTAAATGAATAACTCTGCCTGCAACTTTTTGAAGTATGTGTGTTTGCTATTATGTAGATTAATGCAAAATATATTTTTTTAAAAACCAACAACTATAGAGTGCTTACGTGCCTAGCCAACCTCAGTCAAAATCCATCATTTAGTATGCAACAAATGTGAATAACTCTCCAAAAGCACAAGAAAAAGTTAGGCCTGAGTTGTACAAAGAGTTGTACATATCTGTTGATCTAATTAACTGCCACAAATTAATTATTAGCCTACTCAAGGTATGATATACTGCTATTTAAATGACACTTGCAACTTGAAATCACATGCATAATCCTGCCATTCGCATACATGCAGTGATTATAAAGTCAGAAGTAGTATTTGAATTTTGAAGTGCTGAGTTAACAATTCATGGCAAATAATTTACTTGACATATTTCATGCTTTTCTTCCATTTGCACATGATTTGGGGATTTTTCCAGAAGATTTATTAATTTCTTCATTGAATAATTCCTCACCTGCAGTTCATTAGCAAATGTATGAATATTTACAGCGCTAAATGAGTCCAGCGTTTGTTAGTCACATTCGCAACATACCGTTGTTTTGGAACCCTGCTTCGATAACTTGCATAGCAAACCACCACAGCAGAAACTGCAGAGAGCAAATTTTACAACTGAATATATGATCTGAAAATTGCTTTTGGTGAATATCCAAACATTCAACCCAAAATGTTGCTTCTGGTAAATATTCACATTATTAAACTTGCATGCCGGAAATCTTGACAGAAAGTAAACCAAAAAAGGTTGTGAACACAGTAAATAAAAATTCATTTGCACGTTTAAAAGAACATTGATAGAGGATTTAACCACACTGCCTGATCCTGGAATAGTGCTTATTAGCATGAGTAGTCTCTTTGATTTCAGTGGAATTAACTGAAGGACTAAGCACTTCATTTGGAAGGAAATGTTTACAGGATCAGACTTATAGTTAGAAATTGTTTAATTCACTGGCAGATGATCGGTACTTCATATTGTCTATGCACATAGGCGAATGGAATAGATACCGGATACAATTGTAGTTCATCGGTTATATATACATAAATTATGACCAAAAAAAAGCCTCTATTTTATTCAGGTTTTAGTTCTTCAAATCTCCCAGGGCTCTGTTCAGAACAAAATCAAACAAGGCTTTAGAAGTTTCCCCACCCTGATTGTGCAGTCAGATGCAAATAAAAAAGCTGGCAGAAATTCATGAAGCTAAAGGAAGAATGATATACTACAATAGCTAAACAGAGCTAAAGAAGTCTAAAGAAGAATCCCTTAAAAATTTCAGCACCTCATGTCAGCTACAAAAATTCAGTTCACTGCTATCAGTTTTGATAAGCAGCCTTCCTCACCGATGAGGCTATAAGATGATAATGTCATTCAATAACTCTCACACCCTTTCCTGCTATTTGTCCAGTGCAGGAAACTAAGGATTTTCTTGTCGTGTGGACACAGAGGAAATATCTAGCAAGCAAATACTGACCCTCGCATGCAAACAGGTCCATATCCTTTTTCCGCCTGACAACTTCCTTCCTGCCTGGTAGGAACAAATCTACTCTTCATTTTTCCGGAGTTCTTTATACAGGCTACTCAGAAAGCCCCGGGGTAAGAGACAAACATTTTATTAATGTAAACTTCATCTAACAGCTGGATACCCATGCAGCCTGACCCAGATTTATAGTAAAGACTTATTTGCTTCTTTTAACTATAGTAACACTGCATCTGAGTCACTAAATACTCCATACCAGGGACTAACATAAAGAGTTTACTGAGAAGTCTGGCCCTCATCCTCACAAAATGATAAAAATGCAAATGTGTTTTGTTTTTTTCTAAGCTATTTTCTGTATACTTTTGTGCTTTGTAATTTATTTATTACTTAAGTTACTTGCCATCTTGGCCAGAAAGGGTGCTTTAGATAAGCAAGTGATAATGATTTTGTTTATTTAATTACATTGGACTAAGTTGAGGATTAGCTCTAAGCCCTGGACATCAGGTTCTATGTAGCTGTGCTGATCCAGGAGCAACTCAGGGAAGGAACTAATTAACAGTTCCTGCCCTGCTGCCCACTTGCTCTCAGGAGAAGTTACTCAGGGCTTGTCTACTCTTAAAATGCTGCAGCTGCGCCACTGTTGCACTTCAGTGAAGACGTTGCCTATCCCAACAGGAGGACTTCTCCTGTTGGCATAGTTAGCTACCGCCTCTTGGGGAGGTGGATTATGTGGATAGAAAAAGCCCTCCCACTGACACAGCGTTGTGTACACTGGGAGTTAGGTCAGTATAACTGCATTGTTCCCGGGTGTGGATTTTGCACACCACTGAGCGATGTAGTTATACTGACATAACTAGTGTAGATCAGTCTTTACTGGAGCCCTGCAAAGGGTGGAACTTACTTTCCTTCTCCCAACAAAGTGCACCCACATTGCATTTCCTTGTTACATATGTAAATGACAACAATAAGTACAAGGCAGTGGAGAGTCAGGCCTATCCTGTCTTGTTCCTTCTAGATGTTTGACTACATCAGAATTGTCCCATGAAATTTGACAAATTTTTTGTTCAGTGCTTAGGTGAGTGCTCAGACTGGAATCTCCAGAGTGTTGCTGACCAAGACTGAAATACAACATATTCACAGAGCTGAATGAGTAAACTTGCACAAAGCTTTCAGGTATTGTGCCTAGCTCAATAGTCTTTAACTTTCACGAGCATTAAAATATAACCTCCCCCAAAATATCAACGTTATCAGTAATTTCAGTTCATAATTGGTTGGATGCAGAAACAGGAAGACTGAGGCAAAATGGGGAATGGGGACATTCAATTAAATTAAAAGGTGGCAAATTCAAAAGTGATAAATGGAAATACTTTTTCACAAAACTTGTAATTCAACTATTGAACTCACTGCCACAGGAAGCTGATGTGGTCAAGAACTTATCAAGATTCAACAAGGGATTGAACAGTTATATGGATAAATGTGCCACTGACACATTGGGCAGTCCAGTTCCTCCATTGATTACAGTAGCTTGCCAAGCAGTAGCTTTTTTGATGATCTGTCAAAGAGTGAATATCTGTTCACAACATGATCTACCTGGATGGAACCCAGCCTGTTCTTCTCATAATATTTCATCCACTGCCTCTTCATTCTATCAGCATAACAGTAGCCAATACTTTGCCAGGGATTGAGAGCAGTATGATTCCTCTCCAGTTCGTGCATTCAGTAAAATCACCCTTTTTTGGGAAATGCTATGATGAAACCATCTTTCCAGTCTTGTGGCACCTGTTCATTCACCCATATTTAGCAACAGACTCTTGTTAACTGCTTAATTAGAATTTTATCTTGGATTTTTGTCGAGATCAGGAGCTGTCCCCTGTTTGATGCTTTTGATGGGTGCTTTAATTTCATTGGGTGTTATTGGTCTCTCTTTTATTTCTAACTTGACATTGGCATTTCTCATGATCTTTGGTTCTGCACATGGAATGGAAATGCTCTTTCCATCATCTGATTTGTTCTTAGTGCATTAAAAAACACAACACAACAGAGGTTAAATTCTGCTCTCAGTTACATTCATGCATTTTTGGAATAACTCCACTGACCAAAACTCTCCCCTCATTTACATCAGTACAATCTCATTGATTGTTGTGAAAGCTACAGTGCACATTTTTGCTGTAATTTACACTAGTATAAATATAGAATAATTGTAGTAACACACAGTAGGCAATATTTGGACCACACATTAGCCACATTTTGTTTAAGCATTAATTTGAGATCTGCAAGTTCAAGTTGTCAGTTGACTCATTTTCCTGAACATAAAGGTCACACAAATCTCTTTGAACTTGTTTCCTTGTTCTCTGCAGGAGTTCCCTGGAAGAACCCTTCTGTTCCACTTCTGCTCAGGATGGAGGCGGCGGGGCGGGGGGAGAGGTTAGCACTTGATTCTTTCATTCAGCCTTGTTCTTTTTTTAAGTAGGAAAGTTGGTCTGAAGTATGGAAGCTGTGACACCTGAAGTGCTTGAGCTTTAATTGCAGCAGAGACCTCCGATCAAAAGAAGGACATGATTTGCAAGTAAATATTTATTTTCCAACCATCTTCCAACAATCTTAGGTCCAAATGCGTGACTAGTAATGTACATGTGCAAGTTTCAAAATGAAGTATTGAACACCAATATATATTTAATTATACACTGAATGATGTGTGAACAATCTTGGCATTACACAGCTCTGAACTATACATACACATTATGGCTTATTTATATACTGACTTTGTACACATCTTGCTACCCAGATTAGAGAGAGGGCAGACCTGTTAATCACAGATCTGGAGGCATCAAGGTGAAATACTGATGCCAAAAGTCCCATTAACTTCAATAAGGCCAGGATTTCACACCAGTTGTTTAGCCAGAGCTGCCTATCTCAAGCCCATGAAGAAACTGAACAAACAAATTTGAAATATTCTTAAACTCTTTTTAGCCCTTTATAATCCAAATAAAAAAGCAGGTGGCTCTAGGAGCATACAGAATTGTAAAAGTCTGCAAAATCTATCTGAAAATTAAAGAGCACTTTTAATTCAAGCTCTCCAGCTGCAAAATGCTTCTCTAAAAAGGATAAAAACAGGCTCCAGTGTCCAACACTACATGTGTATTACAGCTAAGCACATAATGGCTGCTCTATTTATCTGTACAGGTTTTTCCACTCTGAGTCTGATCGTGCTCTTGCTTACTTTGGTGTAAATCAGGAGTAATACCACTGAAATCAATGGAAATAGACCCGTTGGGGAGGAAAGCCTCAATACAAAACCAAATTTTGTTCCATTCTACTATTGTTTTCTTATTCAGAAAAAAGTAGTTAAGATTTCAAACTTAGCTGAGAGCAGATCAAAATTCTATTTTTCTTTGAAGCATGGATCCCACCTAATCATAGACAATTTCAGTCATCCAGCAGATTAGATCTGTTGCTGAGTTTTGGTTTTTTTAAACTTATGTATCTTTTCCCTTTTAGCTCTCTCTATATATGCAAAGTAAATAGACATACAAGTTTAAAATATTATAGAGTGGCGAAGATGCTCATAATGTTACAATCTCAGACAATATCTATCAAACATAGTTTACCAATAATTAACAAAGTTGTAGGTATTAAGAATAATGCTCCTTTTCACAGAACAGCCAATATGGAGATATTAAATTGTTTCCAACAGCCAGATTGTTAATCTCCTCTTCAAGAACCTATTTCTTTTCATGCCTGTAAAGGAAAGACACAAAGGCAATTACAGCATTATTTAAGATAAGCAAGTTAAAAAAAATTAATAGTTAGCACTATGATGTTAGTACCATTGTTCTGGCTTCAATTCCATTTGCACTTTCATTTGGATACAGTATTCTTTCCTGTCTAGACTGTTTTGGAGTGTTAAACAGCTGCTGAATTCTACCACAGAGGTGGCTGCATTTCAGTGGTTCTATACATGTCTCCTTGGAACCTTCTGGATGAAATGCACTGTATATATGTAAGCTATCTGCTGGTTTCCCAAGACCTACTGCATACTTTAGGATACTAAAAGAACAGAATTAATGTACATTTTAGTCCCCTTCCTACTCACAAACTGAGTGTGGCTGTGTGTAACAGAGGAATAATGTGTTATTTTTTTATCAAGTGTATGAGTGTGCCTATTATTGCCAACAAGCAGCATGATCTAGGATTTAGTGTCACTCAGCAGAGAATCTGGGATTGGTTGCAGCACTCCAATAGTTTTTCAGTGCTCAGGGGGAAATTTAAAAATAAATCTAATCTTTAACATAGGTTTCATATTGGGTCTGACAACCGCACCAGTATATCTTAATGTTATTCAATCAGCACTTAATCAGAGAATATGTATGATGGAAAAAGAGGAGTAGTTCCATGAATAAAATAAATAATAATAATGCCTAGCTTTTACATAGCATTTTTCATAAGTAGATCTCAAACCGCTTTACAAAAGAAATCAGTATCATTATCCCCATTTCACTGATGAAGAAACTGTTAGTGCCCGTCATTCCATTGTTGTTGTGTGTGTAGCTATGTTACTCACATTCAAGAACTTTGCACTTATAAATATTTTAAACAAAGCTCTCAAAGCAATTTACAAGTTTTAATTAATTAATCCTCACAACATTGCTGTAAAATAGTTATTATACCAATTTTATAGATGAGTAAATTGAGGCACCAGGAATTTAAGTGATTTACCCAAGATATTCTTCTAGTTATTGGCAGAGCTGGGTATAGAGCCCAGAACTGTTGATTCCATTTATACTACTCTAGCCACTAGACAACACTGTCTCTCTTATCTTTCTTAATACATCTCTCTGACAGTTTCTCTGGCAAGTCATGCTATTAGTTTGAACTTCACACAGCCAAAACTAAACTCCTTGGTGCAGAGTCTCTGCTGCACCAGACTTCTGCTCATTGCAGCAAAAGAGGGGTTACACAGATCCCTGATTTTCAAGGTAGGTGACCCAGTGTAGACAACATATTTACACCAGCTAGCTTCAATGCCATAAGAATCATACTCTAGTCGAGCATAGCCAGACTAGAGCACACTGGCCATGCTTCAAGACTCTCTGTGCACTAGAGTCAAGTGTGGAATGGCATAGATGCTGGCCATGGCCACATCAGCTCTGCACAGTGGTAAGCTCCACCACATTGCAAGAATTCTCCGCTGGCCAGATCCAATTGCTTTCACTTTTGTGCACTCCTTTCAGTGTGCCAGACCAAAACCAAGAGCTTAGTTCTTCATGTTTTCTTCCAAATCCTCAGCACTCTTCCCCCACCCCATTCTCTGTCATTTTTGACATCCATAATCCTGCCTCTCAACCAAGTTCATAATGTGGGAGTCATCTGCAGTCCCTTCCTCTCTTGCCCACACAGACACACTGTTCAAATCTTGCTGCTTCTTCCTCCAAACATTTTTAAGATCTTCCCTTTTCTTTTTTGTCTAGACAACCAAAACTCTCGTCCTTCTCCCATCTTAGATCACGTAACCTCTGGCCTCCCTAACACCCACATTGCCCTTTCTGGTCAGTATAAGACAAGCTGCTAAACTTTGCAGTTGCTCTGACTACATTCCCCACCACCACCTTTGAATCCATGTGCTGGCTTCCCCTACTTCATTACATCAAGGTAAAGCTTTTTTGTCCTCTCTTTCAAGGTGCTTCACAGCTCTGTGGCCTCCTGCTTGTCCACTTTTACTCCACAGGCCATTACAATCTACTCCTTCATATCCCTCCCAAGGATTCTCTGACACTTATGATATTGGCCAGATGATGGCGAGGTTGCGTGGTGGCTGGGGATACATGGCTCTTGCGTTAGATAACAAAAACGAGAAGAATATACTGTATGTGTACTAAATGGTTTATAAATGGTTAGTAGTTTGATTTTGCCTCAGTGATACCACAGTGCATCTTCCATATTTTCCAGCCTATGGAGGAAAGACACCTGAGCGCAGAACTAACAAATCTGGATCATAAGCCCTAAAATGTGAAATGTTGTCATCTTCTTAGTTTGGCAGATTCAGCTATCAGGAGAATGTGATGGTCCATAGAGACTGATTTATCCCTGTTCCCTAAGAGGAAGTCTCCCATAGATCACGATTGAGGAATCGTGTGCCTAGTGGCAGCTTGCCCTATTGCTAACCTGTAGATAAATAAAGGACCTCTTTCACAAGAGCTGTCATAATGACACATTTCACCACCACTAAATCACACACATTTTAAAAAGGAAGTGTGTGATCATATCCAAATATGCCAATTAAATGCACACATAAATTACTAATTAAAATATTTGCATAAAATATTTGCACAACAATATCTAAGTGTCACTAGCTTCCCTCATCCCCTAAAAGGTAGCAACCCTAATGGTCTTATCTTGTAAACCCTTACTCATGTGGTTACTCGCACTGAAACTTCATCATATGAAGTAAGATTGCAGAATTGGTCACACAAATAGAGGTTTGCAGGAGTGGCTTCTAGAATATTAATAAAATGATTTCTAGCAAGTTTTCATGACTGGAAAGAAGGTACATCTAAGTCATAAATATAACATCTCCTTTTAGCATAACATACTGAAATTTAATAAATGGAAACCTCCATATAGAGTAGTTTTATAATGATCAGTAAACAACTTTTATTACTTTTAAATGAAAAAAAAAATGAAGATCTGCAATCCAGTGATAAAGAATTGATTTTTGGCAGACAAACAAAATTGTTTGGTCTATTTTTATGGATGACATAATTAGATTCAAAACCCATAAACAAAGCACATCCACTTCAGTACTTTGTCGGTACTGCTTTGGTGATGAAGCCAGTCATAAACATTAATTAAAACAAAACATCCTTGGGTAAATCAAAGGAAGTACCACCGAAATAACATAAGCAATAGAAGAAAGCCTGGAGTGTTTCCACACTAAAGTTTGATTAAGAAGAACAACGCCAAGTACTCATATAGTAATTTGACCAACTAGTGCTTCTGGCATGAAGAGTTTTTCAGTTTGATTCCTAGCCAGCTTTCTTTTTTCCAAAGGAGGTTATATAATAATTTAATCTTCACTGAGGGTTCCATAGAAGCCCATCAGGAAGAAGTGGCAATGCGAATGGCTGAAACGGTACATCCATAAACTGTGATGGCCACATCCTGTCTCTGGTCAGCACTACCCGTTTCAGGGATGGTCTTGGCTTACTACAGATCCCAGAAGACCAGGGCTTTGTGCCACTTTGTGGATGCCTAATGTCATCTGGAGAGGCCTCAGTGAATCTGATCCCTTGTATTCAAGATATGTTAAATCATTCTTAAATTGTACTTTTAAAGCAACTTAATTCTACAATTTGTTTCATTGCCAATACCTTTAATAAACCATAATACTGAAATGGATATTTAGTTTCGTACATGATACAAAAGGCTTCCTAGAAAAGCTTGAAAAGATCAATAGCACAGAGTAGCTAAAAATTTGCTTCTATGTGTTTCCTTTTAGGGCTCTTCTAATAAAGAAAGAATTGAATGTGATTTGTCCTTCTGAGAGCCATACATGCATGATGTACATTTCCTTCACTCATACATCAAGTCATTCATCTCTCAGCACTGCAGGATGCAAAGTTTATTTTTGCTAATTCTGCTAAACCTATGAAACTGGAATAACTCTGAGCGCAAACTGTGAGCTACTGTGTTAGCATTAGCTCAGTTGTTAATGAGATGGCTGTTGCCACTGCAGCCATCAAACAGAGTTGGTATATGGTAAGTATGATGGTCTCTGAGACACCCTGAAATGTTACTTGGGACCACACAAGCTTAAACTATTGAAAACAACTGCATGGAAGATTTCTCCCCAGTCCCCTAGGAACTAACACTGCAGAGAAACAGAAAGGTATTTACACTTCTCAAAACATAACAAATAAAATGTGAACTGAGTTATTTGGGATCAGTCTTTAGGTGCTAATGCCGTGACTCATAATTTGTTCCTTCTAGACCACTGTGGCGTCAGTATTTGTTGTACATGTGGGACGAAGTTTAGAGTTTATTTGTAGGTTTTATTTCTCAAAATAGATGTTGCCAAACAACTGTCTCCATACTGTGTGTGTGCCATTTTCAATAGGAATATCAGAAGCAGAAAAACCTCAAACTCTTTCTTTAACTATTGATTTAAGTGTAATTATTACACTGGATGCTACATCACAGATTACAGGAGCCTTGAATTATTAGACTAAGATTTAATATTAAGGCAAAGAAGAAGCATCTTTTAAAAAATGTATCCAGCTAGGCTGAAGGTCAAAATATTCCCAAAATGTGCAGACCCAGCATGCTCTGGTGAGGGAACTTTCAGGGGTTCTCTCTACCTGTTGTTCCAAAGTCCCACTCCACAGCATGGAGCAAATCTTGCTTGGAGATTATATAGGGTACTTTTATGGTGTTTTTCATCAATGTTGCCTCCTACACTATGTTAGCCACCTGAGCCTGCCTTACATTGTTTAATTAATTTGGTAAGCAAATCCAGCAAAAGAGTAGCGTGAATGCTACAAGACCATTTCCGCTACTCATATTCTTTCAGACTTTAGAAATTTTGGCTGTGTTCAGCACCATATTGTATTCACTTGCCACAAATATTATAGCTAATGTGTTTGTTGGCAGGACTCTTCAGAGACCCAGCAAATTCTAATCAATTTTGCAGAATAGTCATGGGAAGTGAATGTATATTTCGTTTATTCACAGACATTATTCAGCAAATAATTTCAAACAAGTAAATTGGAGGAAATTGTGGACAAGTCATAAAGAGAGGGGGAAAGAAAAAATTACTGACTTCTTATAAATTATTCACCCAGCTCAAGTTAGCAGTTAGTGAGCCATTTCTCTCTATGTCCGTTAGTGCCATCATTGTCAACAGGTAAGAACATAAGAACAGCCATCTTGGGTCAGACCAATGGCCCATCTAGCCCAGTATCCTGTCTCTTGGCAGTGGCCGGTGCCAGATGCTTCAGAGGTAATGAACAGAACAGGGCAATTTCAAGTGATCAATCCCCTATCATCCAGTCAGAGCTTCTGGCAGTTGGAGATTTTGGGACACCCAGAACATGGGATTGTGTCCCTACCAATCTTGGCTAACAGCCATTGATTGACTTACCTCCATGAACTTATCTAACTCTTTTTTTAACCCAGTTATACTTTTGGACTTCACAACATCCCAAGGCAACAAGTATCCCAGGTTGACTTGCATTGTGTGAAGAAGTACTTAGTTTGGTTGTTTTAAACCTGCTGCCTATTAATTTAATCAGGTGACTTCTAGTTCTTTGTTATATGAAGAAGTAATTAACACTTCCCTATTCACTTTCTCCATTCCATTCATGATTTTATAGACCTCTATCATATCCTCCCTTAGTCATCTGTTTTCTAAGATGAACAGTTCCAGTATTTTTAAACTCCCCTCATATGGGACCTGTTCCATCCCCCAAATCATTTTTGTTGCCATTCTCTGTACTTTTTCCAACTCTAATATATCTTTTTTGAGATGGGGCAACCAGAACTGCAAGCAGTCGTCTAGTTGTGTGAGTACCATTGATTTATAAAGCAGCATTATGATATTTTCTGTTTTATTATCTATCCCTTTCCTAATGATGCCTAACTTCTGTTAGCTTTTTTTGTCTGACACTGCACAGTGAGTGGATGTTTTCAGAGAACTATCCACAAGGACTCCAAGATCTCTTTCTTGAGTGGTGTGGTGGTGTATGCGCACCCTGTCTCCTGTCAGGGTGGATAGTGGGTGTGCTGACAGTTACAGTCTATCAGACTGTCTTGGGCCTCACCATGCTGAAGTCCAAGGGTCAGAGTCAAAGCAGCAGCCCTTGAGTTCTGGGCTGCGTGGCCTAATGGCCGGAGTCAATACCACGGTCTTTGAGTTCAGGGCAGTATGACTTAGTGGCCAGAGCCAATACAGAGGCCCTCAGGAACAGGGCAGTGTGGCCTAGTGACCAGAGTAAATACAGCGGCCTTCAGGTACAGGGCAGTGTGGCCTAGTGGCCAGATCTGGGGGCCATCACCAGAATGGTGGCAGCTGGGGTAGAGGGACCCAGGCCCACCCAACTCCACCGGGTTCCGACCAAGGGCCCTAACAGGGGCGGATGGTCTGCCATTAGGTCAGTGGGGAATCCAACCGCAACATGCTGACCTTAGATGGGTGGAAGATACTGCTCACTCACCCTCCCTGGGTCACTTCCTACCAGGCTTCCTGAAGCTGCAGTCCACAGGGCATTGGGGTCTCCGTGTGACTCCCACAAGCAAGGGCTGTAATGGCTCCTGGGCTGGAGCCTCCAACCAGTGTCCTTCCTCCTTGGTGGTCAGCCCAGACTGAGCTGGGCTGCTCTCCTTTATACTAGCACAGCATTTGGAGCATACCCAGCACAGTCTGAGGGGTGGGACTTACTCCACCCATAGTGTGGGATTAATCCTTTCCTGCTTAGTGCAGGGTATGCACACACTGTTACAAGTGGTAACAGTTAATTTAGACCCCATCGTTTTGCATGTAGAGTTGGGATTATTTTTTTCAATGTACATTACTTTGCATTTATCAACATTGAATTCCATCTGTCATTTTGTCGCCCAATCACCCAGTTTTGTGAGATCCCTTTGTAACACTTCACAGTCAGCTTTGGACTTAACTATCTTGAGTAATTTTGTGTCATCTGCAAATTTTGCCACCTCACTGTTCAACCCCTTTACTAGAACATTTATGAATATGTTGAACAGAACAGGTCCAAGCACAAGTCCTTGGGGGAGCCTTGCTATTTATCTCTCTCAGTTGTGAAAACAGACCATTTAATCCTACACTGTGCTTCCTATCTTATAACCAGTTACTGATGCATGAGGGGACCTTCCCTCTTATCCCATTTCTATTTAGTTTTCTTAAGAGCCTTTGGCGAGGGACCTTGTCAAAGTACACTATATCCACTGGATCGCCCTTGACCACATGTTTATGGACACCCTCAAAGAATTCTAATAGATTGGTGTGGCATGATTTCCCTTTATAAAAGCCATGTTGACTCTTCCCAAACATATTGTGTATATCTATGTGTCTGTTAATTTTCTTCTTTACTATAGTTTCAACCAATTTGTCTGATATTGAAGTTAAACATATGGGCCTATAATTTCAAGGAAAATAGGTGTTACAGTAGCTACCCTCCAGTCATCTAGTACAGAGGCTGATTTAAGCAATAAGTTATATACTACAGTTGGTAGTTATGTAATTTCATATTTGAGTCCCTTCAGAACTCCTGGCTGAATATCATCTGGTCCTGGTGACTTATTACTGTTTACTTTATCAATTTGTTCCAAAACCTCCTCTATTGAGACCTCAATCTGAGACAACTCCTCAAATTTGTCACTTAAAACCCTGGCTCAGGTGTGGAAATCTTCCTCACATTCTCTGCAGTGAAAACCAGTGAAAGCACTTCATTTAGCAATGGCCTTGTCTTCCTTGAGTGCTCCTTTATTAACTTGATTTTGCAGTTGCCCACTGACTGACTGGCAGGCTTCCTGCTTTTGATGTACTTAAAAACAATTGCTGTTAGTTTTTGTGTCCTTAGCTATTGCTCTTCAAATTCTTTCTTAGCCTTCCTAATTATACTTTTACACTTAACTTGCCAGAATTTATGCTCCTTTCTATTTTTGTCACTTAGGATTTGACTTCCAATTTTTAAAGGATGCCTTTTTGCCTCTAACCACCTCTTTTACTCTGCTGTTTAGCCAAGGTGGCATTTTTTAGTCCTCTTACTGTTTTGTTTTGTTTTTATTTGGAATATACATTTAGTCTGAGCCTCTATATGGTGTTTTTAAATAGTCTCCATGCAGTTTGTAGTTTCACACTTGTGATTGTTCCTTTTAATTTCCATTTAACTAGCTTTCTCATTTTTGTGTAGTTTCCATTTCTGAAGTTAAATGCTACTGTGGTGGGTTTCTTTGGCATTTTTCACCCTACAAGGATTCATAGATTCATAGATTCTAGGACTGGAAGGGACCTCGAGAGGTCATCGAGTCCAGTCCCCTGCCCGCATGGGGATGTTAAACTTAATAACATTATCGTCTCTATTATTGAGCGATTCAGCTATATTCACGCTTGACCAGATCATGTACTCCACGTAGGACTAAATCAAGAATTGCCTCTCCCCTTGTCGATTCCAGGACAAGCTGTTTCAAGAAGTAGTCATTTATGATGTATAGAAATTTTATCTAGTTGAAATTCGCCCCCCCCCCCACCACCATTATTGGGTTCTCTCTTTTTCTAGCTTCTCCATTTCTAGCTTAATATTTCACAATCACCATCACCATCCTGGTCAAGTGGTCAGTAGTACTTTCCTACTGCTATACTCTTATTATTCAAGTATGGAATTTCTATCCATAGAGATTCTATGGTACGTTTGGTTCATTTAAGATTTTTACTTTATTTGACTCTATGCTTTCTTTCACATTTAGTGCCACTCCCTCACCAGCACAACCTACTCTGTCATTCCTATATATTTTGTAGCCTGGTATTACCATGTCCCACTGATTATCATCATTCCACCAAATTTCCATGATGCCTGAAATATCAATATAGACTCATAGACTTTAAGGTCAGAAGGGACCATTATGATCATCTAGTCTGACCTCCCGCATGATGCAGGCCACAAAAGCTGACCCACCCACTCCTGAAATAATTCTCTCCCTTGACTCAGCTGTTGAAGTCCCCAAATCATGATTTAAAGACTTCAAGTCGCAGAGAATCCTCCAGCAAGCGACCCCTGCCCCATGCTGTGGAGGAAGGCGAAAAACCTCCAGGGCCTCTGCCAATCTACCCTGGAGGAAAATTCCTTCCCGACCCCAAATATGGCGATCAGCTGAACCCCGAACATGCGGGCAAGATTCTCCAGCCAGACCCTCTGGAAAATGTTCTCTGTAGTAACTTTTAATATCCCATCATTGACCATTGTTACTAATTACCAGGGATGGCACGTTATTGACCTATTGACTAAAATCACGTTATCCCATCAAACCATCCCCTCCATAAACTTATCAAGCTTAATCTTAAAGCCAGAGAGGTCTTTCGCCCCCACTGTTTCCCTCGGAAGGCTGTTCCAGAACTTCACCCCTCTGATGGTTAGAAACCTTCGTCTAATTTCAAGCCTAAACTTCCCGAGGGCCAGTTTATATCCATTTGTTCTCGTGTCCACATTAGTACTGAGCTGAAATAATTCCTCTCCCTCCCTGGTATTTATCCCTCTGATATATTTAAAGAGAGCAATCATATCCCCCCTCAGCCTCCTTTTGGTTAGGGTAAACAAACCGAGCTCCTCGAGTCTCCTTTCATACAACAGGTTTTCCATTCCTCGGGTCATCCTAGTGGCCCTTCTCTGTACCCGTTCCAGTTTGAGTTCATCCTTTTTAAACATGGGAGACCGTATCTAATGCCAGGCACTCTAGTCACTAAACTTAGTATTTAGATTTCTAAATCTAGAATGAGGGAAAACTAGGAAAGAGGTCCCGGAGGCCAAATTTAGGCTGCTAAGTAAGAGATTGAGCACTTCAGAGAATACTACCATGGAGGTCTTGGACTTAATCTCTTACTTAGCAGCCTAAATTTGGCCTCCGGGACCTCTTTCCTAGTTTTCCCTATGTCACTGGTACCTACATGTACCACAACCGCTGGCTCTTCCCCAGCACTGCACATATGTCTGTCTAGATGTTTTATGAGATCCACATCCTTCACAGTCAGTTGGCAATTCATTAGGCAGTTCTCCAGTCCTCAGGAAACATCAGCTATCTATATTTCTAATAAACAAATTCCCATTGCTATTACCTGGCTCTTCCTAGTAACTGGGGTTCCCTCTGCACAAGGGTATCCTCAGTGCAAGAGGATACCATGACATCATCTGAAAGGAGAATCCCAACTATGAGATTGTTTTGCACCTCTCCAGCTTGATGCTGTCCCTCCCTGAGATTTTTATCCTTCTCAATAGCACAGAGTTTGTCAGACTGGAGGTGGAATTGCTCTACTGTGTCCTGGAAAGTCTCGTCTATGTAGCTCTCTGTCTCCCTTAGCTCCTCCAGTTCAGCCACTCTGGCCTCAAGAGCCTGTATGGTGTCTCTGATGGCCCTGAGCAGCTTGCACTGTATCCACACATATGCCACAAGATAGATAATCTTACATGCTGCATACAGTGCAATAAAATGGATAACCCCCATTCTGCTGCTGGACTTCTTCCTTAATTATTTATTGTTTGTTTTACAATGTGGGAGGTCATTGGCCTAAGTTTAGAGTATGTGTGTTAGGTGTATCTGCTTTTAACACTCCCTCTCTAAACTGCCTCGCAAAACTCCCCTGCTTGCTAGCTCCTCTGGTCACATAGGAACTGGCTCTTTAAACCCCTGTTCTTCCTGAGTTAGCCCCACTCCCTTGTCAAGGGATCCTAAAGGGGTTAAGGATCAAAAGATAGAGCCTAATTAGTACTCTCTTAGTTGAGCCTAGCAGGCAGCTTGACTCAGCACACAGTGTAGTTGGTAGACGTCACGGTGCCATTTGAAAACAGGTCACCGGCCTTCCACGAGGCCCGAGCCCGGAAGGTGTCGAAGTACACCCCGCTGGCCAAGACCCTGAGAGCCCAGGGCTACGAGGTCCAGATACACGCCCTGATCGTGGGAGCCCTGGGCTCGTGGGACCCCTACAACGAGCCGGTCCTGAAAACGTGCGGAGTCGGTCGACGCTATGCCCAGCTCATGAGACAGCTCATGGTGTCCAACACCATCAGGTGGTCGAGAGACATTTATACGGAACACATCACAGGACCCCGTCAATACCACATTGAGTAATCGAGACCACCGACCAGGGAAATAAACCACTTCCTGCCCTGACGAACCAAGGGACGCACCCCACCCATGTACTCATTCACTACACCGATACTGACTTGGACTCCTTATACATTCCATGGGTGGCGTACCCGAGCCCACTTATCCACTGACACTTTAAAATCTCTTGCACCCCAATCTGGGTCTATGCTGGTTATGTGATATGTATGTATCTCTTCACCCTTGCAATCGATACCTGTAATCCCTCATAACTCAAGCCTGACCCCAGATGTACAGTACCTTGTCTCTTAACTTGTGTATATTTAATTTTAAACATTACTTTAATAAAAAATTTAAATCTGTTCTTGTGAGTAAGGAGATGAAACATTGAACAAAGCATAAATTCACAGTAGCCTTGTAAGTATGTAAAATATGTAGGTAGTGAAAAGAGATAGTAGGGAAGTAAGCAATGCGCAACAGACAGCATATGTGTGGTGCATGAACAGTTTGTGATTTGTACAGGGATTGGTTCACAGAAACTAATGAACCAATCATGGAGTGCATGATACAATCTGGAATAGATGGTGCATGTTGTAGTCTGTTTTAAAATGTGTATAAAAGCTGATTAATGATTTTGTAGTTTGGATATGTGGTATGCCCTATACCCCTCCCTCCATACTGATCAACCCATTTAAACTTTGCTGCATGCCAAATAAAGATAGCTTAAGTGATGCGACTGGAATTGAACTGAGTTTTTAGGGAATTGAGTGGAAGAGGTCTCAGGAAAATCCCAACACACAGCCCCCAAAACAGAGCACACTATAATCTTCAAGCAAGCAAGCACAGAACCAACTAACAGACAAACAAACTCACCCCCAAGGGTCACCTAGTCTCTTCTTCACCTGCAGAACTCCCTTGCAAAATTCCCCTGTTTGCTAGCTCCTCTTGTTGCTTAGGAGCTGCCTTTTAAACCCCTGTTCCTTGAGTTAGCCCAGCCCCTTTGTCATGGGATCCTAAAGAGCTTAGGGATCAAAGAATAGAAGGATAGAGCCTTATTAGTAAGCTCTCAGCTAGCCTAAAACAGACCCCAAAACAGACCCCACTATAATCTTCAAGCAAGCAAGCCCACGGCTAGCAATGGTACATTTTAACCTTCCTTTTTACCTTGAAATTTCCCACCGAGTAATGCTCTTGTGTGTCTAGCTGACATTATTCCTGAAAGATCAGAAATCACCATTACCTCCAAAGGAAGCAGCCATACCTCTCAGACTTGTACCCTGATTATACAATAGTAGTGCACACAATACATAAATATGACATAGTGCATAGTTAAGTCTGTGCAGGTCCATAGGAGCACACACTTCTCACAGTGAACCTTTGCCCTGGTCGGCACTTAAAATTCAGATCACCCTAGCTACAACACTTGGGGGTCAGAAAATTTCACACCTAAGTTCTATAATTAAGCCAACCTAACCCCTGGTGTAGATGTAGCTAAATTGATGGAAGAATTCTTCCGTTGACCTAGCTTCTATTGCTTCGGAGGTAGATTAAATATACTGATGGGAACACCTCTTCCATTAATGTAAGAAGTGTCTACACTATGGCACTACAGTGGCAGTGCTGCAGCTGTGCCACTGTAGCTCCCATGGGATAGATATGCCCTTTGTCTGATGTATCCAGAGCCAGCCACTAATGCTGAATATATTGGTCTCAGTTACACTGGAATAACTCCAGTGTAGTCCATGAGTTTTCAAGGTTGCAATGAGAGTAGAATCTCGCCTATAGAAATAGAACCTCTATTAGGCTGACCAAGTTCTGTAGGAGAAGGGTCATTTCTAGAATACTAGACCTGCCGCAAAAAGTAACTAAAAAACATAAAATGGCCTCTAAATGGAATGGGAAAGTTAGATTTCTGCTTCTACAACTATGCTTATATCAGAAAATATATCATTATTCTTATAAGTAGTTACAGTACAACTGCATGATTGTTATTAAGAATCTATCCTCATTTACATTAGAAATCCTTATTTCCAGAGATGTACTCACATTGACATTGGAATAAATAATTGCCCTGGGTTAAAACCTGGTATGCAAGATTTCATCTTCTGAGTTAAGTAAATCACCTTTACTAGTTTTCAGTTTCATAAGTATATAAATAAATAAGACATTCAATAGGTAAAAAGTTTTTATATTTAAAATTATTACAATGCTTTCAGATTCATCATATGTTTAAGTACAGTAACTTTTTTCAAATAAACATTTCATAAGGACCTTTAGAGCATACAGTTAGAGCACATGTGGTAGCTGGGCTGACATAGTAGACTGTTATGGGCTATTAAATTAATGATGCATGAACTGAGGAGGATTTAAACTAAAGGCGCTATCCCACTTTCTGATATGCAGGCATGCATCACTACATAGCTTGTAATGCTGTTTTGGCACCTGAAGAGGCAAAATCTGAATGAATAGTCATTACCTGTAATCACATACCTGCATTTGGGAATTAAAGAGCAGGACTGAATCGTACATCATTAGAATTTCTGGGTCATGATCAGAGGTGATGTAAGTGATGATGTAAGTTACACATCAGGAAGTCAATGAAAAGGAGTAAAAGTTGGTGTAACTATCACACCAAATGGACAGAGGGTAGGGTTGTAGTAGGAAAAGCAGTGAATTAAAAGACGTAAAATTAAATAAGGCGGAAGTATCTGCTTTATCTTATGTGTTCTTATATCTCCCTCTTAGTTATTTAAAGCACAATAACCCTTCCCTTCCATCTCATAGACAAGTAAGTTGCATTAATTCTCATCCACTTATGTTCACTTATTGATATATAATCTACACAACCATTTATTTCCTCTCTGTATTTAGCCTCCGCTGTAAAGTACAGACTTAGGGTCCGATCCTGCAACCTTTTCTTTGTTCAGATCACTTCAACAATCCTGATTCTTACTCATGTGTGGGCCATACATGATAGTTTGGTCAGATGCAATTCCAAAAAAAGCACACTACATTCTGGGATGCATTGGCAGGAGTGTTGTAAGCAAGACACAAGAAGTAATTATTTCACTCTACTCTGCACTTATTAGGCCTCAAATGGAGTATTTTGTCCAGTTCTGGGTGCCACATTTCAGGAAAGATGTGGACAAATTTGAGAAAGTCCAGAGAAGAGCAACAAAAATGATTAAAGGTCTAGAAAATGTCACCTATGCGTAAGGCTATGTTTTAGTTTTAGTCACGAGTATTTTTAATAAAAGTCATGGACAGGTCATGGGCAGTAAACAAAAATTCATGGCGGGGCTGGCAGGGGCTCCCTACCCAGCTCCATGTCCCTGCAGCTCCTAGGTGGCGGAGGGGTCAGGAGGCTTCTATTCCCAGCTCTTCAGACTTCCTGTATAACCTTGGGCAAATCACTGAGGATCGGATCCAGTGCCCACTGAAGACACTGGAGGTCTTAACTTTTCAATGCCTCTGGTTCTGCAGAATAGGCCAGTAATAGCTACGCTAAACAGATGTTGTGAGACATGGTGCATTCACATTTGTAAAGTACTTTGACATCTTCAAATAGGTGCAAATTATTTATAATTCGCATTGTTTTGCTGCTATATTATTTATTAATGGAGGACATGGGTTTGAAGAAGGGATTTGAAAGCACAGAGAGATGGCACCTAGAGGACAAGAAATGTGACAGTTTCAAGAATATATATTATACCTGAAACACTTGCTAGACCCTATGGAAGTTTTATTATGCCAGTGCCATTTTAAAAATATATATCACTGAGATGAGGACCTCACGGGTCAGGAAGGGGTAAATGAGTTGCTGTGGGTTCAGTCAGGCAGTAGGTATCAGGCTTGGAGGGAGGGATCTGTTGGTAGTTGACTGGGAAGGACAGCAGACTTCCAGCTCTCACTCTGGGAGAAAGGCCTGGCTTGAGTCAGGAACAGCTTGAGATTGCTGACTGCCAGAGCCTCCCTGAGGGAAGGTAGGCCTGATATGAGACTATTGTTTGGTTTGTCACCAGTGACTTACCTGCTGGTGCACGTGAAGGGGGTGGCAACCAACAAATCCATTTTGTTTCTTTACACCTGACTGGGGACCTGGTGGTAACTTATACCGAACCCAGAAGTGACCTAGTTATAATTACATAAGTTATATTTAGAACATAAGAATGGCCAAAGCGGGTCAGACCAATGATCCATCCAGCCCAGTATCCTGTCTTCAACAGTTCCCAAAGCCGGCGGCTTCAAAGGGAATGAACAGAACAGGCAACCAACAAATGATTCATCCCCTGTCATCTATTCCCAGCTTCTGGCAGTCAGAAGCTAGGGACACCCAGAACATGAGTGCATCCCTGATCATTTTGGCTAGTAGCCATTGATGAACCTATCCTCCATGAACTTATCTAATTCTTTTTTGAAACCCATTATAGTTTTAGCCTTCGCAATATCCCCTGGCAATGAATTCCACAGGTCAACTGTGCATTGTGTGAAAAAATACTTCCTTTTGTTTGTTTTAAACCCGTTGCCTATTAATTTCATGGGTGACCCCTGGTTCTTGTGTTATGTGAAGGAGTTAATAACTCTTCCTTATTCACTTTCTCTACACCATTCATGATTTTAGAGACCTCTATCATATTCCTCACCTCTTGGTCATCTCTTTTCCAAACTGAAAAGTCCCAGTCTAACTAATCTCACCTCATATGGCAGCCATTGCATACACCTAATCATTTTTATTGCCTTTCTCTGTACCTTTTCCAATTCTAATATATCTTTTTTTAGATGGGGCAACCAGAACTGCATGCAGTATTCAAGATGTGGGCATACCATGGATTTATATAGTACATTATGATATTTTCTGTCTCTTTCCTAATGGTTCCTAACATTCTGTTCGCTTTTTTGACTGCTGCTGCACATGGAGCAGATGTTTTCAGAAAACTATCCACAATGACTCCAAGATCTCTTTCTTGAGTGGTAACAGCTAATTTAGAGCCCATCATTTTGTATGTACAGTTGCGACTATATTTTCCAATGTGCATTACTTTGAATTTACCAACACTCAATTTCATCTGTCATTTTGTCACCCAGTCACCCAGTTTTGTAAGATCCCTTTGTAAGTCTACACAGTATCTTGAGTAATTTTGTTTCATCTTCAAATTTTGCCACATCCCTGTTTACACATTTTTCCAGATCATTTATGGATATGTAGAACAGTACTGGTTCCAGTACAGATCCTTGTGGGACTCCACTATTTACTGCTTTCCATTCTGAAAACTGGCCATTTATTCCTACCCTTTGTTTTCTGTCTTTTAAGCAGTTACTAATCCGTGAGAAGACCTTCCCTCTTATCTCATGCATTTTGATTACAATTTTACACAAATAAAAAAATAAGGATATTCAAAGTTAAAACTGACCCTGTCTATACCTTTCCCTGTCTGGTCTAAATATTGTAGTATAATATAAGGCTTGGTAGGTTTGTTGATGATGTGGTAGCACTTGCCCTTAGTCTTTCTAAATGTGTAAAGAACACTTTGATGATCACTCTCTGGTTTTGCTTTTTATCTTGAAATGACTTGGATGTTGTCAGACAATATCATGCATCATTTGTTGAGTATGGTAGCCAGATTTTATTCTGAGTTATGTTGGTGTAAACTTATTAGTTCTTAGCTAAATTAAGGTAAGAACAATACACTGTAATATAAACATTGAACTGTGAAACATGAAAATTCAAATGTCCATTATTTCCAATGAATCCTGATGCAGTAACAAACATCTGCGTAGTCAGCACCTCAAACATGTAACTCTTTTTCATTTTGCTGCAGTAATTAAAATTATATTTATCTGTGGTCTTTTTCAAATGTATTAACTGTGGCTATTTCAAGCTCCTGGGGCATTAGACATTTAAAATTGTTTCACATAAATATTTAAATGGGACACTCAAAACAATATCTATACCAGTAGATCATACAAGATAAAATAAAGATTTCCTACAGTATCTTCCCAAACCCAAACATTTTCCATCCCAGCCTCAATAGAGACTACCAATCAACCTTTTGTCATCTGAGGACAATCCTAGAAGAAGAATTAAGTCTTGCTGTATGTCTTGAAAATAATCTAATCTGATTTTTGGTGATTCAAGGAGGAAATGAATTCTGAAATCTGGCACCCTTCATTGACAGTGTCACTGACACCACCCTCCAATTTATGTGCATTGCTTTCTGGGCTTTATATCTGAAGTATTTCTAAATCCCTATTTATCAGCATTAGAACTGACTGAAGTTTTATTATTAATAAAAAAACACTTTTTTGTGAAAAATTCACATTCAAAATAATACAATGGTCTCTTTATACTATGCTTTGATAATTTTACAAATCAATATGTTGTATGTATTGGATGGTCACTTTACTTAGTAAGTCACTTCAGAATCTTAAGTCAATAAGGCAAAAAATAATTTTGTACAATGGATTGTACATTCATTTTCATTCAGGGCTCAATCCTGTTCCCACTGAGGTCAATGAGAAGAGGACTGGTCCCCTTAAGGATGAAATGAACATAATTTTTTAAACTGGTCTGTATAGTAAATGTGGGGGGGGGACATTTCCAGGGACAAGCAAAGTGGCAATTGCCAAGTATCCATTTCAGGGACAAATTGTGATAGGGCATGGCATGGCGACACTAGCCAACTCTTGTAAAACTTTTGACAGCTGTTTTATCAAAAGCACCTGAAAGATCTTTAGTTCAATAATGTGCTGTTAGAATTCTGCAGGAGCTCTGTAAAAGCTGCAAATTAGTGGCCAAATTCTACTGAGACTCAAACCATTTTCATGTAAATCTGGGTGAAATTTAGCCCCAAATGTTTATATTTAAAAGCTAGACAAGTTCGACCTGTTCTCTTTAGGAAATGTGAAAAACTAGCTTACCTGGAATAAATTATCTTAATTTATTTGACAATAAATTGTACAAGATGCTATAGTTCACCAGCACTGCATTCTATTGGTTGTATACCTAATAATCACACTATTAAAATCAATGGATTGGTGTGCTAAGTGTTAAATGAAAGTTTGTTCAGAATGAACCACACTCATTTATTTTAAAGAATTAATGCTGGGTATCTAACTCTACTAAGATATGGAAGGAAGTTGAACACTTGGTTATACGTATTTCATTTACAAAGTGAGATCTCAGTCATCCACCCTCTTACACCTCTATACAGTGCAGAGGTTCAAAGCAATGGAGTTTCCAGTGAAATATCCATGCAAATAGTGGAGAAGACAGTGCAACACTGTCTCCTAGGCCTGGTCTACACTAGGCTTTTATGTCGACTTTAGCGCCGTTATATCGAATTAACCCTGCACCCGTCCACACCAGGAAGCCATTTAGTTCGACATAAAGCTCTCTTTAAATCGATTTCTGTAATCCTCCCCAACGAGAGGAGTAGCGCTAAATTCGACATGGCCATATCGAATTAGGCTAGGTGTGGATGGAAATCGACGGTAATAGCTCCGGGAGCTATCCCACAGTGCACCACTCTGTTGACGCTCTGGACAGCAGTCCGAGCTCGGATGCTCTGACCAGCCACACCCCCGGGAAAATTTGAATTCATTTTCATTTTCCTGTCTGGGCAGTTTGAATCTCAGTTCCTCTTTGGACATCGAGGGGAGCTCAGCAGCAGTGGCAACTATGCAGAGCTCTCCAGCAGAGATGGCCGTGCAATCCAATAGAAAGAGGGCCCCAGCATGGACTGATCGGGAAGTCTTGGATCTCATCGCAGTGTGGGGCGATGAGTCCGTGCTTTCAGAGCTGCGCTCCAAAAGAAGGAATGCTAAGATCTACGAGAAGATCTCCAAAGCCATGGCAGAGAGAGGCTACAGCCGGGATGCAACGCAGTGCCGCGTGAAAATCAAGGAGCTGAGACAAGGCTACCAAAAAACCAAAGAGGCTAACGGACGCTCCGGATCCCAGCCCCACACATCCCGTTTCTACGAGGCACTGCATTCCATCCTGGGAGCGGCCGCCACCACTACCCCACCCCTGACCGTGGACTCCGAGGATGGGATCATGTCGGACATGACAGCGGACGGGGAAGATGAAGAAGGAGATGAGGAGGACGAGGCAGTCGACAGCGCTGGCACCGCTGATTTCCCCGACAGCCAGGAGCTCTTCATCACCCTTACCGAGATCCCCTACCAACCGTCCCCATCCCTTACCCCGGACACAGAATCAGGGGACGGATCAAGCAGTAAGTGCTGTAAACATGTAAACATTTATTTAAAACAGAACGGTAATATTTATACTATTAACAATGTATATTTATAAAAGTGCTGTAAACTAGTAAAAAAATAATCAGGTACAAAACAGGAATATTTACAAAGGTAACAAATGGGTTTTCATGATTTCTCTGTCTTAGGCTATTCTCAATTTAGTCCCAAGTATTTTAAAAAAATTTCACAATGTCCGTTACTACATGATTCCCAGGCCCAAGACGCTCCACTCCAAAGTCCCAGTGCACCTACGCGAAAATCCGGTCAATGTGGCCGGGGATCGACGAGAAATCCTCGTAGGAGAACTCCTCGTAGGTCTCGTGGAGGTAGAGCTCAAGCCTGTTGATCAGGTTCCGGGGTAGGGCGATCTTAGTGGGCCCTCCGTGGTAGCAGACATGTCCCCTCCACGCCACAATCAGGTACTCGGGGATCATGGCCCGACATAGCATGGCGGCATACGGCCCCGGTTTCTGCATGCTTTCCCGCAGCATGCGTTCTCTCTGGGTGTCCGGGATCCTCAGGAGGGTGATGTCGCTCATGACGCCCTGCTTTGAATTAGGGAGGGGAATGTTAGTATTGGGACTGCTTTACAGCCACGCGGTGGAGGGAGAGGGGCAGCATACAGGGATCTTTCCCTGGGACAGCCGCGAGGGGGTGGGACAGGGGCAGAGTTGATGCTGTCCTGATTGCTGGCAGCAGAGACTGGCATTGCTTTCAATGTGAAAGGAGGCCAGTGCTACTGCTGGAGTTTTAAGCAGCCACAAGTCTGCGGCTTACCATTATTGCCCGCTCCAGAAGTTCAGGTCTCCAGCCACAGTTCTCTGAACACTCCAAGACCTCCGCAAGTCCACAGGCACTGAAGGCGACGGCCGAAAATTCGACCTTGTCCTGAGTGCGCATGTGAGAGGTTCAGTGCATGGTCTTGTTCACAGAGAAAGACTAGGTTCTTTGTATACAATTTCATTTATCTGTCTCAGGAATTCACTCCCTTTTTAAAATTCACACAGACACATCTGCGACTGTCTCCCAACCCAGCCTGTCAGCACACTCCCAGAGGCTAGCGCAGATTAGGCGGAGGAAGAAGAAGACGCGTGAAGACATGTTCACAGAACTAATGGGCTGCTCCCGAGCCCAGGCAGCCCAGCAGACACAGTGGAGGGAGAACTTGTCACAAATGCACCGAGCAGTCATGGAACGGGAGGAGAGGTGGCGTCAGGAGGACCAACAGGCTACTGAAAAGCTGCTTGGACTAATGAGGGAGCAAACGGACACGCTCCGGCGCCTTGTGGATGTTCTGCAAGACCGGAGGCAGGAGGACAGAGCCCCGCTGCAGTCTATCTGTAACCGCCCTCACCCGCCACCAAGTCCCACACCACCCTCACCCAAAGTCCAAAGAAGGAGGGGCGGCAAGGGCCGTTAAAACTTTCAGTCAACCCCTGCAGACTGCTCTAGCAGTAGAAGGCTGACATTCCCCAAAATTTCATAAGTCCTTTCCTACCCACCTCACACAAGCCCCCGTCCAAGTTTCACCCCCCACGTTTCATGTCTGGTTCGCAATAAAATGTTTGTTTCTGTTCATTACTGTTTCAGTCAGGTTCTTTTGAGGGAGAGTCTGTCTGGAGGGGGGGAAGGGGCTTGGTAATTGGACAGGACAGTGACCTTTAGCAGGGTACAGAGGCGGTGTCAGGTCCAGCATCAGGACACATACACAGTGCAGTCACTGGTTACCCTGGTCAGTCTGGGAGGTGTTTTTCATGTTTTGGGGGGGGGGGGTTGCTCTGTGACTTTGTGGCGGGGGAGGGCAGTTACAGATCTTATGCAGCGGTCCTTATCCTGGCTCACAGATCCACGCAGCAGGGGATCTGTAACCCTACCCCCCCTGCCAGAAAGTCACATAGCCGACACATACACACAGTCCCCCCCAGGAGTGCTGGCAGGCTCCATTGAAATAACCAGTCCACCAGTGCGGAGCCTGTCATTCCGGGAGTTTAGAAGCATCATTTGCATCAGAACACTAAACCCGCCCCCCGCCACAGTCTGCATCCCCGGTTTAAAATATTCCCGCGAAAACAGCAATACAGACAACGGTGTTCATTAACAAAATCGAAATGATTTTATTTTTTGGGAAGGGGAAGGGGGTGAAGGGGGTATGTAACTGGAGAGGATAGTCAAAATGAACTGGGTAAAGAAACGGGGGCAGGTTCAGCTTTTCTGTCCACAAACTGAAAAGTCACTGGTTGCCCTGCTCACTCAGGAACCTAGCTTTCAAAGCCTCCCGGATGCACAGGGCGTCCCGCTGGGATCTTCTAATGGCCCGGCTGTCTGGCTGGACGTAATCAGCAGCCAGGCTATTTGCCTCTAGCTCCCACCCCGCCATAAAGGTCTCCCCCTTGCTCTCACACAGATTGTGGAGCACACAGCAAGCTGCAATAACGATGGGGATATTGGTTTCACTGAGATCACAGCGAGTGAGTAAGCTTCTCCATCTCCCTTTGAGACGGCCAAAAGCACACTCCACCACCATTCTGCACTTGCTCAGCCGGTAGTTGAAGAGTTCTTTTTCTGTGTCCAGGGCGCCAGTATAGGGCTTCATGAGCCAGGGCATTAGCGGGTAGGCTGGGTCCCCGAGGATGACTGTAGGCATCTCCACATCCCCAAGAGTTATTTTGTGGTCTGGGAAGTAAATACCTTCCTGCAGCCGTCTAAACAGACCAGAGTTCCTGAACACGCGAGCGTCATGAACCTTGCCCGGCCATCCGACGTAGATGTTTGTAAACCGTCCCCGATGGTCCACCAGTGCTTGCAGCACCATTGAAAAGTAGCCCTTTCTATTGATGTACTGGCTGGCCTGGTGGTCCGGTCCCAGGATAGGGATGTGAGTCCCATCGATAGCCCCACCGCAGTTTGGGAATCCCATCGCGGCAAAGCCATCTATGATGACCTGCGCGTTTCCCAGGGTCACTACCTTTGGGAGCAGTACCTTGACGATTGCCTTGGCTACTTGCATGACAACAACCCCCACGGTAGATTTGCCCACACCAAAGTGGTTCGCGACTGACCGGTAGCTGTCCGGCGTTGCAAGCTTCCAGAGGGCTATGGCCACTCGCTTCTGGACAGTGAGGGCTGCTCGCATGCGGGTGTCCTTGCGCTTCAGGGCAGGGGACAGCAACTCACAAAGTTCGAGGAAAGTCCCCTTCCGCATGCGAAAGTTTCGCAGCCACTGGGATTCATCCCAGACCTGAAGCACTATACGGTCCCACCATTCCGTGCTTGTTTCCCGGGCCCAGAATCGCCGTTCAACAAAATCCACATGCCCCATTGCCAACGTCATGTCCTGGGCGCTGGGGCTCGTGGTTTCTGACAGCTCTGTGCCACTCTCCGACTTCAGGCTCTCACGGCGGTGCCGTAGCCTCCTCGCCCGATTTCTCTGCATCTGCCTCAGGGAAAGGTGTATGATAAGCTGCGAGGTGTTGAGAACGGCCACAAGTGCAGCGATGGTCGCAGCGTGATCCATGATCGCAGTGCTGTGGCGTCCGCGCTGTCACTGACCAGAAAAGTGCGCGAACTGATTTCCCGCCGGCGCTTTCATGGAGGGAGGGAGGGCGTTAGTGACGGACGGATGACGACAAATTTTTTTTACCCAGAAGGCATTGGCGGCTCGACCCAGAATTCCGATGGGCAGCGGGGACTGCGGGAACTGTGGGATAGCTGCCCACAGTGCACCGCTTCCAATATCGACGCTCGCCCCGTTAGTGTGGACTCACAAAGTCGAATTACTGTCCTTAGTGTGTCCTTAGTGTGGACACACACGTTCGACTTTGCAATATCGATTCCACATATTCGATTTAAGTAAAATCGAATTACCCTCGTAGTGTAGACATACCCCTAGACTCTGAACATGCACAAATCTGTCTTTGTGAACACTGCATATGGTGCAGCAAGGACTCCACTGCATTTTGGGTCATAGTAATGAGAAACTGGGAAGCAGTCACAATATATCTAGCTCTTTCATTTATAGAAGGATTCTCATCCCAAGAGCTTCTCATGCTGCTCAGAGGTCTGTGGTATCACTGGTCTGCAATGACCCTTAAAAAAGAAGCATACTAGCTCAAGATCTCCGATTATTTTAACTGCTATGATAACACATTTTTGCTTTTCCTCCTTTTTTCTCTCATTTTTCTATTTTTGCCCTCTTTTTGCCAGTGACTGCAATAAAGTGAACAGGATTTTTTTCCTTTCCCTTTTTCCACTTGGTAACTTTTCACATATTCTCCAACTTTTGACAATTTACAGAGTGGCAACAGGAAAAAGAAAATTCAGTAACTTTGGCACTCTATAACTTTTCAAAACTTCAACTTTTTTCAAAGATGGAAAAAAGTGGGAGAATGGCAGAAAAAAATTAAATCTAAAATTCCAACATTTTTCAGTTTTCAAAAGCCAAAATAGATTTCAATTCTAACTTTGCCATTAAATATTTAACCATTTCATCAAAAACACATTGTCATGTGAAAAACTTCATTTTCAACAAAAATCTTTTTAGTAGGAAAATTATTTAGTTGAAAAATTTTGACTAGCTCTAATTCATGCACAGAGTGAGATTTTCAAAGTACACCTCTACCTCAATATAACGCAACCTGATATAACAAGAATTCAGATATAACGCGGTAAAGCAGCGCTCGGGGGGGGGCGGGGCTGTGCACTGCGGCGGATCAAAGCAAGTTCGATATAACACGGTTTCACCTATAATGCGGTAAGATTTTTTGGCTCCCAAGGACAGCGTTCTATATGGGTAGAGGAGTACTTAGCACTGGCCTTCCTCTGCTTCCACGGAAGTCACTGGGAGTTTTGAATTCACTGGGAGCAGGTAGCCAAAAGCTGAGCTCTTCTGAAAATCCCACCCTTATCAATATGCAAACCCTAACTTGAGATTTATGAATACTATTCTGGAAAATTAAGTTTTCCATCTGAAGGGGTGATACTGAAGTGATCTAATTTGACCAGTCCTCTATTGGAAACCAACAATCAAAAGTATCCCTTAATAAAATAGAACCTTGCTGCTTCTAAGAAACTTACACTCAGGTTTGCCACCTTTTCCGGAGCTAGAGTAAAAAACCTTACTATGAGAGCTCCTGACAAATTGATTAATCATCTTCAGCTGCTGAAGTTCAGTCTAGTGAACAATTAAACATTCCAAGCAGCAATGAACCTTCAGAGATAATTTATGATAATTTTATGCATAAGAGCTCAGTGGCTTTTTAATTTGATAGAATGTTAGTAGCAAGGATTTCTAACAAGGGAGTGTCAGTGCTCCATACATCATTGAGATTACTTAAACATTTCAAACGTGGTTGATGAATGAAGTTTCTTGAGATGTGGGGAGATACAGAAGGTGTTGGAAGGTTGAGATTATTCATCATATCAATTATTGAAAGTGGAGTCATTGACATCATACTCCCAGCTCATATTTTATAGCCACTGTATGGCTACAGGATCTTCAGGAAATCTGATCTCTTCCCCCTTTTTCTGGGGCCTCATTCTCCTACCACAGGATGCATGTCACTTCCATTGGCTTCTCTGAAGGTGACTCGTAACCTGTAACAGGAGAGCTGGACCCTCTGGGTATCAGAACTTAATACTTGGAAAACCTCCCATTTAAATGAATGGAAAAGAGAAAGTTAGGCCATCCATATATACACTATGTCCCTTTTGCTGATGGATGACAGGCTTCCCTGCCAGTGAATTGTATTACCCCAACTTTTGTCCTTTCATTGGCCTTACAAGGGAAGGGTGGAGGTGTTTAATAACTTGTCCACTGAAAGAAGCCAAATCTATTTTTTCCCCAGGATATTTTGTCCACTTTTCATTTATTTCTATTTATCATGCCCCTGTGATCCAAATATAATGTTTTAAATCTGGTATTTCTGCTAGTCCATTAATGTTTTTATTGCATGAAGTCTGCTTGTAATAAAAAAATAGGGGATCCTGCTGGCCAGCCTACTTCCAAGGGGTCCCTAGATCTCTGTTTCAAGCAGAGGTGGTGAGTCAGGTAGGCAACTAATGGGATGTTCCTGAAAGATGACATGTTTATAGAGGACACATGATTAGCAAGACTTCTTTTTTACTTCCTCTCTCTCATCTCTAGCATATGTTTTTAATGTGTCACTCCCAACCAGGTGTATAAGCCCCACAGGAAGATCAGAAGCTCAGTCTGCTCAACATCACTCCAGGAATTGGAACTCTTTCCTGCCTGAGGGTGGCAACAGACTCCCCAGGCATTAGCCTGCTTCAGCCTTGCTCTTGCTCCAGCCTTGCACCAGTCCCACCCCGGAGGCCAATTTTAGCTCCAACCACTAGGCCTGACTGCTCCAGCTCTGACCACTAGGCCTTCCCACTTTCTGACATACTGGCATTTCAGTTGTGCTAGTGGCAATAACATTTACAGTGTAAATGGCAAGTGTAACAGCCACAAAATATGAAGCTGACAACAATCTTCAGAAAGCCCAGCAACTGATACAAAACCATCAGCCCCATGATCCCTGACCAACCCTTTGGTCTCCTGCCAGACAACCACTAGAAGAAGGTACTGGAGAGTCTTCAAGCAACTTATTTAACAGCCTAAGTACAGATTTGGTCTGAGATGTGTGTCACTGGAAGCTCCCATTATGATTCTGTTTCAGGATTTGGGGTGCTTTAGCTGGTTCTTGCAGGAAAGGACTGATACTGAGCCAGCTCAGCTAATTATGTCATCGGGGAAACTCTGCTAAATCCCTGCCCCAGCACCTCCTCCTTCCTTCCCCATGTGGAATAGTTACCCAACTCAAATATAACCAAAGAAAAAAGAGGAAAGTCAGCTAGGTTTGGGGCTTCTAGAAGCTTCAAATCCTACTCAGCCATGGAGATTGTCTCAACCCTGGCCACATGAAGATAATTCTTCTCCTGAGAGGAGGAGATACTAAACTCAAACCCCCACATGATCGGAATCCCCCTCCTGAGAGAAAAAGGGAGAGGACATTCATCTAGGCTTCAGCCCTCTGAGCTATGGGTAGTGAAAGGGAGATTAAGGCTGAGAATGGGAACTGATGCATGTGGTGTAGATGCGGTGTCAAAAGACTTATCTGTGTATTTCCATATATTTTATTGTTTGCCTTGGTGATATATGTTGTCTGGTAACTTTAACTCCTGTGGTTCACCAGAAAAGAGTCCTACTTTGACAGAGCTGATCAGATCCATCCTACTGGGCCTACTAGTGGGCATAGAGGTATGAGGGGAGCACAGATGGGAGGCCTAGATGTCCCTCATGATTCCTACAAATTCCTGGCTCTCTTCCTAACTCCTCTGCAATGATCACTGTTTCTCTTCCCTTTGAGGGTGAAATTTGGGGAAAGGGGTGGATGGCGGCATATATGGGGGAAAGAATGAGAAGACACTGATGCCTTCCCAACCCCATGACCCACATTTCCAGTTCTCCCTTCCCTGAGCCATTTCCTATTCACTCCTGACCTCACATTCCTAACTCTGATTCCTTATAATCCCAACATTGCCTTCCTCCCTGCCTGTTTGTGGCAGTACTGACTGATACGCAGAGAAGCCAGAACCAGCACTTCCAGGTTCCCGTGTTTTGTTCATGGCATACACACAAAGAAGTTAGATAAAAATAGAAAATACCCTTGTGGAAGGTTGCAACACAACAGTACTTTATTTCTTAGAATTCAGAACCCTAATACACAAGAACCCAGAACACACAGAGGGAGGCTGCTCCCTAAATCAGAGAGGCACAACTCAATCCACCTTGCTCCAGGCTGGCTCTCTCCAGATTGTACACTTCCCTACAGAGCCCCATTTCCTCTCACTCCAGTCTGCCCAGGCAATCCCAATCTTTGTTCCCTCCCCTGCATTATTTTCTCCCACATGTGTCTCCCAGACCCCTGAGAACTGCTGCTGACCAACCTACTTCCCTTGCATCCCCATAGCGTTTTGAGCACTGCTGGTGAGTCAGGTAGGCAAACTGGCAACTTCAAAAAAATGGAAGTAGCAGATGGAATCTGAAAGTTCCATTGGCTAATCTTGCTATAATTCAGTGTGAAATTAGCCATCTGTGGGGATTGTAGCTGTAAAGAAAAAAGGGGAAATAATTTCTAAAAGGGGCATTTTAAAATATTTCTTCTCCAAAAGTAATTAAATGTAATACTAAAGGAATAATATAGAAAATGCATTTGTCCTCTGAAGAATTATTATGCCAAGTTTGGAGAATAAATTCAGTCCCTGAAGTGTGTAAAAGAGAAATGTTAGTCTTGATTTAAGTGTAAACCTCAGTACAACCTTGACTATGGAGTCACATTTTATGCTTCCATAATCTGCCAATCATTGTTCAAAAGTATAATTATTTGTTTGTCTTATTGAGGGAGATGAACAAAACCGTTCAGAACTCCCATTTTATTAATACATAGTAATGAAAATAAAATAGTAATAATTCAATCAACCATATTAAAGACCTAAAACTTGCATCTGTAAATACTCTTCATGTTTTGACAGTCACTTTATTAGTTAAGTTCCTGCCACCTATATGGTTGACATTTTTCAGGCAAGGAAGACAACAACACAAAGAAGACTGGTATATATTGGGTCAAATCCTACAGTCCTTTCTCAGACAAAATGTCAATTCAAAGCAATGGAGTTACACCAGGGTAAAACTGGAGTGACACAGTGGTAAACCAGGCCCATGGAGTACCTTGAATTTCCTGCAAAGTACAGTAACATGGTCTTTGGATTTGACCTATTCAATATTCTGATTTTCCAGTGGCTGTTGAGGCTGCAATGCTCTTCATTTGTTATTCATTTTACCTTCCCTGCTTTATTAATTTATATTAGCTTTAATGGTGGTGAAAAGTCCGCACCTGTTGCTACCTAATGGCTACATTCAGCATAGACCCCTCCTTATTGCTATTCTAAAAATCCCAGTTACAAACTTGCCTAAACAGATGAAGTCTGACAAACTCCATGAACGGTCCAAGGGACTGAGAGCAATAGGCTAACTGAGAGGGTCTACATTCAGTCTTCTCGGGATTTTCTCATGGGTTTGATAGAACTACACTATTATTCTTGTGCTCCCGTTCCACTTCTTCTCCATGTAGCTACCCTCTCCCTAAGCCTGTGGAGCTCCAAATGCCTTTTTCATGCAAACAGTTTTCCACACAGGGTTGGGCACAAGGGGGGAGGGCAAGCAGGGGCATTGCTCCCCTCCCCAATATTCATCTAAAATATACATATTTCTGCTTCAGCTCTGGCCCCAGCCCCAGGCTGCTGACTGCGGTTTGCTGCCCCAGCCCTAGCCGCTGCTTCAACACCCAGCTGCGGCCCCTGCCCAAATGACTGATCGCTGTTTGCTGCCCCAGTTCCTGCTCCACTCCCAGCCCAGGCCGCTGCTCTGGCCCTGGACCCAGCAACTGCTCCATTCCTCAGCAACTGCTCCAGCCCTCAGCCACTATTCTGTCATGCCTGTCCAAAAGTGGTCAAATTTAAATTCCTGTGCACACCCATCTCCACAGGATCTGAGAGAAAATTCATTGCATTGTCTCAACTCTTATTCCGCTGACAGTATATGGCCCACTGTAAAAGGTCATCTCTGCTTTTACCCCCATGGACCAGATTCTGATCTTAATTATGTTGATGTAAGTCCCAAGTAATTCAATTGACTTCCAACTGTGCTTACATAGCATGTTTTATTCATCCTGTTTATACTATACAATTATTAGGAGAACTAGTGTTTCATGGAAAGAATATTTTCCTAGTTGTCAAGTTGTGAAAGGCAGAATCTACACATCCTTCACAGCCTGAGACGACCAGCACTCTTGTTAGTCTGACTATTGCTTGGTTGGATTTGTTTCTTCAGAATATATTATATAATATAGAATTTGTAAACATCATGCAGAACTGGCTCCCTCATTCCCTCTAAAGACTCCTTTTAAACTCCTGGATCATTCACTGCAGAAAAGGAGGAGATGTAGTTCAAGGCATAGACCAAAAAAAAAAAAGACAAAATACAGTTATGGGACGTAATCTTCCAAACACCTTTTGCTGTGCATAATTCTTATTTCAGTTACCAGTGGGTTAGCTAGCTCTGAGGAGATGTTTAAACTACTTATTCTATTTCAGTTGTATGATAATTTATTGTAGTAATTTTCATTTTTCATGATTCAGTCAACAATGTAACTTGTTCTTTGAAGAGAGCATGGTCTGAAGGAATAAAGCCACAAGGTTATCTCAGGATTTCCTGATTCTTCTTCAAGATGTGCCACAGACTTGCTATTTTAGCAACTCAATGTGAACCACTTTGTTTCAGTTTTCCACTCAGAAACTATGTTGATAGGCACTCTAGGCACACAAGCAAAACCAACCACTTCTGTGAAAACTATGACTTAAAACACTTGACTGGGAGTCCATCACCTCATTTCCCTCTTAGCCTTAGTGTAGCAATTCTAGTAGTCTAGCAATTCTTTTACTCTGAGACCTCTTGCACATATCTATCTCACAAATCTATCTCACCAATCAGCACAACTACTATATCAAAGTGTTAAACATTTCTTTTTCTTTCTCTTTGAAAATGAACGTCAAGTTTGTTAAAACAGACAGACTAAGAACGGGTCTAGACAAGACCTAAGATTTTCCCATTTAGGTAAACTCCTCTTAGGAAGTTAGCAGTTGAAAACAACTTTATTTGTATTTTGTTTTCCCCTGAATTTTTGACCAATTCTTTTTTAGTATGATTTTCACTAAGGGCTTGTCTACACTTGAAATTCTACAGAGGCACAGCTGCAGACTGTAGCGCATCAGTGTAGATACTACCTACGCCAACAAGAGGGGTTCTTTAATCAGCATAGGTAGCCCACCTCCCTGAGAGAGGGCAGCGAGGGCAATGGAAGAATTCTTCCATCAATCTAGGATGGATTTTTCACCCCTGAGTAACATAGTTAAACCGACTGAATATTCTAGTGTAGGCCACACCTAAGAGTTCCTATCACAGCATTTTGTAATACATGCAATGTAATAACTATGCTTTTTAAAAACATATTCCACCTACTTCAGTGTGGGACTCAAATTTTCTTTACCTTTGGTGGTTTCTGCCCTGTTATTCTCATTTTTAAATGTAATTATAAATATACAGTGAATATATATCTTTTTTATTCCATGAAGCATATAGCATACCTTTCTCCAATATTCCAAATGTGGTCTCAGTCGCCAATCCCTTTATATAATACTCTTTTCCTCAATGTATTTGACTATTCCATGTAAATATTTCAACATTCAATTTAATTTTTCTAGTGATTCTAAGCAGTAGCAACAGTTATGTACTTTTATGCACCAGATCTATAGTTTTATCTATATTCTGTGGCCACTGAATACCCACAATTTATTTTAACTTTATACTTTTTCTCTGTCTTCATCTTTGTATTTTTAACCTTAAAATATTTTGTCCCAATCATAATTGTAAATAATTTGCAATTAATAATTTATCCAGATTTAGCCTGTCTTTCTGCTTGAAAAATGTCCAATGAACCTGATCCAAAACACAATGAAGTAAAAAGAAAAACATCTGTTAACCTAATGGACTTCAGGCTTTATTTAAAATTATTTTATTTTATTTTACTTTATTTTATTTTTGCTTTTTTTAAAAAAAATAGTCTCTGGACTAAGCAGTTTTCTGTGAGTTTTTGATATTCAGGGTTTTCTGTTTGGGCCCTGATTGGTCTGCTAAGTGACAGAGTATTGTTTCTGTGATGAGTGCATAAGTATTCAGCTCCAAACAGAATGCTAATTCAAAATCTTCTTTCAACAAATACTTGTGTGGCGTTTATATTTAATTTTGGCCAACATTAATGCCAATGAAGCTTGATTGCTTGAATTTTTACAGAAAGTGAACACAAAAGTAGTGTGAATGCCTGAATCCCGTTCATTTCAAAGTTAGAATGAATAAGTGCAGACAATGTTTTGCATTATTGGTTCATCTCTACTAATTATTATTAATTTGATTCCTTTCCAAGAGTGGACAGCAATCAGACTAGCAAATTCTTTCCCTCCTTCACTCTCACCTCTGCCTTCTATGTGCCCAACCCTGAAAACATTACACACATGAGTAACTTCACTCAGATGAGTAATTCCATTGAACTCACTTCACACTTTAAATTCAAAAGGACTGCTCTTCTAAGTAAAGTGACTTGTGTGTGTAAGTGCTTGCAGGACTGAGACCTGTGTTTGCTGTTTTGAAATAGAAATCTGAAGAAGGAATAAAGATACTTTACAAATGATAAAGGAAGTACCTAGTGATGGCATCATGCATTTTCAAAACTTTAAAAAAAAATCTTAAGAGACTTATAAAGGCCAATTTGAAATTGCAACTCAATAGTCATTGAGATAACTGAGTAGAGAAAGAATGAGAAATCCTCTAAGGACTCCTTTGAAAGTACTAGGTGAGTAGTTAGAACAAAGCATAATAGTTTTTATATGCTACCCCTCATATGAGAAGGCAGGAAAATATGGCTGAGGTAGAGATACTGCTCCTCTCCCTCCTAAAAGAAGCAATGCTGCCACTGAAGTCAGTGGCAAAATTCCCATTGATCTCATTGGTTGGTTGCAGCATCATGCCTTAGACTGCAAAAGTAGAAAGGAGGTGGGTTTTTTGCTTTGTTTTGTACTCTTGACAGACAGAACGAGAATGTGGCAGCCTGGAATGAAAGAAAATGTCTAATAAAGAAAGTGGACAGGAGTGTTAGAGACGGAAGGGGAGATTTAACAGTAGAATAGCCTTCCGAGGAAAAGGGGAATAACTGGCAAAGCAATTTTAAGGGCAAATTGCTCTAGGCCCTGGGGACAGAGTTTGTAGGCATGCACTTCTCAAAGCCAAGTTTCAAAATGATGTAATTACACACACAAACTGCAATTTAAAAGAAAATATAAGGTCTATATATAGTATATACATACACATATCTGCCAATAATACAAATTTCATATTTCAATGTGTGTTTCTATTGCTGTATTCTTGCTCGCTTTATTTCATCTGCTACAACAATGTGAGCCAGACTCCAAAAGAGGCACCTGTTCTAAAGACATACATATAGTGGTTTCCCTTGGCAACAGGCATACATGAGAGCTCCCAGAAAAGCTTTTTTCTCCACACACGCTCAGTTTTTCTTTCAGTTTGGTGCTTCATATGTACATGTAGGCTCAGGCTACAAAGTTTCTCAATTAAACTAGAACTAAACAGTTTGATTTCTGATTTATATTCTTCAGTTCTGCTTTTTAGAGTCTTGTGCTGCACATCTGCTGATGAACAGACTGAGCAATGTCTGGCAGAACATACAACTGAACTAGAAATAAGAAAACATAGACATCTGTGGTATAACTGTACATAGCATTTTCACAAAATTTTGATATGGGGGAGTATTTATACCTTAAGCCAGGGTGTCTATTTTCAATATAAATGGAGGAGGCCTTAACCAAAATTCCAAGGTTGAACTCTCCTCATGTTCTGACATTGTACCTGAATATAATTAATCTTATATTCTTACTTTACAAAAGTATTATCATCCCAAACTCTCAGATGGGGAAAATGAGGCACAGAAAAGCAGTGTAAATCCAAGGTCACATATTGCATCAGTGGCTGAGCAAGGAAAAAAACTAAGGTTTCCTAATTCCTAAACCAGTGCTTATAAAACAGAGCTCATTCCCTCTATAATAATTGAATGTGTGTAACTTGTATGCAAATATTATTTACGTAACCTATTTCACACAGTGGACATGTCTAAGATCAGTATTAACTTGTATATGAACGGTATGAAAGTGGCCATTTCATGTCTACATCTATTTCAAACATATATGTCTGCATAAAAATCTTACACTTTTCGGTATACTTATTAAAGTTGCTACATATAATTCAAAAGGAGACATGTCAGTACACACATCACTAAAAGCTAAGGGCCAGATGGAGCTATAATTTACATCACTTTGAAAAAAATCACTAACTAAGGTTACAGAAAGAATTGTGACAGTGACCTTAACACCTAGTTCACATTCTTTAACTCTACTTCTATATATTTGTTCAGCATTTGCAAATAATATTTTCTAATATTTCTATAGTCTCCAGAAGAAAACATGAAAATGTGCTGTACCCAAAGAATCTGAACTCTACCCTGTGCAAAACATTCCTAATGCATACGGGGTATGAATTAACATTAGCCAGCCATGGCATAACTTTCCTTCATAACTGTGTATAAAAACCATAGTGTCTTTATGCTTTTATACAACCACACTCAGTCTACAAAAAGAAAGATATTTAACAATATATAGGACTTAACAGCTGCTCTTCTGCAGATGCAAAAAAATGGGTTGTCTGAGGAACTCAGCAGAGACTCTCTTCTCCTGGTGAGTTCAGGTACACAATGCTATTTAATTTTTAAATCCCTCGTCCCACAGAGCCTTTTAAAGTTTAAATGAGTGAGATCTCCTTTCTGATGTGAAGATGTTCATCTAAAGTATCCGAACTTATCCATGTTTTTATGACCTCCCAAACAATTCAGCTGCAAAGTACAAGTTTAAGTGGAATTATGGTATCCATAAATATAAAGCTATGGGACAAAGGAGATGGATAAATTATGTTCCAGTAAATTGATCGGGGCCAAATTCAAAGGTGAATCATCGAAAGTTAACATGCATTTTATGCCAACTAAACCTCCATTAGATTAATTGGGCCTGAGTCTGCTCTCAAGCTAGTTTTATACAAGTGTAGTTGCATTGACTTAATTGGTGTTAGTTCTGATTTAGGTTCAGATCCAAAGTCCTCTGGTGTCATTGGAAGTCTTTCCCCATGAGCTTCACTGTGCTTTGGATTAGGCCTTATGATAACTTAAGTGAGAACTGAATTGGGTTCACTTTTATACTTGTATCTATTTATATCATAGTATAACATGCCCGCTTGCACAAAATTGTGGCCTGGAGTCTAAGACAGTCTATATGAGTTTAAGACTACCTAAAAGGAGTCTTAGTTGGTGCAACATACAGATTTGAGTGGGAAGGGGTTGGAAGAAGGTGTAAATTACACCAATTTAGACTCTTTTTAGATTTATTTAGATTTGCCTCTGATTTTGCCTAGTAACAGGAATAACACCTCAAGAGACATGCAAGAAAAAAACAGCAGCTCCTGCAGCGCCTTGAAAAAGTGCTGCAAAGCCCTGGCTGGGATGATTTAGTTGGGAATTGGTCCTGCTTTGAGCAGGGGGTTGGACTAGATGATCTCCTGAGGTCCCTTCCAACCCTGATATTCTATGATTCTATGATTCTATGCACTCCCTCCAGGTGTGGCCACGTCCCTTGATCGACTCTAACACACCTTTCTGGGATGGTTAGCACAGCTGACGGTCCTAGAAATCTTTAACATAGCACTTTTAATGCTGTAGATCTCAAAGGGATTTACAAAGGTTGTGTGCTGAAGGAGTACAGTAGTAGCATCTGAGTTGACTCCCATGTGAGATCACTAATGTCCTGATCCAAAGCCCATTGATTTCAAGTGGCTTTGGAGTAGGCTGCAAAGGTGGGATCTATGAAAGTACTTAGGTACCTAAACCCTAGAAGTTTAGGGGTTTCGGCACTTAAATCCCAGTTTTGGCTCCACTGCCATCCACAAAACTCCTGCCAAATCCTATAGGTACCTAAACTCACTGGGTGCCTTAATTTTTCAGCATAAAAGGACCCTAGATGCCTATGTTTCTGCCTTTGGACATGTGCACTGCTGCCTTGCTATAGGTATCCAAATGCCTATCTCCTGCCTAGGATTGCCAACTTTCTAGCTGCTGAAAATCAGACACCTGGCAACCTTATGCCTAAACCCCAGAATAATCCATGAACCAGGAGAAGACAGGTATTTAGCCACCTTAACTCAAGTGCAGAGCCTGATCTGGCAGATGTGTTCAGAGTGTGCCTACCAGATTTGGTACCATTCAAAATCTGGATGGAAGAGGAGGAGATGGTGCTACTCACCTTATAACTTTTAATTCACTTGGGTTGTGGGAGACCCAGATTCAAGTACCCCATCTCCCCTTCTGGCTGTTTTGAGTGGAGTGAGGCAGGTGCCTAACTCATTCCTGGAAGAAATGCTTTAGGAGCATAAGTTGTCTGACTCTAGGCAGCTGGTTCCTGTTTGTGAATTGCTAAGCAGGGCAAGGTGCCTCCCTGCAGCTAGACTTAGGCTTATCTTTGAGACAGGGTCGGGTCTTAGCACATATCATTCTTGTCGGCATCTCCCACTGACTATCTTAGGTGGCTCCTTGCCTAGTGTGCTGGCTTTTGTGGATCACATTCTTAGACAACTACCTCTCTCCATTCATTGTATAGGGAGCCTAGGCATCTAAATCGGCTTTGTGGATCTCTGTGTCGTTCCTGTGTAGCTCACTGTAAAGTGAGTAAGGTGAAGTGTGAAGGAAAGATAATTAACCATGGTCTGAAGCAGGATTAAAGGACATTTCTAACACTGGCTTTTGTGATTTGGGCTTCCAATTGTAAAATGTGGTACATAATTGACACTTTGATACTTTTAGGCTGTGGTGTATTCTCACACTCTCATGAAAAAAATCACTTGCTGACACAATCAGGAAACAGATGGTGACAAAGATCTTGTATTTAATGTGCCAATCATTATGCTTTACTTGCATATTGCAAATCTCATTCATGAGGCCACTATATGAAGGAATTTTGTTGTGCCTCTGCAAATCAATCAAGATGGCTTTTAATACTTTTACTTGGCATAATTTAGGCATTCTTTTTCTTTTCTGTTTTTTAGTATATTTCAGGGGGACTTTCAAAGTGAATTTATTGCCCATGAAAAGTGCTACATTGACAGCACTGTAGTTATGTACAGAACAGATAGTGGTAGTGCAAGTTTCACTATAAACAATGCATCACTACTGGGTCTCTGCCCGTACTGAGAAGGACCACAGCAAAGGCTAGGGAGTGTGGATAGTTCAGTTGCCATGTCCTGATCTCTCTGCTGAGACTATCAGTAAAGATTTCAGGAGTGAGGATGGGATTTATGCTGTAAACACCTGTCCACCAGGAATTGCAATCAACACCTTATATAAACCACCAAGCAACTGTCAGATGGCAGGTTTATGCCTTTTCCAGTCATTAATGAGGAGTACCATATCTGAACGACTGACCTAGAGGGGAGAGGTTCTATATGATACCATCATTTTCCCGAGTCATTCAGCCCTTTACTTTAGCTCTGACTACAGAAGTTCTCCTTGCAAAGGTCCTGACTCATGTGCCCACCATGGATGACTGGTTTACTGGCTCATGGAGAGGAGATGGGGCTTCTTGCAATGCCTGAGAATCCTTGGAGAAACCTCTGTCACTGCAGATGTCAGCACTTCCACATGGATAGGCAGCCCCCCTTGCCCCATATTGCTGTCCAACATCCCCTGGCAGGATGCCTCCTTCATGAACAGTGCATGTGTTTAGTGGAAGTTCAAGAATCACTCTAGGATAACACCTGTTTCTTCCATCTCACACTCTCCCTTCTCCCACAATCTGTATCTTTTTCCATTTATAAGAATAAAAAACAATGTATTGCTGCTGCTCTCTGTCCAAGCAATTTGTCTGCTAAATAACACCACCAGCAAGGGGACTCAACATGTGACTTCACCAGTAACAAGTATCCAACTACCTAGGATGGGCTGTACTCATGAGCGATGTATAGGTATGCATCAACTCTCTTCCTCTCCAGAACCCTTCCTGCAAGGGGTATCAGACAAAGAACAGAGTTAATGCTGCTCTTCATGGGATTACATTCTATGAATATTTGCACTCTAAGTTGTGTGTGTTCAACAAAAGCTCCAATTTACACCTTGTTAATGCTTCTCTTGGCTTTTGGGAAGGGGAGAGCATACCAAGGAGCCATAGCTCCACTCCTCAAACTGTGTTTTGAGCATTTTCCCCAGTGATGTACTGACCAGCATTGTAACAAGGGGCTCCTGCATAGTCTTTTAATCTGAGCTAACCCTACTATACAAGGCTAGGGTGAGTTTACAGAAAGGAGAGTGAGAGACTGGGGGAATCTATTCATTTTTTCCTCCTTAAACAAAAAGCTCTTTCATAACCATAACCAAGGGACGGTGGCAACTAATACCTCTGGGTAAACAAACTTACATTAAGTGCAGTTGATGGAAATGTTTATATTTTGCTTCTGAAATATATACTGACTATAAAGATACTGCAGTACATCAAGGTGTTCAGCCTGTGTAATTTGAAGGTGGGTAACAACCCAAGGGGAACTTTCAAGAGGGATACTTCCTGTGATTTTTTAAATTATTATCTGCCATTTAGTGTAATCTACCCCATTCCATAATAAAGTTGCTCTTCAGAAGTATTTTTCTGCATCACAGGTATAAGTCTTCCGACAGAAGATTTATCAGCAGCCAAACAGGCAAGATGATCAGAAAGGCAAGGGAAACCAACCCAATTTTCTCTTCAGATTGGTGAAACAATTTTAACAAGGGATTTCTGGGACTCTCCAAGAGTCCCCTCTAGCTGGTTTTCACCTCCTTTTATTCCCCTTTGCTCACCTCCATGCTGTTCAACAATATTTTCAGGCTATTTGTAATGTACATGATTAGCCTATGTAATTAATAGCTGAATGTTCCATTCTCTCCCTCTCTCTTCCTCTTTCATAGGCACCTGGTGACAATTCTTTCAATCAATCCCATTAAATCTGTGGTTAACAAAAGCAGAAGTCTTCAAACGTGTAATTCTGTATTCCTTTTAATTGTTACAAAAAAAACAATATTAAATTCAGTGTTGTGTAACAGATGAGCTGTTCTTAAACAGGGGGTCAGATTTATTGTTTGTTTCATCACTTATCAATAAAAATGGCTTACACACCTTGCACTATCTACACAGCAGTCTCTTTGGACGTCAATAGTCAAGGTTTACATAGGCTCTTGACTTTATCCAGACTCTATGATGTACAATGTCACTGTAACAGAACACTTCCTCTTTGTTCTGGGGGAACTTGAGTCATAATGAGCCTGAGTAGGGTGTGCTCAGATTGAGATAAAGAGCTATACACATAGGCCCTTTTTTCAGAGAAACAGGTGTTGGCCTTGATTAGAGAAAAATTACATCATCTAAGGGAGAGAAGAAAAAAAGCAAAGCAAAGGGAGAGCACAAATAGAAAAAAAGTCGTGACCAGACACAAGTACATTTGCACATATAAAGCTGTTCTAATGAGAGCCAAATTGATTTGACATTCAGTGGCAGTTTGAAGCCAAGAAAAGTAAAGCAGCCTACAAAAGGCCCAGCTCATTGTTTATGGAGTGTCATACTTCATCATCTGTGAGACCAATAACAGTGATGGGAAGACCTTTTAAAACCAGGGAGTGTGCATGGAATGGCTATGTGGATACCACTGATGTCAGATCCAATAGACCGATTGTGAGCTATTTCCTGAATTGAGATCATGTTTGTCAGATGAGGTCGATGTTCTCTACAGATTATATCTTCAAGAGCAGATTCTGTAAATTGTTAGAATTCTCTTCTGATTTCTGCTAGACAGACAGAGTCACAATGTCTGTTACTGTGACTGGTACTAATCATCAATCAGATGCAAAATAAAAATAAAGGAGATAAAATAAAAGGCTACATAATATGCAAATACCAATTTATGCCTCAGAGGAATGACTTTCTTTATGGAAAGGTACTGTGCATAAAACTATGCAAATTAATTTAGGAATTCCTTGTATCATTCTTCTTTTCAAAGGGACTCTTGTAAATATTTTTAACACATATAAATTTCAGCGTTGTTACATGAACAGAGCCCCCACCGTGAGTACACTGTAGAATGCAACTCGCATATCTCTGCTTTCTGTTAGAACACCTGGCGTAGAGTGAGATGTTTATTAAATGTCAGTGCATGCCAACATGAATTAAATAGGCTTTCAAAGAAATATGTGAGACACTGCAGTGTTGTAGCAGGAAAGTATATGTGTAGAGAACAGTCTCTCTCTTTCTGCCTTCTAGCTATGAGCTCAATCTAGGTATCACAACATTGATATTAGGCTCTGATATTAACGTTGCTATTTGGATTTCACAAAGAAAATCTATTTCTTTCCTCAGGGAAAAAGTAAGGAATTTTAGACTCTTGGGTCTCAATTCTCTCATGATTCACATGAATATAAATATGTTTTAACCCTGAATTAGCCACTGTGAATTCACATTTTACACATCTTACACAGCACAGATTTATATTTCAAGCTGTAGGGCCAAAGTGACCAAAGTCATAATGAAGGCGATAACAATAGGCTAATCGAAAATGGGAGATAGACAGGATATATGGATGTAGGGATGAACAACTAAGGAAACATTTCTTTTCATTCATGTTGAAAAGCAAAATTCAGTTCAACTTTCTTTGTGACTCTTTGCTTCTGGTAAACACTTGAGTACATGACTTTACTAGCACAGATATTCTCCACAAAAAAATTGTTTTTTGGCTCAAATGCTTAACTATTCACAAAGCCAAATGTCCAATTATACATTCAAATGTAAAATTCACAATTCCTTGTGTCAGTTAATTACATACCATAAATCACATAGTATTGTTTCTGTTCTCTGAGTAGAGAAATCAGGTAACTAACAAAGCCAAAATAAATTACAAGTTGTGAATGTTACAAATGAAGATACAATTCCAACTTTATGCTGTGTTGGTCAGATACCACAAGCAAAGACCAGAGTGCTCTGCGGCAAGCTGCATCTGAGTTTTACAGTAAAGCCTATGGTTGTGTTTCTCGTGCATTTTGGTGCAGCAACTAGGCTGGAAGTCCTGCAGCAGCAACATTTATATTTAAAAGATAAGGTTTGATTGACTTAAATATGAACAAGCAATCCGTACAGTAAGCCCCTGTGTTATCTATTTTGATAGCATAGTCACAGTTTGTTTTACACTGTTTTGATATGGTGTCACTTTTCTTATTGATGATGCATAGCTGCATTGTGAAAGCTTTCAGGAGGATCCAAGGGGGGTTGGCAGCTGGAAACTGTTGTGGGCTTTTGGCACCTAAGGCACTGGTTTTGGATTGTCAAATAAGCACATTTGCCTGGGTATTTCTACTAAATGAAATGTTTCTAAATGTTAACCTTTAAGGTTTGGTTTCAGAGTTAACACATGAGAAAGAAGGAGGTAGGCAAGACACTTGTTCAGTTTTAAACTGGACTGTCCAGCTTTTGTAATGTTTGTTCCGTATCCAGTACTGAGACAAAACCGGATGTGGTTTTGTCCTGTATTGGATAGGGTATGCATAACAGAGAGCACGCTGCTCTGCCCTCACCACATAAGGTCATGCCAGTGGGGCGGCACAGTCTTCAAAACAATACCCAGGGTGCAGCGTGAGAGATCACACCAGTGAGGTTGGGTCACTCCAGCAGGAGCAGGCCCATACCATTCCCAAAAATACCAGAATGTCCAGTATTCCATGAATTTGTAAGTGGCCACCCAAGGAGGAATGGAGCAGTTTACACTTTTCTTAAAGCTACTGTTACACACTGCCTGAAGACTCAGGCTATGTCTTCACTGAAAAAAAAATGTGTGTTTTAAATCAAGTTAGCTATCTTGCTATAAAATTCTAGTGTAGACAGGCACAGGTAGTTTTTACCTCAGTGTAGCTAGTCACGTTCAGCAGTATGCCCCCAATTGGGACTTACCCCTACTAGCTACATCAAGGTAAAAGTACAGTGACTTGTCTACACTAGATTTCTTTATTGAAATAGCTAACAATGTGAAAACATGGCGCTTTTTTTTCCAATGAAGACATAGCCTCAGTCTGAGAACACTACATCTGTACTCTGTTCATGTTGAAAGATTCTCTCCACAGTCGCAAGGGCTGGAAACTTTTTTTTAACCTAAAGTTTACATTTTGCAGCACAATTCTGGAAAAAGGGGAAGATTCTGCATCAATTTCCTAAGATATAGAATCACAAAATGCATAGGCATACATAAATTAGTTAAACAAATCAGATACGTTTTATTGGCACAAGTTACAGGTGTTAGTTACACAAGTTACAGTGAGAATTTCATTTCAGTTAAAAATATTCACAATTTGCACTATTAATAACTTCCAGACCAAGACTTACTTGCTAAAGATTCATGAATCATCTCAAATAGTGACTAAATTTTAAAGTTGTGCAAACTGATCATGGACAATTCATAAACTGTGCGGGGGGAGACAAATTCAAAAAATCCTTTTTTAATTCTGTTTTCTCCAGCTATAGAAGCATGCAACTCAAGGGAGGAAAAATGCTTTACAGTGAGAGACTTAAGGAGCTCAATCTGTGCAGGTTATCAAAAAGATTGAGAGGTGACTTGATTATGGTACGTGAGTACCTTCAGGGGGGAAAAATACCAGATGCTAAAGAGTTGTTTAATCTAGAAGACAAGAATAACAAGAACCAGTGGCTGTAAATTAAAGCCAGATAAATTTAAACTAGAAATAAAGCATTTTTTAACACTGAGGGTTTTTAATCTTTAGAACAAAATACCAAGGGAAGCGACAGATTCTCCAACTACTGAAATCTTCATATCAAGTGTGGATGCCTTTCTGAAAGATATGTTCTACCCAAATACAAGTTACTGGGCTCAATACAAAAGAAACCAGATGTAATTCTATGGCCTGTGTTACACAGGAAGTCAGACTAGATGACCCATTGGACCCTTCTGGCTTTAAAATCTAAGAATCTGTGGACTCCTGTTAACATGAATAGGGCTTACATGTACACATCAAGAGGAGAAGGAAACCTGATGGAGGTCAGAAAGGTGAGAATTACAAGAATTCAATATTCCTAGACATAAATGCAGTTATACTCTGAAAAGTTACTATGTCCCCTGTGTGTGTTCAGTCATATCTGCTTTTCCTTTAATGACAAATTTATTTGCACTGTTGTTTTTTTACTTCTATTAGCCCTGTAGAGTACACGTAGCCAAGACTGACTAAACCAGATTTTATTCTATTTCGTCCATTTTCAACAGAATTGTTTACTAAATCCCAATCTGTTACATCTGTCACAACCCATTAAAGCCAGTGGGCTTGCACCGGTGTCACTGAGGCCATAATCTGAAGAAAATGGGGTTGCACAAATGTAAGTAAAGGCCTATTTGGCCTCCCCAAGCCTCCATTACATGCTGCCCATGCCACCGGTGCTTGCAATATCATAGAGAAGTAGCCCTTTCAGTTGATGTACTCCATCACAAGATGGTCTGAGGCCAAAATTGGGATATGATTGCCATCTATTGCCTCGCTGCAGTTAGGAAATCCCATCATTGCAAAGCCATCCACTATTTCCTGCACATTACCCAAAGTCACAGTCCTTGATTTCAGTTTATGATCATCGACATAACTTAAGTCGATTTAATTCTGTAGTGTAGACATAGTCTGAGTGTTCCTCTGTTTTCCATCTCTGTAGGGACAGGCTTGACTGTGCTCTCCTGCTCCTTGGGTGAGGAAATGCCCAGACAGGAGAAGAGGTGGGCTAAATCCCACAATCACCCAACTTTCCCCATTGCTCTAGGGACAGGCCTGTCCCTACAGGGAAATGTTTAGAGGCACCACCTCCATATCAGCCTACTACTGGGACCCCCATCAGCTGGCTGAGCAGCACTGCTATGAGCCCCTAACTTGGTCACTCCAAGAGGGAGTTTTGTGCAGCTCCCTAACACTTCTTGCCTTGAAGAAAAGTCACCAATTTCCCCTACATGATCCCCCTGAGCAGTGGCAGCAGGTTCCACCTGCAAAGATAGAAGGTGGGTGGAGATTAAAAACATGCTGTGCCTCCTCCCTCTTGACGTAATGGATGTTTACAACGAGAAAGCGAATGGCTTTGCATTGGGAAGTTAAAATAGAGAATGAAGGCTGTGTCCAAGAAACCACAAGAAATATACCCACATACCCACGTTAGGAAACACAAACCCACCAGCTACACGTAGCAATACTGATGCACCTACACTTTTGGTGCACATCTTGGTCACTACTTTTTCAAAACTTTGACTGGTAGAAAGTTTTGCATATATGCTACAGAGCCTTCTTAGCTATGGTATTAACATCATCCTATATGACATTTAACTGCCTTCAGCAACTGAGGATGAAACTATGAAAAACAAATCAAATGGACTTCAGAGAAAAAGTTCAGGTAATTTGAAAGTTATTTAGCGGTAAGTTGAATTTCTCAGATGTTACTCTTCTGAAAAACAAGCAACAAATTGCCTTAATTTTTTGCCTGATGGGATTATTATTCTTAAAATATTTTTCTGTGAGTAATAAATACCCTCCACATAACTGAGTGTTTTTAATGTACTGTTCCAACTTAATAGGCTCAAGATTATTATTGTTTGATATCCATTTTGAATTTAACTGTTAAATGTTGCCTAGATGAGTAAAACTTTGGAACAGATAACTGACCTATACAGTGGACATCATTTTCACTTGATTGCCCTGTCATCAAGAAGGTCATGGTCCTCTTGGAAGAATTTTTTACACCTCATCCTGCTTGTACAAGGGACAGAAGTATCCCCATTTTTGTAAGAGTGCAGAACTGACTCACCAGGGAGCCTAATAGGTGGCTTCATTAGCTCATCAGCCCATGGAACACAGCACATGTAGGGGTAATGGGCAATCAGCTGGCAGAAGAAACCTGAGGAGAGGTTTTTGGGTTGGGGCACAGGCTAAAAGAATGCTCTTGGTGCTGTGAGCAAAAGAAGCTGTTTCCTGCTATTTGATTCCCTCTGCGTTCAGAGACACAGGACTGCATACTTTTTTTGTGTGTGTGTGTGTGAATAAACAAAACTTAATCAAAGAAATACCTATCATCAATTTCTACTCCCAATTGGAACACCTATAAGGCCCCAAACTTTGACTAGCTGCATGGATCAAAAAGGGGCAACAATAGAATCACATTATGTGCATGTTGTGTTGATACAGTGTGTAAAATCCAGAAGAGTAAAGTATCAGACACCTTTTAAAATCTTCCTCACTTTACTTAATTGCTAGATTTAAATTCTTTTAACATTTTCCAGTTAAGTATTTTAAATTTTAATATTGTTATTTTAGAATAGTGGGCCAGATCCTGTACCCATTCACACTGGATGAGTAAATGGCCCATTGTATTTAAGGGGTGATTATTCTTTGAAAACCTACTTCATTAAAATGGCATTATGGAGTTCCATATGTGACTCCCAAAGACTTTCAGATCAAGTTTGCTCCATTTTCAAGAAAAAAGAATGGCAGTTATAAAAGCATCCTGTACATTCAACCAGAGATCTGAGAGCAAAGTTAGCTTTTTCTGGCTTGCACTTTATCATTGGGGGAGGGATAGCTCAGTGGTTTGAGCATTAGCTTGCTAAACCCAGGGTTGTGAGTTCAATCTTTGAGGGGGCCACTTAGGCATCTGGGGCAAAATTAGTACTTGGTCCTGCTAGTGAAGGCAGGGGGCTGAACTCAATGACTTTTCAGGGTCTCTTCCAGTTCTAGGAGATAGGGTATCTCCATTTAAAAAAAACATCAGAAACAAATTGAAGTTTAGTTAATAATTCCACTGTTAAGTGACACCCTGAATACAATCAAATTGATCAAGATAGACCTCACTGAAGTCTGCATTGTCTCTGCAATCGTAACAAGAGTAAAGAAAATTAATTTTGTATCTCTTATTATATTATGCAAGACACTTCTTTATTCTTTCCGCATATGTATGTTATAGTACCTGGGAGAAATAATTCACTGTCTGGGGTCTTTGGTCAGTTGTAAAATGCCATCTGTATGCAGAAGTAATTTATGTTTTATAGACACCTCTTTCGTTTCTACTCTTTGTTTCTTATTTATTTCAAGTTTGGTTTTACTGAGTATTATATTGAAATAGCCTTGTTTGGCCAGTCCGAGTGCAGGGATGCTGTACGATCGCTGACCTACACTATACAGTTTTTATTCATTTAAATAATTCCTTATACTCTGATTGGCTTTGGGTGTATGATCTGCAGAATCACTATATGGTTATTTCATAATAACTGTATAGTATGTGAATCTCTGTATTCTGACTGGCTAACAATCACTAAAGCAGGGATTTGCACCATCACTATACAGCTATTTCTCAATAATCGTACTATTATAAATATAGACATCCCTCTACTCTGACTGGCTCCTGTATTTGAAATTTTCAAGCTGTCTGCCAACAACAAAGACTTTTCCTCAGCTTCTTACCCTCTGCAGCTGAAGCAGAAAACATTAGTGTTTACTTAAAAGAGAAGGAGAAAAAATACATTTCCGTCTTTTATGCATGGTCCTGCTCCCATTGGAGTCAATGATAATTTTGTCATCAACGTCAAGGGAGTTGGATCTGATTCTCCCTCTCATCTTTCCTCTGTCCCCAACCTTTCTTTGGGCCAGCAAGTTTCTTTATTCCTGCAATAACTGCCATAAAATTGTGTTGTCACTGGGCCAGATTCTGCCACCTTTTCCTCATGTTGAACTCCTGAAGTGGTTTAGCTTTTCTCTTGTCCCTTGCACAGGTCTGTGCCTAAGGGCATGATCTAGACCTTAAAAATTCGTATACATTTTACCATACTGTTTCAATAGGATAAGAGAGAGAAGACAATTTTTTTAAATCTTCCTGACAATTCCCGAAGAACAAGCCTCTATTTTTGTTTAAAACTTTCCAGTTTCTCTGGATGTTGACCATGAGTCTCCAATATTATTGTGATGTAAAAGTGCTTTTTCCCTTCAGTCAGAAAAAAATCTAGATGCAAATAGTTGGGGGCTGGGGGTTCCTTAATAGTTGGGTTAACAAATGTCACTTACTTTAATGACCAACAGTAGTGCGCTTAACTTTGTAGTGGTTTCCGAATTTTGTATTACTGCTGAAAAGTGTCTGTAAAGGGAGAGCACAGGAGAGTCTCTGTAAAAATGTGGAATAAAGCCATTTCCTTTGAGAGTTTCACTGAAGTAAGCCAAAACAACACTTGGGTAATGATCAAATTATATTGAAAAACCTCAGTTGCACAAACAAGGAATTCTTTGGGTTATTTTTTTATTATTTTTTAAATTGTTTTGGATTTTTGTTTTTTTTTAAGGAATGATGTGATCTAAAAAGAGAGGAAAAGCTTAGTTCAGTTATAGCTTTCATATAATTACCACAAACTCTAATGCAAATTAGACTGTAGCTCTGCTCAATGTACATTTCTGTGCTTGCCAAATTATGTTTGGCAGTGTGGTCAAGCAATAACAGATGCACACTGTGCCTAGTTTTCTCGGGCTGTTCAATAATTAGGAGGGCAATGTATTATAATAAACCACATCCCCTTGGCTGATATTTGGATGCAAATTGCACACTAATTCACTTCCAAGCTTTTTGGAAGCACACCAAAAGACATGGAAATCAGGAAAATATACTATTTACTTCAGGAAATTTGTTTAAAACTAAATAAGATTCATTTGTAAGCAGTGTTTGTGTGTCTCGTGCATGGAAGAAATTTTAGCAATAACCTCCCTTTGTCTTTTCCCTGTTTCGTTCGGCAATAACTTGGAGAAGCTGACGTGACACCTCTGAAGTGCTCACAGCATCTCTGTTATTCTTGTACTGAGAAAGTACAATGTAGAAGACAGTTCTCCACTTTATGTTTCTCTAAGGTATCACTGAGGTTGAGTGGATATCACTTCAATGAAAAAAACTGAATCCCACTGCTACTGAAATTCTTTGCAATCAGTTGCATTGTAATGTCATGGTGTTTATAGCAGGAAATTCATCTTTTGAAAAGGTGGCAGATTCTTTACCCTCCACTTTCACTAAAAGGCAGAATCAACAGATTTTATAGAAAAAAATATTAACACTTAATGAGGGGGTTTCTAGGGCATCCGGCAAGGACTCTATTGCTGCATAACATGTAACTAGATCCACCTTTGAAGACTTCTGGAGCAAGACTAGACCAAAATAGCTGAGCTCCAATACTAAAGGTATACAGGGATTAAGATGATCTTGGTCATTGTAGGACAATGAGCTTCACTTTGGTACCAGTTAAAATACTTTAAATATAGAAATATAAAACAACCTACAGAGGTAGAATATGAGAGAGATACCTATTCTTATTTCTTATTTGTTTTGTGGTAGTGCCTAGGAGCCCAGTCATGGACCAGGACCCCACTGTGCTAGGAACAAACACGGAACAAAAAGATGGTCTCTGCCATGCCTCTCTCACCTGATACATTTTGTTTTGAAGTAACAAAATGGTGGGTAAAGGGGAACAAGTGGAGATAATTTATGAAGTCTTTACAAAATATTCAGACTTCTTAAAGGCTTTTGATAAAATCCTTTGTTAAGAATACAATAAGACAAAAGCTTCGTAGCCAAAAAATAAGAGGCAAAGAATAGTAATAGAGTAACAACAGAACAGAAACAAAAAATAGTAGCAAGAGGCCAGTCTAAGACTGATTGGCAAGTGGCCAATCTCAGCCACGATGACCATGGAATCAATAGAAGCAACTCTAAGAGTTGGGGGAGGGATAGCTCAGTGGTTTGAGCATTGGCCTGCTAAATTCAGCATTGTGAGTTCAATCCTTGAAGGGGCCACTTAGGATCTAGGGCAAAATCAGTACTTGGTCCTGCTAGTGAAGGCAGGGGGCTGGACTTGATGACCTTTCAAGGTCTCTTCCAGTTCTAGGAGATAGGATATCTCCATTAATTTTAATTTATTTAAAATTTAAGACGAATGTCAGTCACTATATTTATATAGTAACAGTCGGGGGGGGGGGGAGTAAATAGTGAGATGTGAAATTTTGCTGATAACATAAAATCATTTGGGTTAGTGAAACTAGGGAGGATTGTGAGGAGTTCCAGAAAGACCTTGCAGGCAACTCAATGGCAGATGAGAGTCAACATAGATAAAGGCAAGGTAAAGCAGGTTAGCAGGAGCAATTAAATTATTTGTGCATACTGATGGTTTCTGAATTAGTTGTAACCTCTCAGGAGAAAGATCTCAGCATCACTGTAGACAGCACAATGAAGAGGGTTGCACAGTGATGATTAAAAAAGCAAATAAGTTGTTAAATTGCATTAAGAAGGGAATAGAGACTACAAAGGCGAAGATTACAGTTCTATTATATAAACTGATGGCACAGCCTTACATTTATCACTGTATTCAGTTGGACATTTTATTTTAAACAGAACATAGCAGTAGAAAAGGTACAGTGAAGTGCAATGAAAACTATCAGGGGTAGAGGCGTTATTTTTATGGTCTTTAAAATCCCTTTCATAGTCACTAAATTGTGCCAGGCCTCCTGGCCTCCAAAGGTGTGAAGGGATAGAGCTAGACAATGACACAGTCTGTTGATCCCTACTGGTGGAATGGTCCCAAGGAAACCATCAGTGTAAGTGACTGCTCTAATCTGCCCCAGGAGCTGGTTCAGCACCCTGGTTCAGGAAACAGGAAAATGTTCCACACATCCCCATCCATGAGCCATGTGGAGAGAGAGAGAAAAAAACCTCACAGAGAGTCAATCCAGTCACTGGGGAGTTGGAAAAGATAGAGAGGCCAACCAATCAGCAGAGTAAAAAAACTGAGCAGGTGCAGCACCTCCTAAAACTAGTCCTGTCAGGAAAAGTATAACGAGGGGTTAGAGATGTCTTTAGTCCACCTTCAGCTGTGTTGTGCATGAATGTGGATCATGCCCTTTGAATCTAAACCAACACCTCTACTTTCAGAAATATAGCTGAAATTCTTTAATAAAAGATGCTTCCCAGTGACTCATGGGGAAGTGAAAATATCCATACTACTCAGGAATCCCTTTCTTGCCTCATTTTTTTCATCCTGTCTCCCTTTTAAATAATGCTTTTACAAAAGTTGCTATAGTAGTGGCTTGGAGGAGTGCCATGCTCTTTCCAGACACAAATACATGAGGGGCAGTCATGATTTGATCATGTCTACTCTTGATTTGAAGATCTTTGATTGCATCAAGTCGGGCTTCCTCAAAGACACTAGCTCAGATAGAATGTGGGGATGATTTTCAGCAGTGTATGAACGCTTTATACAATGGAGAGAGGGTGAGGGCCAAAACAAACTAATTAGTATCATAGCTACTTCTTCTCTGCAGAGGAATACGTGGGGCTTCTCTGTACTCACCACTTCTATTCTCAACCTCGTCTCGCTAAATATGGAAGGAGACACTGGTGATAGAGGGAATCTAAGCTGGGAAAAGAAGTTTATAATATCCCTTTTTGCAGATGATAATTCTGCTTTATATATCAAATATGGCTGAAAAAAGCTATCAAGACATGTTTGATGTATAAAGGCTCCAATTGGCCATTTTGCTTATAGATGAATATATAGCTTCTATTCAGGTTTAGGGATACACTGAGAGAAATCCATAGTACCTCCAGGAGAAGTCATTGTGCAAATACCAAGAAAAATAGCTCTTAAATAGGCTCCAACTAAACCATACACATATAAGTTTTATTTAAACTTATATAAAAGTAATCAGAGATGATCTATTAGAATGAGTTAGAACTAAGAGAGAGAAATGGACTCATTTACCTCTTTCATTGATTGAATATATTAATATTATTAAAATGAACATTATTACCATTTTTTAATTTTTTTCAGCTTCTGTCAATATATCTGACAAGGTAGGTAGAGGAACTGAGGATAAGCAATAGTTTTATTTTATTTATTTGTAATAATAAACTACCAAATTAGAGTTGGTTGAAAAAAAATTAATTCTGAAATTTTAAACACAAAAATAACAAACTTTTAGCAAAAATAATCACAAAATAGTTATCCTGTTTTCCTACCAGCTATGAAGATGGTTGAAAAAATCTGCATTCTGAAAAAAATATGAAAAATGAGGACACATTGTCCTGAATATTTTTGCAATTTTCCCCTGTTTCTTAACCAGATCTAAACCAGAGCAAGTTAAAATAAAACCTTTTCTCCCCCGGAAAAGTGGTGAATTGGCAGTACCATTCTTAAATTATTATTTCTTAGCTGCTTACTTGTAATTCTTGTTGAGAAAAAATAGTGTGTCCATTTGGTAAAACTGCATCTGATATACTCAATATACACCTAAGAATATACTATATGATTTCTAAAGATGAGCTGATCCCTTTCTCACAAAATTATTCTCATCGATATGATCTATTTTTAGTTGGCAGAAATTCTTAAAGTCCTACAATTCTCCTCAGAAAGTCTCCCCTTTGTGACTCTAGTTTATAATCCTCATATACTAGAGCTCTTAAAGGGAGTCTTTTCCTTAAGTGGGATAAACTAGAAATTATATCTTTTGGTGATAGCTACCTACATCATGACCCAGAGGCCTTGAATCCAGGTCCGCAGGAGTAGCTATGCTCCAACCCTCCACTTGGCAACCTGTGGCCAACTATTTACCAGGACCCATGAAGCTCAGCCCTAGTCTGAGGCTCTGCCCAAAAGGTCCTATTGGCAGAGTCCCAGAGCAGCCAGTTGGCCTGCTGGCCCTACTTAAGCCAGTAGCATACGGGGAGATTTTGGCAAACCAGTAAAGTGCCTGAAACCACTATGGCTTATTGTTAAAAGCAACCTATTAAGCAGTCTCAGCTTGACCAAGGCAGGAGGGGAGGGAGTTTGGGGTGCCACAGAAAGGGCAGCTTGACCCTGCATCCTTCCTGATAAGAATTGTGTTGAAGTTGCTGATACATGCATTTTAAAAGAGCAGGATGTGCCCCAGGAATGTCTATTGGGGTCTCAAGGCTGCAAACTCTGGAAAAACCCACACCTGGTTAATCAATAATCAGAAGGAACCTCTTGCTTGACCATTGAAACAGCTTACTTTACAAATTTTCTTTAAGGGACATGTCATTCTATTACTAATGCATAAATAACGGGGGGAGGAAGCTTGAGATAGTTGGACTCGTTTGGGGACTCTTTTTGGACTCTCCCTCTGGATACATCTTGCGGTCCCCACTGGCAGACGGAAGATTTGGCCACCGGAAACCTGCCGCTGTGTCACTCGAGAGCCACACTCAGCTTTGGTAATTATCAAGGGTTGGGGGTGTTTTACTAACTTGTGTGTAAGTGCTTGAGACTAAGTAAAGTTTAGCTTTAAGTGAAAGCACTCTTGTGTTGTCTTGTTTGTGCCAGTCATCTATCGGTCAGACAGCCGTGTCTCCCCTGATTTATTTCCTGACACCACCTCGCACAGAGTAAAAGTTACCAAGAGCTTTGGGTTGAAAGAACCCCAGGTAATAGTAGCAGGAACAGGAAGCTATCTGAACAATTGGGATATACCCTGCTCTGGACTGTGTGCCTTGTGCTTCCGTTTCCCACTTGACTTCCTGGCATCCCAACTCGACTTGAATTCTGGCATCAGATTTGTGGTTCTGATCTCCAGTTTGTCTCCTGCTTCTGATCTCCCAGAATGAGTTCTCAGCTCCTGTCTTGTAAGTGTGGACTCTGGCTCTGACCACAAGGTCTGGCTGCCCATGACCCAGCCGTGACATTCCTCAATTCCACTTGTACAGATATCCAGACTTTTTGGAAGAATCAAAGTCCAACCTATTGAAGAATGTCAACTAATGATTATAGAACCAGTGGCAAAAGAGTTTCTAATTTATATTGGCTCCTAATGGGTAAATATAATGGAAAGATTACAACCAATTGGAAGAGAAACTTAATTTGAAATTACTCATTGGAGGAATGAAGTAACATTTGTGAACAAACGAAAACAATATAAATTAATGAAAGACACAGGCTGGTTCTTAAAAAGTGAAATTCACTGTGTACAGAGGGCCAGCAAAAGATCTATTCACCACTCAAGTCCCACTTTAAGCCCTCCAAATAAGGCTTAAATGGGATTTAAGTGGAGTTTTGGCCTTGTGCTGGTGTTATGCACAAAGGTGAATATTGTGAGGAATGGTATCATAAAACACATTAGCTTGGATAACAAAAGAATTGAGTTTGAAATTGAAATTAGGGATTTCTGTATGCATTTGAATTTTGTTCATGGAAGGAGGGAGCTGGTTTTTTAAAAAAAAATGAATCCTGCTTGATGTTAAGGGTTTTGGTTTTTTTTTTGCAATATTTTCTTAAAGTCCTTAATTTTGGGTATTGGTCCTACATATGAATGCTGGCCAATAGGGAGGTATGTAGATGACACTATGGTTTAGCTGCCTAGGGGATTTGGATTCCCAACTCCCATTCCTTTTAATGTGCCAAAATCCATTCAACTCCCTTTAATATCTAAATCCCTTAGGTGACTTTGAAAACCTTAGCAATTTTTTAAAGTAGGATATAACAATCTCACAGACAGTTCTAACCATCTGGGGAGATTTTTGTATGCAATTAACTCACCTGTCACTTTGGCGTAACACTAAGTGCCAATTATTGTAGAGTACAGGGTCATTTAAACAATACTGCATCAAAATACAGGCTATGATACAGAATCTGAATGTAAAAGCATAACACTGAATATACCTAATAACTTGATAGTATTTTCTTAGATTATTATCTAATAGCAGTTTAAAAATCTAACAGGGGGTTAATTTAAAACTAAGCAGAATCTACTTCTTGCAGGAATGCTTTTTAAATCTGCTTTTATAATTTTTGCTTATCAAGGATTGCCCTTCTGCTATAACAACTGAGCCAAGACTCAGTTCTTAAATACTATGATGGCTTCTGTTAATTAGATAGTTTATCTGTGATGAGTTGTTGACACTGAGATGATTTGTGTTAAATAATTTTAAAATATTCTGTGGGGCACTAACTTGGTAGATAGATGCCTTCTTCATTCAATTTTCAGGCCCTAGCTTCAGTCAAGCTTGCAGCCCACAGTAAAGATGAATTTGATGTTTGCAGCACACTTCTTAAATGCAGAATCATTCATATTGCAAATTTATATTTCAGCAATGATATATCCTCTCTCTTGACACCCTAACAGGGCTTTAAATGACAAAGACCACTAGGAAGTTATTTATTAATATTATTTAAACAAGAATTTCAACTTTTGCAAGTTTTCTATCTTTTTTTTCCTCTCTTAAAATGTTTCTTACGTAATGTTCTCCTGCTTGCAAATCTCTCTCTCAACCTCCAATTCTGGAATGTGAGACAAAATGCAGGAGATATAAGCAGAATGTGACACACCCTGTTTTCCATGTATATAACATGATAGTCTGTATTTTTTCAGGCTTTTAGTCTCAGTCACAAGATGGAAGGGCTGTGCCCTGGGTGGGCATATCATTTTAGCTGTAAAATACACTGTTGGGTATTAATGACACAATCTGTGTCTTGTTTAGCAATGCTTGTTAAATACACTCTTTGAAATAAAAAAATAAATGAAAAGTACATGAAAGGAGGGATGGTGCAGTGGTTAAATACATTTAAGATTGTGAGGTACTCAGTATTATGGTAAAGGGAGGCAGGTATATTCGATTTTCTCTTCTTCCCTCCCATTATCCCAATTCACTCCCTCTCCCATATTTCTCTGGTCTTATTCCTTATCCTTTCCCACTCTCCCCACACACAGTCCTTTTCCTGTTTAATTTCTGCTTCTCTCCCCTTCCTTTATACTCTTTCTCTGGTTCTCTTCCATCTCTTAGTTTCTGCCTCCCTTTTTAGTCTTCAAGCCCCAACACTCCCCTTTCCTCCTCAGCCCCTCATCCGCTTTGAGCCGTGGGAGTGCTGCCCAGGGTGCTATAACACCTCAGACTGTTGTGATCTCCAGTCTGCATTTGCACATGGATATAGTCCCCTAATTGAGAGACTTTTAAAAAAAATAAAAAAGCATTAGACATTTATATGTAGGAATAACACTTGCAGAGACATTCTCTAGGTTAAAAGTTAAAAGGGATGTCAATCATCATACTTGAGAATATAAACAGATTGCCAGCGTGGGTTGAAAAGGAATTTTCCCCCACAGAATCATATAAGTTTGAGATGGAAAGGAACTATTAGGTCACCTAATCCCTCTACCTGCCACTACAGGATTCTTCCCTACTGTGCATTTTCTGCTCCTTTTGTCCAGCCTAGTTATAAAAATTCCATGTGCTGTTGTAACCCACATGATTACATTGCAGCATTTACAACAAGAGAAGAAATAGTGGGGAGGATACATAGCTTCTTGGGATTTTGTGTTGGGGACTCTGTGTGCCTGCAGACTTGCTGGAAGTGGGGGGGGGAGGGGGAGGAGGGGGATTTTGCAGAATAGGCCAGAATCGTCCAAAGACTGGGTGAGAAGGGCACTAGGTATGCTCATTAGCTGTTTGAAACTACTTAGGTGACTTCTGTTGTGGGTAAGCAGTCTGGTAGGACATACCCAGAGTCACAATAAGGGCTTGTCTACACTACCGCGGTAGTTCGACGGCTGGCAATCGAACTTCCGGGTTCGATTTATCGCGTCTGGTCTGGACGCGATAATTCGAACCAGGAAGTGCTCGCCGTCGACTGCGGTACTCCACCTCAGCGAGAGGAGTACCGCGGAGTCGACGGGGGAGCCTGCCTGCCGTGTGTGGACCGCGTCTGAACCGCGGTAAATTCGAACTAAGGTATGTCGACTTCAGCTACGTTATTCACGTAGCTGAAGTTGCGTACCTTAGATCGAATTGGGGTGTTAGTGTAGACCAGGCCTAAGTGTTTTTCCAAATGAACCTAAGGGGAGGAGGAGGGGTTTATAATTAGGAGGAGAAGGAGCAGTGCAAAGACTAGAAGGGTCTGCTGTGAGGATTGTGTTCCAGGGACCTTGCCAGTCTGTTGGGTTTAGACTGCAGGCTCCCTCACGCCACTAGAGAAGGAGAGGAGGACTAGAATTTTCTGGAGGCTATACGAAATGTAGACTGATAGTGCAAAGATTCACAGGGAGTGTGAAGGAGATTGTGAGACCATCATTTATTTCCCAACTTTGAGGAGCTAGCATGCTCTGCAGAGGCCAGTCCACAGAGAATGAGAAGAGTGAATTCTCCTAGAGAAGAGCCTCACGGGATGTATGCCTGTGCCGCATATGTTGCATTTGAACTTGTAGTAGGAACACATACTAAAACTTTTGTCTTTAAAAAAATGTATTGACAATATTCACATTTGTTTCATGGGTTGTATTATGTATTTATATATACACACACAGGGAGATATTTGCTAAATGTTTTCCTTTAGAGATTTTGTTACTTTTGTTCTATCAGAGATTGAACTCTATACAACATGTAGGTATAGATATATATCAAAGTTCTGAAAAGAAAAAACAAGTTCTGGTCTGTATCCCAGCAGAGTGGTAAACTGAGGTGCAGGAAAGGGGAAAGAAATATTATACCTAACATTAGCATTGCACTTTCCCCAAGCCTGTTGCACTATAACATCCCTTGGGAGAAAATTCCACAGCCCTAATGCAGGTCACTGTCAGATTTTGTCCCCTGAAATTTCATCTAAATTCTCCCTTTTATTAGTTTCATCCCACTAGTCCTATGTACATCCTCACATATCACACTAAGTAATACCTCTCCCAGACTACAGTGTTTACACCCTTCCAACACCTGTACATTGTTAACATGCCCTGCATGTTTATCTCTAGTGAAGCTGGTTGTTATTACATCTTTTAAATTTTGTATACACATAAAAACTGTACTGCTTCCTACTGGTACAGTTAAATCAATACAACTTCCTTAATGTGGATACTGTTACACTGGTATAATTGGGCTTATACCAGTATGGCTTATTCCCATACAGGAACTGGAATAAGCTATAATAATATAATTGCATCTACACTAGGGATTGTACAAGTATAACTATATTGGTAAAAAAAATGACACCACTAACTAATATAGTTATACCCGTACAAAAACTGCATGTAGAAGATCAGGCCTTAATCTTTCCTTATTATAAGTCAGTTCCTCCAGCATCTTGATCATTTTTGTTTTCTCTAAGATCCTTCCAATTTGTTAATAACCCTCTGGTAATGTGTTGCTCAGAACTGAATGCAGTATTCTAGATGTTACTCCAGAGCTGTCGACAGAGGGACAATATGGTACAGCATAGCACAACTGGCTATTTGTATTATGGATAATTTTCAGCCTTCTTCTATGAGATTAAGTATGTCGCCAAAGATAAGACATTGGAGCGACAATCCATTCTGTTCTGACTATTCCTGTGTTCACTATCTACTGCCTCCTTCCCTCCAGCCAAACCTAGTTCTTCCCTTCTCTTAACCCCACATTATCATCTTTTTAACACCACAGGCTTCTCAAATTTAATGTTCTTCTATAGATTCTTACACTTTCTTGGCTGAACTCTTGCCAACTGTTTTCAGATAAAAGCTTCCTAGCAACTTCCAGTATGTACTGTTCGCACTAACTCTGCAGATGCCTTGTATCTTTCCGATCTCTGAAGTTTCCAGACCTCCTGGAAGTGAACGTAACAAAGTTGACTCAAGTGGTCCCATAGATAAATGTTTTCACCAGGAATGTTGTATTGCTGCCAGTGTATACTTGCCATGAACAGTTTCATTTCTACGTCAACTTCTATTAAAACTCTAACAGGAGTAAATAATATTATTGTAAAAATACAAGGCATGAAATGGTTACTGTAAAGTATCCTAACTAGACATCTTTCTGCAACTGTATTTTTATATTTCTTTATACTCTTTGTAGATTAAAGTAAACACAATTAATTAATCATGAAAAGCAATCGCTACAGAGTAGAAGCAGAGTTTTAGCTTCCAAAGCAAATTCTCTGCCAGACCTGAAAAATCATTGTCAGACAGTATCACTTTTCCTAACCAGCCTTTGATTCCACGAGATGCAGCAACCAAAAACTGCAGCACTCTGCCTGTTTTTGACATGGATTCAAGATAGAAATATATTGGGCTATTTGCACCATCTGGTGCATGCATTTCAGTTGAATGAAAGCACATAGACTCCTGGGAACTTTGGTACTGAAATTCCAGGAAGAAAAGGAAACAAAATCCAAGAGATTAAAAGTTTGAGTAAGGAAAAGACATCAGAATTAATATCATTGCTGGATCCTAGCTGGATCATTTCTCAGGTGCCTCACTTTTACACATTTAAGAATCTGCACAACTGTGAGGTAAGAATGCTTTAAGTTTGACTATATGTTCTAATGGTCCCTTCTGGCCTCAAAATTTGTGAATATACATGAATTAATTTTGCCTTTTACAGTGGTTTCTGATGTACAGGCATCAATCTGCTCCCATTTGTGGCTGTAGCTTTTCTTCTTACTAAATTCATTGTACTAAAAAGAAAGTCTACTTCACATTGCTGTGACATCTTAGACAGAAGAGTAATACATGATTAGCAGCATGCTGAGAGGTGTCACATTCACATTAACACTGATGTGTGAACCAGTGGTCAAATGGCAGATTACATGTCTGTCACAACACATCAGGGCAGTATTCCAGTCTGCCGGCTCTGCCCTGCCCTGCTTCTTCAAACAACGAGTTTTTAAGAAATGTGCAGCACAAAGAGAATGTCAAGGTTTTTGAGGTGGTGGGAATGGGTCGTCCATGCTGTGGTCAAGCTTTTGGAGGTATAACCATATCAAGCTTCAGTGTTCCACTGATCTCTGACCCTTGCAGGTTGCTAAAGTAGTCCATTCAGTAGAGGATGATTGTGACTCATCCACTGCTTAAATGGTCTTTAAAAAGTTTTTCTGCATGAAAGTCATGTTATTGAAAATATGCTAAGGCATAACATTACATTTGGAGACACTGTGCTAGCTCTATCAAGACCAGAACAATCATTACCCAGCTCCAGGAAGAAAGCAAGTTGCTAGAATATCATTTCAAGCAGGAAGTTCCAATTCACTGGGAATTTCACGAAACATTTCCCCCTCCTTTACATCAAAGTGAGAGACACTATTTTAAAAGGGTTTAATCAGACAAATGTAGACTAGCATCTTAATTTCTTAATGGAAAACTGTTGCACCTGGAATTTAAGTGCCCTTCAGTTGGCAATAGTATCTGAAACTATTAGACATACTGATGCTGAACATAATTTTAGTCCCTTGGGCAATAGTTCTATACATTAAAAACAAAACTCCAGTCAAAGTTATGTAATACCTCAATTTTGCAAAACGTATCTCCAAACAAAGGTGCAGTTGAGGTATTTGGGGACATTATGCTCACCTGACCAACATGAACCAGTGTCTGCCCTTTTTAATGTTATCAGTCCCAAAAGAAGATTTCCAAAAGTTTTTTGTTCTTTCAGTAATGGTATCGCTTCATTGGCCAATGTGAATTGGTAAACATTAAAATCATGGTGAAGAGCATTTAAGTCACTTAGAAGCTCAAGTCCCATTTTCAAAATCACCTAAGTCACTGAGGGTCTGTCTACATTTCACACTAAGCCTGGGGCTGTGGGAACTGGGCTTGTGAACTTGGTGTTTCCAAGCTTGCGCCTGAGTGTCTACCCTGCATTGTAAACTTGGGTTTACAGCTGTTGAACCCAGGTCTCTTAACTGTGCTAATGCAACCACACTGTACTATGCAGACCTTCTGACTCAGCTCTGTGGCTTGACCCGTGTCCACACTGCAAAATGACAGGGCTTTGACCCAAGTCACAATGGGAATCGGGCTCTGACCCATCCCACAGCAGGATTCTAGGACCTGTGTTCTGAGTGCTTGCTGAGATGAGTCATACTGGTTGGCATGTGGTTTTGGGCTCAAACCTGAGGCAGAACCCAGGCTTAGTATGCTATGTAGACATACCCTGAGGAGCCTAAGTCCCACCAATTTGCAATGGGACTTAGGTTCCAGAGTCACTTAGGCATTTCTGAAAATACAGAAACACAGCTTTTGGAGGTTGCATTTCCAAGAATGCCATCAAAATACTGTAATACTTCATGCTCTGAGTGTTCAGCATACCAGCCACAATTTGGAGAGAGCTGAAATGTGCAGATTGAGTCTTGGCTCATTTCTCTCTCTCTCTCATGTGTGTGTGTGAGTGTAATACATATTATGGACCTGTTTATGATCTCACCAATGGCATTCCATTGACTTCAAGAGATGTACTCCTGATTTACACCAGTATGAAAGTAAAGTCAGTCCTTATATGTATTACATATATATGTATATATTAAGCTCATCTATATATTATTTGATAGGATTATACACCCATTTTGAACAGATGTAAATGACTAAATAAGAGGTAAGGTATGACTACATCATCATTTAGATATTACTTTAATCCCTATCTCATTTAGGTCATTTCTAACCATTTAAAATACTCACAAAATACTTTCTATATAGCTGCAGAAACATAGGAATATACACAAAGTATACACATTTATTTTATACACAAATGGTCTGTTCTGGTGGTGTGCATCCTTAATTTAACTGCAAATTACTATTTTGAGAAAAAATAAGACAATGCTCTGTTAAGAGACCAACTTCATCTTTCCCAGCTACATTCAGCTGAGCCACAGTCCAGTCTGGTTCCCCTTCATGATTTCTGTTCCAAAAGGTTGAACCTGCTGCCACAGTCGTAAAATGCAAAGTTTATTTCTGTACACAATTTGCTCCTCAATTCTGTATGAGGCACAGCAATGTTATTTTCTGCAGATTGAATTTAGGCTTCTCGGTAATATATGTACAGGGCATTATAGGAGAAGGATAGTAACTGGAGGGTCTGGGTTCCACCCCTAATTATATCCTTTCTAATCCACTTAACATCAATTAAATAATTATTTTTAAGCAATGATCTCACTGTACATTACAATACAATACATACAGAAGTAATAATAGTAGGCAGCAGAATGTGCTCTTGCACATAATGCAGGTATAACGTTTCACCTTCAGAAACGTGGATTCAGAGTTGTGCATGGATCAAAAGTGAAATGAGTTTACTGATATTCATTTAATTAGTTTAATTTAACTCCAGTTTTCAAAGACAGGCAGTCTTAAGAGAAGTGTATTTTAAGCTACTATATCAAATTGATAAATTCGAAAGAATTGTGCTCCACATCTGTAACCTAAGTCAAAAGCAAAAAAAGTATAGCCTTGGATAAAAATGCATTTCAGAGAAATGGAACTGTTATGTAGTGCATATTATTTGAGAAATACTTCAGTTATGATGATAATAAATCTGAGCACTTAAAAAGTGTTTTATCGGTGGGGTTTTCAAAAGCATTTAGCAATGGCCTAACTCTGCCCCTACTGAAGTCAATGGTAAAACTCACATTGGTTTCTGTGGAAGCAGAGTTATGTGAACATTGAGAGCTTTTGAAAATGTGGGCCTGGTTTTCATTTGCACAAAGGCTTCTTTCAGTGTAAATGAGATAAGGTCCTATATTTTTAAGTCCAATGTAAGCAGGCACTAACTAATTTAATCTTATAAAAACCCATCTACATAGGTAGATAAGTAGTAGTATCCCCTGAAGTCAATAGAGTTATACAAGGGATAAATTTGGCTAAATTAAGATCCACCTTTTCAAAATTATCCATTGAGTGTCTCAGTTGTCGATAGCCCAATATTTAGGGCCTGTTTTTTCAAAGGTGCTATGCATTTACAATTCCAGCTAAAGCCCACTATCCCATTTAGGCATCTAAAAATTGAAGTACCCAAAATTAGTGGATAGTTTTGAAAATGTTGGCGTGAGTGACTTCCCTGTTATTATTATTTATTTGTATTACAGTAGCACCTGGGAATTCCAGTCACGTGTCAGGCGATGCACAAAGAACAAAAAAAAGGTCCCTGCCCAAAGGTCACACAGCATGCCAAAGTCTTCTTGCCATGCAAATAACACATATCAATCATACTCCCTCTGTACTCTCTGGAGCTCTTGGAGGGGTTGTGTCCTTATAGCCACATGCAATTTGCACAGTTTTATCCTCTGTTTTATTAAATAACTGTAAAAATCCTCAGACATTGTGAGAGTATTTTTCTTCAATATGAAATTTTAAACAGGTTTTTTGGCACATATTTTGTTTGTGCTGAGCTTGAAGTTGTTTATTGCATTAGCAGTTTGTGTGTTTACATTCTGTCTGTTTGTGAAGTATTTCACTGGTATCCTTACCCAGCATGTGGTCTTTACTTTTGTTAGCATGTATGGAACATCACATGTTCTGGCTGAGAGGCATTTAAACAGAGATAAGTTAAACATTGCTTCCCTACAGTTAATTAAATGCTGATTTGCAGGTAATAATTATCACAGAAGTTAGAGATAGAAAATGCCTATAAACATATTTAAAGGTGAAAATGTCACTATATACCAATTTTTCCAACAAAGACAGCACTTTCACGTATTTTCTTTCATTAATCTCAACCCCATCAACAGATGTCAACTCGATGGATAACTGGAGAATTAGTAAGTTTGTGGCACCACAGATGTCATGGAAATGAAGCCTGATTAACTGAGAGTTTATCTATATTAGAAATGGTGCACCTGTTCAACTAAATCATTGTTAAATGGAGCTAGTTAAGTAGGTGCAAACCCCGGTGCGGATGCACGTAAGCCAGTTTAGCCCTCATTTAAATAAGTTTAGCTTATGTTAGCTTGTGTCAGTATATTACCAAATTAAGGTAAATTGGCTGAATTGATGGCTAAACCAGTTTTAAATATGTCTGCATTTTAAATGTAATCTAGTTTAAATTGGTGCAGCTTTTCCAGGATAGATCAGATCTCAGAAGGGAAGTGATTGTTATTCAATATATTTAAAACTTTGTTTTCATTAGCACCTGTTTAATTTGAACCTGAATATATATTTGGTAGCAAAGCTCTTTGTTAAAGATTCAACTGCCTGGCAACTTTAATAAGGGGATGAAAGAGCTCCAAAGCCACATCTCTGATTCTCCAGAAAAGTCCTCCAACAAAGGAGGAAAGGCCAGAATTGACATTACTGATATTTCTAATGTTAAAAAATAAACAAACATAAATTTGGGGGGAAGGAGGAGAGCGAGATCCTTTTTCAGTCCCTTTTTATACATCAAGCAGAAGCAAAAAAGGGTACAAAATCAATTTCTTTTTAACTCTGCGGGTCATCTTTACACAAATCTTTGTGGTGTTATTCATTTAGTACTACTCATCCAGAGTAGTCTAGGTCCAAAATAGTCAGGAACTCTCTTATGCAAAAGCATAATACTTCCTGGGAATGGTAGAAATAAAACATTAGACAATCAGTGTGAGCACAAGAATAAGGAGGTAAATAGAAGTTAATATAATATTACTAAAACTCTATAATAAGAGGCCTGTTAGACCACTCTACCCATGTGGGCGCACTCTACAATAGAAAAGACATTACTAATGACAAGATCACATTTTGAGTAGGTATAATGGCTTTTGTCCAGAGGGATGCCAAAACAGTTACAATCAGTTAGTAAAAAGCTTTTATAAACTATGGACCCCATGTGGGCTTAAGGAGGAGTGGTTTGACCTGATGTTGGAGGTGCCTGTTCTTAGCAAAGAAATTGAAGGCTGTAGTAGCAGTGTATCTTTAAGACCCCCATACAGTATATTTCCAATTATCCAAATAGCATGGGGGACACAGATTTCATTTGAATAATCAGGAGTTTGGGTAACTGAGAGGGCAGGAGCCATTCAGCAGAGGGGTGGCCTTCCCTGAACTCCTCCTCTTCCTCGCAGTCCTGGCCCAGAGTCTGTGCTCTGCCCAGCATGCTCATTCCTGTGACAGTATGGCCAAGGAGGGCTCCCTATGTTGCCTCAGGGCCGGTGACACCCACACCCTGCTGCATGCACCAAGTGAGGAGCAGAGACTCTGCCCCGCCAGGACTGCAGCCTTCCCTCCACTTTTAGCCTGCAGGGACAGCACAGGGAGCTCTCTGCAGCTCTGCTGTCACAGCCCACTCATTCACTCCTGTGAAGCAAAGCTGCAGAGGGCTCCCTGTGCTGCTGCAGGGGCCTCCCCCACAGCCAGGGGCTTGCT
>NW_020664447.1:48705740-48788957 GCF_002925995.2 Terrapene triunguis
TCCTCATAATCCTGGCCATGGGCAGTATCCAAACCTCTGCATTATCCAAATCCCTTTCTTGTCACCCAGCATGAGATACCTGGGGGACAAGGAAGGGGTTGGGATAATAGGGGTTCGGATAAACAGGAGTATACTGTATTCTATTCCTGACCCTGCCAATTATTTGCTGTTTGACTTTGGGCAAGCCTATCCTCTCTGCACAATGGAGATAATGTCACTTACTTAGGTCACAAGGATGCTTTGAATGAATGCTTAATGCTTTTAAAATATTTTGAGACTCTCAGTGGAAGCCAGCATAGGAGCACAAAGTGTATGTTTGTTTGTGTGTGTATATTTAATTCATAATAAATGAATGTAAATGAGTTTATGATTTGAAGAAAATCTTCCCTCCCCTGCCCACACGCACAAATGGGGATCATTAGTTCCCCACTGGGATCCTGCTTTCCAGATCCAGCAGGATATAGTACCGGTGGAGGGAGCACCTGGGCAATCACTACCTACCTCTCGCAAAGTGGACTTGTAGCATGGCAGCTTTTTGTTAGGCTGCAGACGCATCACCTACCACTGCCTACTTCCAGGAGATACATATTGGCAGGAGATTTGATGTGTTGTAGAAGGGAAGAGTCCTGCTTGCTCCTTCCCCTCAGTGGTGAGTTTTCTCCATCCTCTCTCCCCACAGAAGGTTAATTTGGGGGCATCACATATTAGGGCATGTTTATGGTTTGGGATTTGCGATCTTTGCTGATGTGCACAAGGTTTAACTGATCACCTTTTTTTAGTAGGTTCAGAAAGGAATTTTCCCGTCATGGCACAATAGTCCTGCCACATGGTTTCCCCCCCCCACCCCTTTCTGTCTTTCTCTGGTGGCAAATAGAGCAGCTCCCTGATTTCCAATTTATCTGCTGTCAGGGTCTATGGGGGCTTTAGTCCTGGTTTTGAGATGTGGCTGCTGGCCACATTGTCAATCATTTATTTTGGTTTCCAGTCATTTAATGTTGCAAGTTGTTTTGGAGCAACAGTGGGGCTGTCTTAGTCATTTCCCAAAATTTGAACCTAGGCTCTGGAACAGACACAGCTTTGGCATGTGTTGGGTGAACCTGACTTGTCTACAGCAGTGTTTAGCTTGAGAGGTTGAGCCTAGGGCAATACTATTCCATTTATTGGAGTATAGTCTTTGGGCCAGTGAGAGGCACAGAAGTTCTTCAAAGATAATTGAGCATGACCTCAGTGATTAAAGGTGCCATGTGACCTAGATGTTGTGTTACAGAAAACAAAGTTGTGGCCAGAGGACTTTAAACCCAAACACTGGTCTGTGTGTTTATTGGTGCCATCACTATTGACAAAGCAACATATAGTTTAAAAAAATACTGCTCTATTTTTTTAACTGGATTTATACAGTCCAAACATTTACTTAAAAATTAAACATTTTGGTATAAAAGGCTCTACGAAATGCTGGCAGTGGAAAAACTAACCTACACCAGATGGCAGAGGTTAAAGAAATACTATAAAATATGGCTTCCATTCATACAGTTCTCAGACAAACAGAACCCCAAGCACTGAAAACCTGTGAAGGTGGAAAACCTTTTCATTTGCTTACATTTCTCCTTGCTACTTAGCAAACCTGAGAGGTATTGTATCATCACGTATCAAGAAAGTAATATGCCAGACTGTTGTAACAGGTGCAAAATGTTTATCTGTAGCAACACTGAATGTGAAATAAAGAAAGGGCCAGATTTACTGCAGGTTTCCATAACTGCCTCCACAAAATTTGTAAGCACATCAGTTTGGTGCCTGTAAAACACCTATTTACATAAGTAAAATGTGTACCTGAATGAGTAAGTGCCAGTTTGCATTAATTCATCTGTTTTTCCCAGAGAAATATGTTTTTTTGTACATGTAAATGTTTATGGGTTCAGTTAAGGAGGCCAGGTGAAAATCAGTTAAGGAGGCCAAAGATGGGGCGGGGGGGGTTATTGGCTTTTAAAACAAATTTAACCATTTCATAAATGTAAAGACAATCAAAAGAATGTTCAGATATTTAGACATTATCACACCTAATACATTATCCTTCATGATTCTGTCTATATGCTTGCTTCTACCTTCATAATTGTTTTTTGTGTATTATATCTGCATTTTCTGTGTAATCAATGGCTAAAAGAAGTCATCAGAGTAAGAATTCTTGTAAATCTGAAATTAGGAGAACGTCAGTGCGCTTAGCTACAGTATCACAACATGAAATCTGCACTTCAGCCTGCTGAAAATTATGCATGTTGTATGCATTGGTTTGATAATATATTTATTTAAATTTAATCTGATGAGCTCTCTTAAAAAAGTAGTTCGAATAGTCTTAAAGTGTATATAAAAAATTGGATTTTTTTAAAAAGGTGTGCTACAATTTATAGGGTTTGGTGCAGAAATTACTAAGTGAGGTTCTGTAGCTAGTGTTATACAAGAGTTCAGGGTATATGAGCATAATGAGCATCCTATTTTATTTCTTCATTTGAAAAAAGTGATTACTTCTGACATTTTCTTGACTTCTCATTATTCTGGCTGCTTCCCAGCGAACCACCTTTAAGGTCTTTTAAAGAAGTTACTTACACATTTTAGAATTTCTTCTCCTGTGGGGACCGGATCCTCATGAAAGAGGAAATGGATAAAGAGCTGTTCCCTTCTAAGTTATTGGTACAACTATAGCCCAGGTCAATAATGACTATCACAAGCCATTGGTCTTTGTGCACTGAGTACATGGACTCAGACCTTTTTTGTACTCACAAGTAATTGCTCATACAGTTATTTGTGGAAGCAAATGAAGGTATGTAGATGTCTGTCTATCTGATCCTTCTTCTTATTTTCATACAGGCCAAAGGGGTCATGACTTCAGTGAGTTTGACACCACTACCTTAAAACAGCCTTTGTTGACCTTCAGACCTGTGATTCTGCCATATATTATGATACAAATACATTTTTTTGCCAGTTGGAAAAAACATTATAAACCCATTTCAGGCCATCTTTCCATGGCCAATAAAAAATGTAATGGAATGTAACCCACCCTCTTTTTACACATGTATATATTAGATCAAGCTCATCTCAACAAATTTTAGTGCTGTTAAACAAAAAGTAAATAAAACCGATGATAAATAAAATGGATCTGGGCACAATGTAACAAGTTGTTAAAGGTTTTTAGGCACCTAAAGATGCAGAGAGAATTTTCCAAAGAGCCTAGGCACCTAACGCTCATGATTTTAATGGGAGTTAGGTGCCTAGGGGAATTTTCAAAATGGTCTAGGTGCCTATCTGCATCTTCAGGCACCTAAATACTTTTGAAAATCTGGACCAGAGTCCAAAACAGAATCAGACCCTCTCTGTATAAAAAACTGATTAAAAAAAAACATGAAAAGGAAGAGGTTGGGGAGAGGAGTGGAGGGAAGAGGCAAAAATGGTCAAAAAAAGAGCTGACCCAAATAGAAAGCCTTTACGCTGAACTATGAAGACGGCTAAACAGTGGCTCTGCTGGACATTCAAAGGGAGGAGATTCGGTAGAGGAGGTATCTAAACTGAAAAGGCTTGCTATTGTCTTCATGATGAAGATGAAACCTCTGGATGTAGGTCAGTGACAACCCAGCTAACCTCAGCAGTCTGGGCAGGGGCATTTCTCCCCTTGCTGGCTTCTGAGAAGTCAGAGAGGCAACCTTCCACTTCAAAAGCTGCTTACAGCTCCTGATGATACTCTTCTTGTTTCTGCCCTCTCTATTGCTACCCCTTTCCTGTAAGGATGATGATGTTTTGGTGTGAATACAAAGCCCCCTTTTCTATGGGTAAAGTCAGCAATCATAATAAGCTCATTTCTTATTGCTAGGCAACACTCAGCAATGTGAATTTGTCACTTCTGTTTGGTGCAACTTTCAATTTCACCTCCAACTGTAACAATATAGCCTGCTATATTTTAGATGCCACTGTGGTTGGACGACATCCCAGGAAAGATGTGAACTACTACTGACAGGGAGTGAATGATTGGCACTGGGCATAAGCAGTTTCTGATTTTAAGTCTTGGCATATCATTAATTGTTAAACTTACTCTTTTATCAATCTCTTATCAGTCTCATACTTCATGAGTCCAGCTTACTGATTGCCTTTTAGATATTATTGACAAAGATGGACTGTACCTCATAAACAGGTGGATTCCTCTGCTGGTATCTGATTTCTTTTTCATGTGGTGCTAGGTATATTCATACTTTCCTGCATTAATTATCATTTTCAGGGATGCCTTATAAGTGAATACAAGCCCAGGCAAACACTCAATGTTATATTTACAGCATAGGTAATTATTTATTTGAATAAACAAGGTCCTTAATTGGAGAAACTAAGAGATGGAATATGAGAGAGGCTGAGCAATTCCCACAAAATGCTGAGTGGCCCAATTCACGAGAACTTCAATGAGTGTTGAAGCGGCTCGGCACCTCTCAAGATCAGGCCTTTGTGGCATGAATGGTTTCATGAATGGTTCAGGAAAGAATGTGCTTTAGTCCCACTGACATCGTAAGTGCCTTTCCTGAATCAGAGCCTGCATTACATTCTTCTTTAAAGTTGCTCACAATTCCTTTGCCAGCTCTAACCTTAATCCCTGAAGAATATTCTGAGATTAGAACTGGTTTCAAAATGTGTCCTTTTATCTGGTGAAAAAAAATGAAAACTTTTCTACCAGCTCTGTCTAAGATATAACCAAAATGACAGATCATTTTTCCTGTCCCAAATAAAATACACATATTTTAAGACAAACATAATAACAGTAATTAAAAAATCATCTCTCAAAGTCTTGGAAACATTTCATGATAACGTTAATTATAGAAAAGTGTCAAGCAGCTAAGAGTATTAATAGGGTTTTAGTAATGTTTCGCATATTTTCACTGACTCACTGGAAACAAAAGGAGTTTCTGTAACTGTGTGAATGAACCGTGGCCTGTGCATGTTCTTTTAAGAAAGGCCAAGGGTGCAGTTCTATTTTCTTAGCTCTGCTTTCATATTTATGTGTCTCATTTCCAGCTCATTGCTGATGCCTCAGTTGCGCTATCCATCAACACTTTTATCCTCCTTGTTCCTCAAAAAGAACATAAAATCCTTTTTTATGTGGTGGTAATATTATTGCAAATAAAAGCAAATACCAAAATCTTTATTAGTCTGCCAAAATAATAAACTATTTAATAAAAGCATGCTGTAAAAATAAGGTCATTTGCATCACTCAAGTTTCTTGCAGGAAATACAGAGAATTATTGGTCAAAAAGTACAAACTGACAGCAATTATTTCTGTTGTTGATCTAATGCAGCCTGAAATAGGGTTAAAAAATGCACTGAGGTTTTGCGTGTTTGCTGTCTTTAAATGTTTTCACACTGGTTGCACATAGAAGAGACTGGAAGAATCAAAATGTTCACTGCTCTGGTTTTGCCGATTCTTTCCATAATGGAGAGGGAGAGATTGGCAGGACACCATTAGAGATCATTACTCCAAAGCTCATGTTGACCTCATGGCTACCTTACTGTACAAGGTTTATTGTCCAAATATTTAACATTTTTACATTCAGTATTGTATTTTGTTTGGATTTGTGTCAGCTTAAGCTGTATGTTTTTTTCATCTTTTCCTTTTGTTGTTCATGCATACAGACTAATATTAAAGAGGTTAAATACTAAAAGGTAGCTGAAATGTTATCTCTAACTTACATATATAATGTTTGATTTCTTTGCAGTTTCCATCTCCAGCTAGCAGACTTGCAAATCCATTATTGATATGTTTGTAACATAGAAAAATCAGATGCTGTCATGAGGATTATAATATCATTTGTGAATTCCTTGCAAAATTCCTCAGAATAACCTGCAAACAAATATTAAAATTGAGCAAATTCTTGTCAAAAGAATTCAAAAGAAGTAATATATTGACATGGCCTATTCTAACGTGAGATTTAGGGCCTGATCTTTTGAAGAGCTGAGTATCTCTCATGAGATTCTAAAATCCTTCAACTCCCATTGTCTTCAAATATAACAGTAATTGTTACTTACATAGCTTTTTGAAGTCATGTAGCTGAAAGTGCTTTGCAAAGTTTCACTATCCCCATTCTACAGATGGGGAAAACTGAGGCATTGAGGGGTGGAGTGACATGCCCAAGGTCACACAGTAAGTCATTGGCCAGTCTGAAAATAAATTAAGGACTCCTGATTCCCATAGCATGCCCCATCTATCATAACACATTGCTTTCACTCCTCAGTTGCAGTTGAAATGCTCATCCTCTCACAGGATCAGGCCAGTATGAGATTGACAGATTTTTTTTAAAATACACTGTTGATACTGAAATGTATACTTTATAGAACCCTTTTAGTACGTTGGTTCATGCTTAAATCACAAAATGAGCAGTGTCAACACTTCTTGCTTTATAGACCACAGTGTGACATCTGAAGCATGAACTAACCCACACATGAAATAATAGTTTGGGATGTAATGTCACATGACATGCCTGGAGTAACTGCAAAGTATTCATGTTGGAAGAGGCATTTTTGTTCTGGAGATGGGGAACAATTTTACACTTGACAAATCAGTACAAATAATAGGCTTTTGTCCGGCACACACTTCACTAGGACTTTAGACCCACATTTAGCTAAATGGCTGTTTAATTAATAAACTGATCTAAATAAAAAGTATTTTACTTTACATTTGCTTGATATTTATTGGGGACACATCACTGAGACAAACTATATGGCTGGATTTTTAAAAGGCCTAGATAATTTTAATTACATTTGTGGCTATTCAGGCTAGGGTAGTAATAAACATAGCTTTGAATCAAGTACTTCAGAACATAAATAATACATTAATAATCCATAGAACTCAACTTATTTACAAGGGTTATTTAAGAATTATTCTCCCTCTGATGGGTTGCTGAGGTATAGGATTGTTAAATAAGTTGGCAATAGTCATGCAAATCAGTGGCAGATACTTCTAAATAATATGCTGGGGTTCAAGAAAGTATAGATTATTCTCATAGGGTAAAATTCACTCCACTTGCGCAGAGCTTGAATATTAGGATTATATTGATGTATAGTGAAGGGAGGATAGGGAATTTAAATCCACCCTTCCCTACACACACACCAAGTATCCAGGCTGGAATAGAGCTCACTACCCCTCTGGGCTGATTCCACAGTAAGGCTGCAGGATTTGTGCAACTATGTGGATCCTTGGTTCTTCCCTTTCACATGAGGCTGTGCTGATGAATGTTAAACTTCTGCTCCTGTGTCATTTCTTCCATGGTGCTGGAAGGTAATTTGAAGTGAAATACTGATTTTTTTTTTTATGTTTTAAATATCCAAAATAAAATTGAAATGTGTTGTTTAAAAAGTCTGTGATAAAATTGAGAATAGAAACCAGATGTCCTGTCTCCTCATCCTATGCCCAATCCACTAGACCCTATTGACCCAATTGTGGGAGCTTATATATATAATATATAAATTGTATATCTGCCTCTTTGTAGCTCAAAATTAATTATTGTTGGTATTTATAGATGTAGCACCCAAAAGTATGGTAGGCACCTTTCAGACAAATAAAAAATATCTCTGTTCTTCAAAGCTCTTACAAACTAAAAAGAAAGCATCCTGTCAAAGAAGTGTAAGAAAGGAGGTAACACACCCTTATTTTTAGCTCTGGCCCACTTGCCACTCTCATATTCTGATCTGCTTTTCAAATTTAGTGTAATCTAATATGCATACTATATGCTTGTACAGATAATTTCTTCATTTCAGAGTCTGTAGAATTTGTTACAGACTTTCATACATTTCTTAAACCTATTTCAGAAATAGCACTGTCACCGTTTGTCTCAGTAATGTACAGAATAATGGAAATTGACACTTTTTATATAGAAGCAAAAAGTGTATCACTTTTATAAAAGACCAGAATTTCTTTTCTCAATCAAATTTGAATTTGATCACTTCAGGGTTTGCTGTGTAGGATGCTTTTAAGCAATGGTCCCAGTGGTTGCAGGCTCTATCACCTAATAATTGACCATGACAGAAGTTATATGTCCAAAGCCAACGGGTAAAGAGAATAGCATATGTCAGGGTCAATTATAAGGTGGAAGACCCTGAAACAAAAAAGACTGCACTGATTAGATCATGATGTTGACAAGAGAGTTGACACTTCAGTATTATTTTAAAAGGGCACTGTCACAGACTCCCCTACCAGATGCATCAATATCAGACTATGTTTCCTGCATGGGGCTCTTTCCCATACAGTATAATCTAAAGTTTTATAAAACATTCCAGGTTGCCATCTGTTTGGCTTATTTTTCCAGTGAGAAACTCCTTTTTTTATTTTCTGTAGTTCAAAACCACACCTGTCTTCCCAGCTAATGAGGTCAAAACAGCTCTATAATTAATGAACTGCTTCTCCCCTGAATATTCTGCTTATAAGAGAATACAATCTTAAATGTCATGCAGTCAAAAAGAGTTTGAATTATTTGCAAAGCCAAATTTAGACAAGATAGAACATATGGAATAGAGAGAAACAATTAGTTTCTGCTAGTAAAAGATATTTAGTAGATATTTCATGATACAGACAGCATATTGCAGAGAAAAATAAGTAAAATTTTGTGTTGACTTTTACTCCATGAGACCCCAGTGGCTTCAGTGAGTTGAAACATACTTAAAGGCCCTGAGTCAGGGTGGAACTTAAACATGTGCCTAACTTAAAGTATGTAAGCAATACCAGTGGAGTCTATAGGTCTACTCATGTACATAAAGTTAGGCATGTTCATAAGTACCTTCCTGAATTGGGGGCCTTAGTCAGCAAATAATTCAGCCCAATAAATTTCAAAGTACCTCTTAAAAATCATCATCTGGCTAATATTTATCTGTCTGTCTATCTATTTGTCATCCATCATCATGGTATCAAAGTACCTTCCACAAGAAGTAAATATAAAAATCTCTCTTCCCAGCTCTTCTAGCAGTAAAAGTAATCGGTGGGATTTTTAATAAATATATACTCTGTGAGAATGCTGATGCTTTTGAGACAGTTACTAAAATAAAGCTAATTCAAAGAGATGAGTTTTGCATTTAGTTCTGAATGCTGCAAGAGTGTGTGGTCATTCTTCTTGCTTCTCTATCAGAAGCAGACAGACCAGTGCTCACCGATGTGATTGAAATCAAAGACTCATGTATACCATAGTAATTGCCTAAAACATTACAGTATTGCTATTGTTAGACACAGAGTTTGAGATATTAGTGGCCTACATTACTGTAGAATATTATAGTATTTTATAAACATTATTCCCACAAAGTCAATTCCCTGGCTATGCCATACCCAGCTATTTTATAATAAATTAAGGCATATATCTTTTGATTCAAAGTCTGAGATGATGGTGAAATACTTACAACTAATTGAGCCCAATGGTTCCTTTCTTTCCATTAGGATGGCTAATTAAAGGTCTACACTTTTACTTACCAACTAAGAAGAATTTCTGTTGAGTTTTTATAGGCAAATAGTATAATTGCATGGGAAACTTATATTATCAGGTTGTCTTGGGCCCTTATTCTGAACATACACATGTTTTGTTTACTGTGGAGTTGGTTCTATTGTATATTTGTGTCAGTGATATCAGAATCAGGCCCGCTGTAGTTCACTTCCCTGCAATTTGAAAAATCCTATCAGAAATTCTCAATATATTATTTTGCCATTTTGGAAATATTTGTTTTTTACCCACTGTTGTTTCTAATAAATTTAAAATTTAAAAGTTTACTTCTCACAAGCATTTTCCCTTTCTTAGTGGGTGGGTGGGTGGGTGTGTTTGTGTGAAAGAAAGGAGGGAGAACGTGGGTCCTGATCCTGCAAACACTTACACATATGCTTAACTTTACTACCATAGGTAGTCCCATTGAAATCATGGGGGTGAAGTTTAGCCCGTGTTTGTAGAATTGGATGGGGTTTTGTTTTATAGTTTAGGATTGCTTTTGAGTACTGGGATGCAGCCATTTTAATTTATTTATTTATGTTTATGGAGAAAAAAATGCTGAGGAACTTTATTAGTGGGGAAAAAACACAGTAAAATTAGATGGACTTTGCAAACACAAAAGAGAGTAAATAGTTTTGCCTATGTTACACTCCCAGAACATGGACAGTTTTAAAACTGGAGTTCTATTGAACTCAGTATCAAAAAAACAAACAAATACAGCTTCCACAAGACCCATTGCTGCTTAGTCCTTTCAAAGCACAGACCACTCTGCTGCTGCAACCTAAGTTATTCCCTTTAGTTCCTTCAATCCTTCAGTCCAGACCTTCAATCCTTAAAGGAACAGGGCAGAGGTAAATTTAACCCTTACATTCCCTTGTGAGCGCTACACTTGTCAACCTTGATGCTGTCTCTTTGTGACAATTATTATTAAAAATAAAAGTTCTGTGAACTAAAGATTAGTCTGATTAATGAAAAAAATGTTCAGCTGCACTATTATGAAAGCTCCAGCAAGCTTCTAACATGAGTTAGGACCTCCTGGAAAGGTAAGTAGATTGGATGGTGTGAGGATGATATTCTAATAAAGCTTTCAGTAAAGGACTGATTTTATCCTTCTGAGCCAATGAAGTAGGATAGTTTAAAATTGAATTAATAGAACTGAAAGAGTCCATCAAAGGATTAGAAAAACACCATACCGTCATTAATGACCCTGACCTGTAAGTAACATACATGCATGATCCAAACTTAGGGACAAATTTTGGCCTCTATTGCAATGGGAAGTGGGTGAAAGGAAGGGGTCACAGACATAGCACTTTCTTGAATACTGGGTAGGAAAAGGGGGAAATTGGTACATTTCACAGCTACACAAAAGCAAGGCAACTTGGCAAGTCATCTAAGGACATCACCAGATACAAAGCCCCATTGCTATCAGCAGCAGGAACTGTGAGAATCTACCCCATGGCTTTTTTGTAGCCACAGTAGGAAGCATGGCAGAGGAATTTGCCCATGGTCTTTCTAAACCATCCTGCCTTGAGAGGCATGGATTTCTGAGTGACTTTCCATTCACTCAAGTGTCATCACTCCTCAGCATGCGTTACACTTGTAAAGGCCCAGTTTTATCAAAATGTAATTTCAACATATCCAGAGGAAGAGATATGGCATTCTGCCTGTTGTGGAGGGAAAGAACTGGGAAATTACTCAGTGACTGGCAGTTAAAGGAGCTTCACAAAGCTTCTTAATTAAACAGACATAAAGCACCTTTTCTGTTCCAAAACTAACAACTAAATTGGAGCAGAAAGCATTTCCCTGCCCTTTGTAAGCTGCTTAGGTGTTAATAATGGCAGGCAAAATTCTGCCCTCTGTTACACCAGTGAAATCCCATTGACTTCAGTGGAACTTCATAGCTATTCCATAACTGAGTGCAAAAGTGTCCCATTGCCAACTGCTCCAAAGAAAAACACAACATCCTAATTTTGGGACTTGGCAAGTAAATGAAGGAGGAGCTGATTTTCAAAACTTTGTTCTAAAATGTAAATACACTTCTAATGTTATGTCTACTCCATATATGCCTTATTCTGGTATTGATTTGGGATCTTAAACAGAAAATCTTCTTTTAATTAAGAACCTTAGTGGTCCAGCTTTCCCTGCCAGTCATTGGATAATTGGCCTTTTCCTAATAGGCACTGTAGCTCTGGTTTGCAAAAAGTGACTGTTCTTCATAATATACTGGTATTAAGATATTTTTGGATCTCATTTAAGAGAGAACTTAATTAACCATTCAGGTCATTAGGGATACTGCTGTTGTTCTTCTAATCCTCTGATAGATTCCTCCTAGTAATTCATTGTTACACTTTCCAACTTTACTGACTGAGAAGTATGAGAAAAATGCAACAAACCATTGTAATCACTCCCCTACAAAATGCCTTGCAGTGGAATGAAGGCTTTAGTGAACTCTTTGTCAAGACTGCAACAGCATGTCAGGTCTGTGGGGGCAGAATAGCTCAGCTGGGGCTACTCTAGGCCCTCCCAGGATTCAAACACTGAGGAGGAGAATACCATCCACAAGCTCACCCTCCACCAACCATGTGTGCTGAAGGAAGATCTTTTCCTAGGATTGGGGACAGTTTCCCAGAATCTGCTGTACCACATGGATTGTGGGAGATCCCTTCTGGATCTCTGTGATATAACTGGAACCTAACATTTTACTGTTTTGCTTTCAACAATCTCTCATGCAGGTGCCAAGTACAGAGACAGAAAATAGAAGCAAAATTTGCTTTTTATCACATATAAACTGTGGGTCTGAGTTACATTAAGGCTGCTTTACACTCTGGTGAATCTATTCTAACTTACACTTAGGGCTGGGCAGGTCCCTACACAGCCCCCATATACAGGGAACATAAAGGAAGCTTAAATTTGCCCCCTGTCCTCCCTGGAGCAGGAATGGAGTAACTGAGAATCAGGCTCTAACTATCACAGTTATTATGAAATAAAGCGGTTTCTTCTAAAGGTTTTGGATAGCAGGGACGTGGGCATTCACCCACGAAAGCTTATGCTCCAATACTTCTGTTAGTCTTAAAGGTGCCACAGGACCCTCTGTTGCTTTTTACAGATTCAGACTAACACGGCTACTCCTCTGATACTTAAAAATTTGAATGTATTAAATTATGTAAGAAAATTTACTTATTTTATTTTTGTTTTATTTAGAAAAACTCCTCTGCTTATTAAAAATCTGTACTCAGTATCTGCTACCAGATTCTAGGAGCCAAATCCTGCTTATTTTATTCACGTGAATATAATAACCACTTTAGTCCTCACAGAACGAAAGCCAAAGGGACCACTCACATGCAACCAGGGTTTGATTCTGAAACTTCACCTCTCTGCCTCTACTCCTATGCTTACCAACAGGACAGTGGAACTGGAAATTATTCTTAATTTAGGATCTGTGTTGTTGCCTTTGGTTGAGATTACACTTCTGTTCTTCAAATGAAAGGGCTGAGTAGATTATAAACAGAGTTATGTCTTTTGAAAGAATGTATAATGAACTGCAACAGACCTGGCAGATGGAACAACAGTGTTATATCAGGGTAGATTACTAATAATGGAGACTTTGAGGATGCAGTGTACTTTAGAAGAATTCTCCTTTCTGGTCTTGGAATGATACACTATTTAGAACACAGCTATTACAAGTATTGGAACTTGTATTATAAAGCTGTCTGCTTAGAGCAACTGGTTTTATGGGTTCCCCAGTTTTTCAAAGAGGCAGAATAATCTATGTACATGATTTCTTAGACTTTTCATACACTGTTGCTAAACTTTTTAAGACAACAGCATTTAAATGTTCACAGCTACTAGTTGAATTCCTGAACTTATAAACATAAATTGATAAACATAAATAAAAACATATTTATAACATCTTTCAAAGAATGCAAATGTAGAGAGGTATGATAAAATAACCACAGTTTTTGCAATAAAAACAAAGTACTTTGGTGCTACATGTTTTACAGTTCTTTAGGGAGGTGGTTATTTCCCATCAGATGAGATTATTATGCATTATTGTTTCATTTAATTTGGTAATCCCACCTAAAATCTCTACAATCCCTGGATTTACAGTTTTAATTCAGAACAGGCCTGCATTCCCCTCCTCACTCCAAAAATAAATAAATAAATAAAGTTACCATCCCTTCTGAGAGTCACTAGCATTTCACATCCAAGCCATCTGATTGAGATCATTTACATTGTTTTGAATAGTAAAAGGAAGAATTTCTGAGAATAAACATTAAAAAATTATTGTATTAATGCATGATCATCAAATTAAAGAAAATTCAAACTGCTTTGTAAATGGTATCAATAAAATAAATGGTTTTGTCTAGTGAATTGCTAGTCTATGATGGTCAGAGCATACCCTGAGGTTATTTTTAAAAAATACATTTGACATATATATATATTTGCCATGCATTTTAATGTGCTGTTTCAGTTCATACTATATTGTGACCCAAATCCAGCGAGGTACTGGAAAGACTGTATCCACTGTGTACAGTATAAAGTCCGGATAAATGGGAACCCTTAAACACTTGCCATTTTCCATTGTTGCTATTAATGCTGTTTGCAGCATTTTGGACTTCTCTATATTTAAAATGGGGAATTATTTAAAATATTGTGATTTCCATTTAAATGGTTCAATGTGATAAATGCAAGTTTTTAAATACCCTCAGCTGTACATATGTATTCTAAATACAATAAATTTACCAGCAACCCATTTTATGGGTTACCTAGCCTTCACAAATATTTATTGCAGCTTTTACAAATACTTCCTTTGTCTTTTTACAAAAGTTTAAACTAAGGCAGCAATTAGCAATTTCATGTATTATCAATTTCAGCTCTGTATATAACTGCGAACTTTTATTTTATATTTACAAGTTCTTGTGATTGCTTCTACATAAAACAAACATTTTGATTTTAATTGTATCATGTACTATATGCATTTTCCTAAAATATTATATTTGTCTTACTAGGCCCTACTCAACTGATTCTGGCATATTTAAATATTATATTCCAATTTTATTTTTGATCGAGGACACTGGTTCTTAACCTTTTCCCCCTACTGGGACCTCCCATCACTCCAGGATATAGCCAGGACTACCTTCCAATTTAGAAGGATGATAGGGGCCGGGTAGCTGTGGCTCTCTGACACTTATTTATAAAACCAGGTTGATAATCCTCATTCTAGGCTATGTTGACTCCTGTGTGGTATTTCATATTTAGGCCCTGATCCTACAAATTACAATGTGCATGGTAGACTGTTGCACTATATGGAGGCCCAAAATAGATCTGACTTATCTTCTTGTAGTTTCTCTTTGGAAACACCGCATCATTATTTTTAACAGTAATGCTAACAACTACATGTTCTTATTTATTGTTGCCTAAGAGCCAATAATATGCTCTCTGTGTGTGATGATATATATATCAATATCTATATATATTGTATAAACTATGTGGCTTTATGCCACGTTGGCACCTCCCTAATTCTGGGTTACTATGATGACTCCAGCACAAATTACAGCAGCCCCAAGGGCTCATCTAATTTATCACAAGTGTTATGATATTTGGTATTTTCTTAAAGCCTCAGCTCCTGGAGTGGAGGGGCTACATCAGAGTTTTTTAAAAAGTAGGTTTCAAGTCCTCAAAATATGAGCCCCAACGCCTCAAAAAACAAAGGACAATAAAAAGAACCCCAAATTAATTAGTTTTTAAAATTCCATTAATTTTAAGCCTATCTCATGATTTTGTGGGGGGCTAACTCATAATTTTTCAATGCGTGGAAATACTGGGATATACAGCAACATTCCATGCTCTACAGCTCCAAAATGCAAATGCAAAGTGCTCCAACCACTCCCCACACACTGCCCTGTTCTGGAGGCCATGCATGAGGGTTGAATAGGAGTGCCTAATGTTGGCCTAATGCCAACACTTCACTCCTGGAAAGACCCCAGGGAGCCATTCCATCTCTCTTATGGTGCTGGAGCAGCACATAGTGCCTGGGGCAGGGAACAAATTAAGATAGGTTGAGTTAGTTCTCATAATATACTTGGACAGCAGGGAGGCCACCGAATGAGCTATGATGGTCTGTCCTGAGCCAAATCTGACATGTTACAGGGTAGGATGCCTGTGAAAGGACACGTGTCTGTTGATACCGTCCATCCATCGTGTTTTAGGTCTTCTGAGGGGGTCTTTTCCATCCTGTTTCCATTCTGTTTTCATTTTCAAGATGATTCTCACAGGGAATTTGATGGGCATTTGGAGAAGACCCTTGTTTAGCAGACTGATTTTTGTAGGCTGTGAATCAGGTTGATCCAAGGCAAACACATTTATGGCTTTCATAGTAGTTAGATTCAAGTGGAGGGTCACTAGCTCATGCAACCCTAGGCCTGAGTCCCACAGGAAGACATGAGAACACTGGGGTGGGTGGCACCCAGTCAGATAAGGTTGGAGCTAGCCTAAAGGGTGCATTTAGTGCAGGTGGTCAGGATGCCTACTGGCAGTACAGTTGAGGCAACTGGCACAATCCCAATAGTGAAACTCCTTGGACGAATGACTCTCCCAACCAAGGAACAGATACACCCTGAAGCTTTCTCCTGATTCAGCATATGCAGCATTTTTCTTTATCCTCCTATACCCTCAGATGGATAGGGCATCTACTAGTTTCTGCCATTTATTTTGGTCTTATGCTGGTCTGTTCAGGCTTCTACGTGTCATGTTGATGGATCTGGCTTCTTCTTCTATTGCTCTGCATAATATTTCTTTAGGTCACACTCTTTTTCTCTTCTAGGTGGTGTCCATATTATAAAGTGAAGTTTGTTTGAACCTGTCCATCTACCCTCACTGATTCCAAGGACATCAAGATGGTATCTATCCATTTATTTTAATTGCTTGAATAGCTTTCGTAGCTTTGTACATAGTTCTCATATTCCAAAGACTGATTTTCATTACTTATCTGGCCTTGAGCAAGTGAATTTTCAGGACATAGGCTTCCTTACAACTTTGACCAATGCCTATCATATACTTCATAGGAAGTGGAGCTCTTTTTCAAGTATGGCTCCCAGTGTTTATTTCTTTAGTAAGTTTGTGTTTACATAGTGGGGTTACCAGCCCCATGCACAATCTTCAGTTCATCACTTTTAATTCTTTATTTGAAGCTGTCCACATGTGGTCACTCCCCCATCTCCTATCCTGGGGACATGTTCGGTAGCTTTGGAAGCCGCAAGCTATGCAGTCGTAGATGGCTAAAATAGACTGTGTGACATATTCTGCTTTTAGTTACATATTTACAACCTTGTTGACTTTGTACCACTATTTACAAAGGGATTTTTTCTGGATCTGAATTCCAAGGTGTTTGTATTCAATATTACAAATTGATTCCCTACAATGATGGGAATGAATTGCAAAGTTTGAATCCAAATCTGCAGATGAACATCGTTAGTTTCAGGGTGTGTGGGTGTGTTGTTGCTGCTGTTGATCTACTGATGACATTGTTATTCAACATCTGACTAGTTACACACTCTCCTGTTTTTTATTTAATAACTTTTAAAACAACAAACTCCCCCATTTCAACTTCCCACCCCGCCATCCTTCATCTGCAACAGAGAGACAAGTGCCTGTAAACTGTGCCAAACTCTTCTTAACCACTCCCCAAAAAAGTGTGAGAACTTGCTTTAAACTTCAATGCGCCAGGTAAGGGCCTTTCCAGACTGTGGCCGTTGAATAGGAATGAAACAAACCAGCCTTCTTATTTTCAGCACCATTCAGAACAGTGGGCAGTCTTTGATAACTATAAGTAGGGTTGTCCTGGAGTCTGCAGGAATTAAAGATTAATCTTTAATTAAAGATTATGTCATGTGATGAAACTCCAGGAATACGTCCAAACAAAATTGGCAACCTTAACTGTAAGAGAGCTAAGGTGGGTGGGGTAATATCTTTTATTGGACCAACTTCTGTTGGTGCCAGGGACAACACCGGGTACTGCCTCACTGCCAAGAATAACTAGACAGAGAGGGTATTGTCAGGGGGAAACAGGTTCCGGTAAGCAGGATGAGCACACAGGGCAGGCGCTGACAGCCCAGAGGTGACTCATCCTGATGTCACGCACTGGAACGGCTCTGAGCCGCGGGCCCGCTGCGAACCCCCCCAGGATCAGCCCAGGCCTCCCTGCAGCGCCTCCCGTCTGCCCTCGCATAGGCGACCAGCGCGGTGCCTGCATTTCAGCCCTCGCCGCCCCGCGCCGCCCACCCGCCCGCCGCTGCGGCCCGAGCGGCAGGGGCAGGGCGCTGGCCGGGCGCAGGGAGAGCGGCGCGGGTCGCCCCGCACCCCACGCCCTTTGGTTCAGGCAGCCTCGGGGCTGCCCTGGGCGGGTCTGGCCGGGCGGCAGCGGCGCGAGCGTGTAGATCAGCGCGTGGCTCGGGAAGGAGGGCGCCGGCTGCAGCCTGTAGTAGCGCCCGTGGGTCTCAGCCCCCCCTTAGTGTCAGCCCAGCCCGGGGGGGTGCGAGCAGCATGAGAGTAGTGGCCTTAATCAGGTAACGTGGCTGTGGGGGGCTGCCCTGCTGCACAGACTGAGCCACACCTCGTGCCCTTGGGGGGTGCTGCCGAGCCCATAGCAGGGACTGGGCTGCTACCCCGCAGCCTTGCCCGCGGGACCCTCCTGCTCGTGCATTTCTTGCTTTCCTTCCTCCCGCAAACACAGCAAGGAGTTTTAAACAGCTCTGTCTTCCGCAGCTTGCTCTGCCTCAGCTGGCTGCATCTCAGTGGTGGGTGTGTAATTGCATGCCTAGTAGGAGGCCTTGCACCAAGTGCCTGGCTCTGCCCTGGGGTGTTGAACATCCTGTCACACTTAAAAAAATAAATAAATAAAGGACCACCGTACCATCATCACTCTCCCCTGTGTCTTGTAATGTGCTCTTTGTTGTCAGTGGCTGCCCTCCACCCCAGAGGCAGCTGCATTTTAGGGGTGCCCTGTAATTATATGTAACATGCTTTGGAAGGAGACGTGCTGTGCTGTATATATGTGAGCTGCTGCTATTTTTTTCTACCTAGTCTCACTCGTTTTCAGTTGATTTTCAGGCTGTTTTTTTTTTCCTTTCCAAGTATCTCCCTTTTAGGATCAGTTTTGCAAATGTGTGTTTCAATGAGACATTTAATCTCACTCATCATTTTAAAAAAGCTCACTCATTTATGTAGTCACACCGAGCTTGACATAGCCCTCTGTCTTGGGGACTGTTTCTCCTACCCTTCTGCTGTTTCGTTTTCTGCACTTCTTATGCTCTAAATAGGTTTTAATATTTTCAGACATGTATTTAAATTATTTTTTCATTGAAGAAGACAGGTAGATTCTTTCATTGAGAAATGATAATACATTGATGGTTCATGTAAGCCAGGAAGGTTACTCAGGAACTTGTGCTTGTGTATTGGGTGAACCCTGTGATATTTTTATTTTTAGATGCCAACCCATAGCTTTTTTTTTTTACTAAGGTACAGCTTCTATATTGACTTTCATTGTGCAGAGTCCTGCAAGCTGCATGAAGCCCTGTTAAAATTTGGGTTTGGCCATGGAGGGTCAGTTGCAGGATCATGGTTTAAAATTATCCCAAAAGAAAATGTTATACAACAAAAGGGACTTGTTTTTTGTTGTGAAAAATTGTACTTTTTTTATCCAGATTTGTTTTTAATAGCAGATTAACACAGTCAATTTCCACACTTTCTCCTCCCAACTCGTAGAAAAGGCAAGATTTCAAGTTCTAGAAGTACTTATTTTGATATTGGTTATGCAGTGGAATGTGTTAAAAGGCAGCATGAAATAAAATCTTAAAAACAGGTTTGTAACATGACTGTTATTTTTGTGGGCAGTTTTCCTAGGATGGATTTAGCTTAAGAAAAAGTTTTAAGAAGAGTTTTTTGTTTTAAAGGGATGTCAAAGTCTGATTTTTTTTAACCTACCCACTGCAAGTAATGTAAAAGATGAGAGAGAAAATTCTCTATTTAAAAAAAAAAATCTTTTGTGCTTTTGATAGGCAGGAGTAGTATCTGAATCAATTTTAACTAATTTTTTTTGTATTGACAGTATTTCAAGTTGACACTCTCTTTCTAAGGAGGTAATGATTGAGTAAACCTCAAAGTGTAACTTGTGCTAAATCAGAAACCATCAGGCATTTTAAAGCCAGTGATCTGTCCAAAATAAGTTTTCTTCCCATCCCCCCAATCTTTAATTAGCCTATATTTTTTTTTTTTGCATGAACAGCGACATGCAGGAATATGAAGGACATCCTTTTCAGAAGTCTTGGATAGTCGCTAAAGTAATCTTTACATTTCCTTTTTTTTCTCTTTCATATTCCCCGTGTCTGTAAGTCTGCCTATCATCGTGCCTGTGGCCAAAATTTGTCCTAACTGTGGCTGTGCTTCTGTTGAAATCGTTAAGAGTCTCATATCTATTGCAGTTCCTTCTTTTATTACATTCCCAAAAGTCTAAATGTCAGGGTACTCAGAATGCCGCAACCAGACATCTGTCTTGCTCCAGGAACTCAGACCATCTGACTACCATTTCTGGCCTCCTATTATTTTCCATAACTCAATGATACTCAAATCTCAAACTGTGGCTCTAGAGCAGTGATACTCAGACTGAGGCTCACAAGCTGCAAATGGCTCTTTAATGTGTTTCCCACAGCTCTTTGCAGCACACGATATTAAAACACTGTGATTTAATTATTACCCAATCAGGATGCTTTTGCTACTTATTAAGCAATTAAGTTATCAACTTGTACTAAGTTATGAACTTATTTACTGTGAGAATTATATATATATATATATATATATATATATATATACACCTCTACCTCAATATAACGCTGTCCTCGGGAGCCAAAAAATCTTACCGTGTTATAGGTGAAACCGTGTTATATTGAACTTGCTTTGATCCACCGGAGTGCGCAGCCCCGCCCCCCCAGAGCACTGCTTTACCGCGTTATATCTGAATTCGTGTTATATCGGGTCGCGTTATATCGAGGTAGCGATGTATATAATATGTGTATGTGTGTATATAAAAAAAGCCTAAATATTTTCCCTGTCATACTATTTAAATATGAGTATTTAGTACAGTAGTAAATGAAACAATGAATTCACACTATTGTGGCTCTTTCGGGTAGAGCTAATAGCTAATTTGGCTCCCGAACCACTGATGACTGAGTATCACTGCTCTAGAGCCACATACAGCTTTTTGAGGGGGGCCTCACTTGGTGAAATCCCTGGGTTTGATGGCTCTCCCCTTTGAAGCTTTGTGCGTAGCATTGAAAAAACAGACAGATGTAGTAGTAATCCTATCTCTCCCTCCAACTAGCCAGGAATTTAGGGTGTAAAGGAGAGGAAGAGAAGGAAAGAAAATAAAAAACTCTGACCGTGTTCCATCAGCTAGTAGGACAAAGAAAGAGAGAGAGATGAAAAACACTTCTTTCTCTCTCAGAGACTAGAAAGCAATGGAAGGAGACAGGAAATATTTTGACAAATGGAGTCCCTAAGAGTCACAGAACTATCATGGAGTTCTGGCCTGATGTGATTATCATCATGCAGTGGCATACAAAAAAATCCCAACAGTGTAATGCTGGGACACCAATTCATGATTATTTGGTGTTTCTGTTGACTCTGTGGGGCTCTCTCCAGCTATCAATATTGAGTATCAGTGGAGGCCTGAGTACTGTTGGACCCACATGTCCTCTCATTCATGATTGCACAGACTGTTTTCCCTCCCATTTGTGATTGTTTTCATGTCAGTGGCAGCTACAAAAATTGCTGTTGTGTAGAAGTGATATTAAGAAAGGACTTTTATGTACAATTTTGCTGTCTTTGAGATGTTTTGTCCTCTTGGAAATAAGTTTATCGCACTTTCTATTTTGGCTCTTCATTTCACCCCCCCATGCCCCTTTCATCTGTTATTTTTCTCTTCTCTGGAAATGAGGAGAGCCAGCTCCAGGTAACCATCCAGCACTATACAGACCATCAGCAAGTGGTCCATAAACAACAAACTGGGACCCTAGGCCTAAAATCATGTCAAAGTACATCCTTCTTTTTAAAATCTATCTTGTTCTTTTCAAGCAATTTTTGAAATTAGCAGATATTTTATTTTTGAGCATTTTTATTTTAATACTGGAATGGTGTGATAATATTTAAGAACTTTGGTAAATTAGCCAATGTACTTTATTTTGTTGTTTAAAAGAAAAATTAGAATGAAATTGTTTCTCATAAAACATGCCAGATTGTGGAAGCCAACACTGGATTTCCCAGTATATGTCACAGATACAATACAGACAGTAGCAATGCAAGTTTTCTTTAGATTTGTCCCAGCAACATGCCTCAACCCTGTTTCTGTGGTACCTCTGAGGTCTGAGTGTAATTCAGTTACCATCTCTATTAATTTCATGGTCCTTCTCTTGAGAATGCTAGCAAGGGCAATATCAAGACTGGTGACTTTCAGTTTCTGAGTTTGCACCCGCAATTTTGCTGGTACAAATAATTGTGGGTACATTTTATAGTGCTTAGATATGTAGCTTCCTGATTATACTCATAAATTGTGTCATTGGATATGTAAAGGCTACACAGTTCATGTATAATTGTTTTTGGCTGTAGTTATATTTAGGGACAAAATCGGGGCTAAGTTGAGGCCCTTAGTTTTGAGAAAGAAGTCTCTATAAGGGTAAGATTCTCTGTCCCATTACTGTTTCTTGATCCATCCAGTCTTTTTTTCCAATCTCATTGGTAACTAAATGAACAGTAGCTAAGTTAACTATACCAAGCATGTTCTATCAAAATAATAGAGATAGGGCTTTAAATTACATTGTCTGTTGGCTGTTTAGAAGAAATTTGACATCATGGTTATTTTGAAAAGTGATTGAGCCTCAAACTAGAAACTTGCTGAAAACCTGTTCATTAACAAATTCATGTTAAATTTTAACAGCAATGAAATGAGAGAGAGTAATTGATCATCGAATCATAGGACTGGAAGGGACCTCGAGAGGTCTTCTAGTCCAGTCCCCTGAACTCCAGGCAGGACTTAGTATTATCTAGACCACTGGTTCTCAAATTTTTTTTCCCATGGACCACTTGAAAATTGCTGAGGGTCTCGGCGGACCACTTAATGATCTTTCCAAATGTTGTTTGTACCATTAGCTAACTGTTGTAAATGCTTTGGATAAAAGCGTTATATAATAAAAACTTAATAATAATTAACGTTTTCTTTGTTCTACAAATAAAAGTACACAACTCATATTTTAATATCAGTAGTCTTACCTTTCTAATGTGATGGATGTGCCTCTCCCCCGTCACAGCAGCCCCTGAGCTGGGGCTGGGAAGAGGGGGGGTGGGGCTCTCCCTCTCTCCCCAGCCACGGCAGCCCCTGAGCTGGGGCTGGGAAAAAGGGCCAGCAGCCTCAGCCCTGGAGCTGGGGAAAGTCGCCTCTTTCTCTGGCCGCCGCAGCCTTGCACGTCACAAATTTGCCCCACCCCCTCTTCTCACCCCACTGTATATACCCCACTGCCTCCCTCCCTCCCTTGGGGCTGTGAGTTCTGTGCTTTGGCTCTTAGAGAGGTAAAGCACAGACTCTCCCCTCTGGTTGTGGTGCTGTGTCTATCAATTTGAAGATGGATGTTTGAAGTATAGTATTCTATAGATCAGATCGTTTTTGTTTTATTATTATTACTTGACATTTGTTTAAGACTTGATTATGTGTAACTGAAATAGGAATTTTGCCATTAAATTCAATGGGAACAGGATTCAGCTGTTGCCATGTTGATAGAGGCGGAGTATTCTTTTAGCTTTTGAATGTTGGGTTATTAATTTCAAAATCAAATCTATTTTGCACTTTATTATTTGTAGTAAATATTATATTACATCAGCACCTAGATGAACATCAGGAACCTGTTGTGCCAGTTGCTTTAAAATACACCTGTAATTAATTTTGTCCGCAGTTACATCTAGGCTCACAACCAGAAGCCAGGTTGTCACTGCTGCTTGTAAAAATCAGTACTTTAGAGAGGAAACATTCTGTGATCCATCACTAATCCTTTGAGCAAAAGACAGCCTCTTCTCCAAAGAGCTTACATACAATATAAGTTTTTCTCCCTCTGCCATCAAATTAGGAATTTCACATAAACCTTATGGATTTTAGATCTAACTGAACTCTTCAGCATTTTATAAATACTTTATTTTCTTATAAAGATTTTGTATGGTACAGTCTTAGACGTTTGTTACTGTTATAATTCTCTTTAATACTTCTTATTTGAAAACTTTATTCCGTGGCCCTGCATTGTAATTTTGAAGTAATCAGGTAAAAGTTTAAAAAGGGCGACAATGCCTAGTAGTGACCTGGTTTAATTGTCTGATCATTTCATTTTTTTTCTAATTCCAGTGGTGGAAAGGACAGCTGTTACAATATGATGCAGTGTGTTGCTGCTGGGCATCAGATTGTTGCTCTAGCCAACTTAAGACCTGCTGAAAACACAGGTAAGAATGCCTCATTGCTTGTAAGAAACTTTCCGAAATAGGAAACAGCTGAGGCACAGCTGTTTCCTGAATTAAACCCTGCTATTTTTTTGTACATATGGCAGGTATCCTAGGACATCTTTACAGAGAAAGGTGAAAAGGGGGAGAGACAATTTAGAGAATTTGTTAAAGCCACTTGTAAAGCAGCAAACAAGAGAAAACAATACAAGAAAATGAAAAATGGTAAAAAAGGATTCTGCAGTTTAAAAGGAGGAAAATGCATAAATAATTTCTTGTACTGTAGTAAGGGGAGAATGCATGGGTACAGTAATGAAGGTAGTGAAAAGTGAGTGAGGCTTAGCATCAATCTTAAATTAAGATGAACAGGAAGGTTTCAAGGTGAGATTTGAAAAGGAGGTGACTTTTGTACCAGTGGGAGGGGAAAGAGGCCCCACAAGTGAAAAGGGTGTCACCTTCGCCATCTGAACTGTGGAGGTTTGTGAGGGAAGCAGAGAAGGAGGTGTGCCTGCTGGGAGGAGGAGTTCATGTGTGAATCATTGGTAGAGTAGGTGAATATAAAATCAATAGGTTGGGGCAATTTATTCCTTTGGTACCCAGGACAAAACCTCTCGAATCTTATTGAAATATGTTTGTTGTAAAACTAATGTATCCACATCAAAAATGTAGAATGTTGTCATTCAAATCATAAAATGGCCTCTTTACGTGTATGTGGTAGGAAATGCAATGGAAAGTTAATTGAGGTACCCCAGGCAGCAGTAGGGCCTATCCCATTCATTTTATTTTATCTTGTACCACTGTTGCCTGGAGACCCTCAAGTAATAAAGTAACTGCACATTCAGAACTAAGTGGCAGCTTAAAAGGGACCCTGTCTGGTCTTTTCAGGCATCACATTTTATATAAATTTAAAAATACTCTGTTTTTCTTGTAAAATCAACTTCTCCGGTCCTGGTTAATTTGTTAAGATTACAGAACCCGCTAGACCATTTTGATCAAATACCCGCTTCTCTTACTATTGGAAGTCACCATGTCCATTCTAAAAATCATTACACACTATAGTAAAGTCAAGTACACTTATTTATAATGATCAGTTTTAGCATATTATGGTTACATCACAACTTGTTTAACAGCTTATTTCCGTGATACAGGGACCTCTCCTTTCAAGCTATTCCATGTGGGCTCAGAGGCCTGCCCTCACAGAGCAGGGCCGAAGTTAGGGGAAGTTCCAGGACTACTCAGGGTGGTCTTAAAATAAAGTGAACTCTATCAAATTTTACCAGTGAATTGTAGCTTTGAGCAATAATTAAGTGTTCTTTATTATTGATCAGTTGAAAAATTATCAATAAAGATCACAATTGTTGGATAACTCCTGAGATACGTAAAATGTGAATTGCAAGGTTTGCGGTTTAATTATTACAATCTACATGAGCTACCTTTTTTGTTATTGATTAGCTGCCAACCAGTCGGTAAGAATGTTTAGTGAAATTTGTCTCTTAATTAAAGCAGTAACAGCAAGAAGTTTGGTGAGTTCTATCCTAAGTTTTTAAAAGGAAAGGAGATTAAAAAGTCCTGGATGCAACAACAAAGATTTCCCTTTCTTTACAGTGTATTAAACAATATAAAATTACTGCCGTAATCCTCTATTGTTCCATTTATACTGAAATAACATGCTGTGAGTATCATGTTGTCAGTACTAAATGTATTAATGGCTAAGTTTCAGGAAGTTTTGACAGCCTATTTCTAACCACCAGAATAAGTGCTGCAGTGTGTTCTATGTATATTGCACTAAGTATGCTGAAACACAAGTAAAAACTATTGGTCTGTGCCTCTGGGGTTGTGCTCCTCTTGCATAGCAAAGCAAAATTACCATTGGCTTCACTTGGTTCTGGTTGGATCTGTAATGGGGGATTTGTGGAGGAAGCACTGGAAATGGTAGGGGAGAAGTGAAGTGGACACCTCGATTGAGAAGTAGGCAGTTGCATGAGACACATTGTTATAAGAGGGGAGAAATCCATTTTTTTTAATTCCATGTTTGTAGAGATGCCATCACAGATGTGTGTGTCAATGAACTAAGGAATAGTCAGATTTAGGTACTCTTGGTGCTTTTAAAGTATTATGATTTTCTATAAATGCTGAATGATGTGCTTAGCGTCATGTTTGTCTCTATTTAATTGTGGCAGAAGGGACAGATGAGCTGGACAGCTACATGTATCAGACAGTAGGACATCATGCCATAGACCTGTATGCTGAAGCAATGGATTTGCCTCTCTATCGTCACACCATAAAGGGTACCAGTGTGGACACTGGAAGAGTGTATACCAAGTGTGAAGGAGATGAGGTCGAAGATCTTTATCACCTTTTGAAACTTGTTAAGGTATGTTGCATAACTCACTCCTCTTGGAAAGTTTTGAAAATTTTTAAAAAATATTTATACTCTTGTATAATATTTGTTTTCTTTTCTGTTGTTCTTCCTTACAGTATAAATTTATGTGAAATGGGGATTTACTATCTTAATCTGTTAAGATAGACCATACTGATTATCCCTCATTTTAAACCAAAAACCTTGATCATATACAATAAATAGATGCCCATAATAATAAACAATTGTATGCAAAAGTATTCAGAAAGTATTATATGTAAAGAGAATTATTTATCATGAGACTGATGTAAAGTTATCTGAGGTTCATGCAACTGATGTAATATTTTGCTTGTTTCCCACTGGTTCTCATAGATTTTGTGTGCATTTTGTTTATTAGTGCACAGGAAATGTATGCATTTGCTTTTTCATGGACTTATGTATTATAAAGTAAAACCCAAAGTGCTAGAATATTATTCATACTGCATTTCAGACTCAAAGTATTCCCAAATACTTTACAATTATGATTTTGATGTTGGTAGTGCAGTGACTATGTTCAAATACCGTTATATACTCAGCAATAGCTTTACCCAATCTTTTTAGTAATACAATCATTCTTTCAATAAAAATGGATATATTGGCTAAGACACTTGAAATTTATTCTGCTGTTTTTCAAAAAATGTAATGTGATCTTTATTACCTGGGGTTTGATTCAAACCCCATTGAAATCAGTAGAAAGACATCCATTGGTTCCAATGGATTTTGGATCACAGAGAGGAAAGAAGCAACTTTGAATGACAGAGTTAAAGTTTCTTCATTGTCCTGAATGTCTTTCAGCAGATTATGTTTGAGGTTTCCAGAATACGTAATCATATTCTTGTAAATGTCAGAAGGCAGTATTAATTGTGAAAGTTGTTACTAAAATGAAATGATTAATTTGAATATTATTTACAGTCCTAGAAAAACTTCCTTAAGTTGCCTAAAAGATAATTCTGATCTTCGATTTAAGTATTCAATACCTGTCCAATTATAATTTTATTTAATCAGATTTATAATTGATAAACCTGAAAACGTCATGCTTAAATGGCTTGTTCATTATTTTATATTAAAATTGTATGAATAATTTGGTTCTAAGATGTATGTTACAGAGATCAGAAACTATCACCGGGGCAAGGTGACTAAACCCATTATGTCCTTCTTTGGTTGTTATAAGTTTTATTTAATTTTAATATCATAAAGTTGGGAAGTTCTGGATTGGGTAATCTTTCCTCTGAAATTACTTCCTTTCTGTCTGTTATCCTACCACAGTTTCTTCTGATGGAATGGGTGAGATCTCTGGGATCCAGTGGGAAGTGACCTGAACTCAATACTCCTGCTTTCCGAGACCACGTTACATTTTCTCAAAACTCTTTTAATCAGTGGCAAAACTCTCATAGGCTTCAGTGGGGCTAGGATTTTGCCCATAGTATCCATTAGTCTGGAGTACAAGATTCTTGATGTTTCTTCTAAATCTTTGTGGAGCAATAGGACATTCGAGGCTGTACAACCAGTATAGAGAGATCAGTGAAGTTTTTGTTTTTTGTTTTTGTTTTTTTAAACAGAGTGTGTATAGGAAGCAGGACAGTAATTTGAGGAAACATGCAGCAGCACTTTTAAAAATTTTTTGAAAACGACAGCATTGGAGAAGGGAAGTACAGATACGCTATCTGTTGGAAGCTTCGTGATAACAGCTTTCTAAGGCTGGGAAAGATGATAAATTACTGATCAATTTAATTAAAAATGGGGAGATTAGTGGCAATTAAGATGAAATTTCCCTTTCGATCCATGCTGTCTTTGGAGAAATGGATGCTTTGCCATTATCTTTATAGTAACAGTCAGTTATGACATAAATTAATGCTAATGTTAAATCTTGACAACTTCTGCTTTGGAAGTTCGTACACGATAATTATAACTATAGTTGAAAGAGATGTTATCAAGTTGTCTGGAACTAAATAACTGCTTCTTTCTTGTGTGGAAATATGAATTCCACTATAGGATATTTTACAGACATAAATATTGGAAATACATTGCCTTTATAGTAGACATTGTGTAACCATCTCCTTACAGTCAAACTCATATATGAAATTCTGGTGTAAAAATTGCAACGGGGTTCTTGAGTACTCTAATGAATAATTGAGTAATTATAGGGAAGAAAAGAAATCTAGAAGAGCTATCACTCTTTATGTTGTTCTTCACTAGTTTTTAGAAAAAGATGGAACTGGAATTTTTTTACCTTTTGAATGTTAATGGCAAAATTAAAATCAGTTGATTGATTTTTATTTTAAACATTTACTTATGGCAGTATGCAGTTTTGTAGCTTTAATGTGCAAGTCTTTAACCACCAATAGCTTTTTTTCTAAGTGATTCAAATTTTCTTTAGATGGTGTTACAATATAATTTTTTTAAAGAGAGCACAATATGCTGCCTGTTGAAAGTAGGGGAAAAAAAGAATTGATGAAGGTTTTTAATAATTCAGACTTTTATTAAAAGTCTTGAGTTGAAATAATTTGAAAGCACTGGCCAAAATAGCATCACTCTTTTTTTAATGTAATGCTTTGGATATGAGGATGCAGGAAAGAGTCTGTCTAGATGAAAACCACATAATATGTCTAGCTTTTAGTTTGTAAAGTATCTTTATGTTACAAGTGCTTGTTTAATAATAAATTAAAACAAACCACATTGAAAAAACTTATATGAATTGAAAAGTATTAAATATTTTTTAAAAGTTTTATAAAAACAGGAATTTTTAAAAATGTAAATATTCCCCTGCAGTGTTGGAAAGCCCACCACAGCAGTTTTGTGCTAGTGTGTAAGACTGAGAGAGTGAAAATGACTGCAGACAAATGTGAAACTGACCATTCTGATGTTGTGTTCTACCCTATGTGAAATATGTGACGTAAATTAGATTTATTTTAAATAGTCTAATGTGTTAGTAGGGGATAAAGATTGTTTAGGGTTACTATCTATATACTATCTATATCCCTACATGTTACACATAGGACTGGAAGGGACTGCTTAGGTCACTGAGGCCATCAATACAAGTAGATTGTATGGTTTTGGATTTATATAAATATAAATCCAAAACCATACAAATTACTTGTATTGATGTCCTCAGTGCCTACTCCTGAGGGCATTCTGCACCAAAACATTAAAAATTCTGCGCCAAAAAAAATTAAAATTCTGCGCACAATATTTTAAAATTCTGCAAGTGTTATTTGTCAATAAATAAATGCAGAGGCTCCAGCATGGCAGTGGGGAGCACAGGCCACTGACTGCATAAAGGTGGGAGATCACCCTGCAGCCCCCTCACCCAGAGGACCCGGACTCAGCAGTGAGGCTGCACCCAACCCTGACACAGTGCATGACCTGGGCTTGCCCCAGAAACACCCTGGGGCCCTGCCCCTCTGCGCCAGGTGCACCAAGTGTGGGTCAGGCAGACTCAACCAGGCAGGATCCAAGTGTGGAGGAGCTCAGTGTGGGGGGATCCAGATGTGAGGTGAGTGGATTCTGGGTGCAGGCAGCTCAGTGCGGGGTCTAGGTTTGGGGGAATCTGGATGCACAGAGGCTCGTTGGGGGGGTTCCAGGTGCAGAGGCAATGGGACTCTGCAGGGGCTTCCAGTTGAAGGCGGTTGAAGCAGAGGGGTCTGGGTGTGGGGGTCTCAGCGGGGGGGGGGATGCTGGGGGCTTGGGGCTTGGTGGGGTGGGGGTCTGGTGCAGCTAGTTAGGGTCAGTGGTGTGGGGCTCTGGATGTGGGGGCTCAGGGTGGTGCAGGGGGTGGGGCATCAGGGTGGTGGTTTGAGTGTAGGGAGCTCAGTGCAGGGTGGTCTGAGTGAAGGGGTGGGGGTCCGGAGGCAGGGAGCTGCAGGGGGCTCCAATTGCAGGGGTTGAAGTTCAGTGGGATGGGGGTTAGGATGTAGTTGGTGAGACTTGGCAGGAGTGTCTGGGTTTGGGAGGTCCGGGAGTTGGGTAGAGGGGGGAGCAGCTCCTCGTACAGTGACCCCTGCCCCCACAGTTAAGGAGTGATGGGGACAGGACGTGGGGGGATGCTGAGCTTCCTGCAGCTGGGGGAGGTTTCTTGGAGTGGGTCTGATACAGCCCCAGACACTCTTTGCAGGGGAAGTCCTGTCCTCTTCTGCCTCCAGCCCAGCTGGGACTAGCAGTGATCCTGGCTCAGAGTAGGAGCCACTGGCTGAGGTGTCCCCAACCCCACGGTTATTTACTTTGCCCCCGGCTGCTCCGGGTGCCTGAAACAATGTATCTGCTCTGCCAGGGAGTGGTGCATGACTGCTCTTGCAGCTTCCTTATGCTTCCCTGTCAGAAAGTCATTTTTCTGCGGGAAAGCAAATAAATCTGCAGGGGACATGAATTCTGCGCACGTGCAGCGACGCAGAATTCTCCCAGGAGTAAGTGACCTAATCGGTCCCTTCCATTCCTATGTGTAACATGTAGGGATATATATATAGTCAGTTTATAGTACCATGTGTGTTGAATGTGGGATATATAAATTCTGAACACTAAAGGCTAATTTAATTTTAATATACTAGGCAGGTCACTCTGGGAGTCTTACTGAATCCATGTGTCCAACCATGTGTATTTACTTGCAGGATTAGTGCCTAAGGCTCTGTTTCAACAAAGCATTTAAACACTTAGGGTATGTCTACACTACGAGAGTAGTTCGATTTTACTTAAATCGAATATGTGGAATCGATATTACAAAATCGAACGTGTGTGTCCACACTAAGGACAGTAATTCGACTTTGTGAGTCCACACTAACGGGGAAAGCGTCGACATTGGAAGCGGTGCACTGTGGGCAGCTATCCCACAGTTCCCGCAGTCCCCGCTGCCCATTGGAATTCTGGGTCGAGCCGCCAATGCCTTCTGGGTAAAAAAATGTGTCGAGGGTGCTTTTGGGTAACTGTCGTCATCCGTCCGTCACTACCGCCCTCCCTCCCTGAAAGCGCCGGCGGGAAATCAGTTCGCGGACTTTTCTGGTCAGTGACAGCGCGGACGCCACAGCACTGCGAGCATGGAGCCCGCTGTGACCATCGCTGCAGTTATGGCCGTTGTCAACACCTCGCAGCTTATCATCCACCTTTCCCAGAGGCATATGCAGAGAAATCAGGCGAGGAGGCTACGGCAGCGCGGTGAGGACCTGAAGTCTGAGAGTGGCACAGACCTGTCACAAAGCACGGGACCCCGCGCCGAGGACATCACGGTGGCAATGGGTCATGTTGATGTTGTGGAACGGCGATTCTGGGCCCGGAAAACAAGCACGGACTGGTGGGACCGCATAGTGCTGCAGGTCTGGGATGAATCCCAGTGGCTGCAAAACTTTCGCATGCGGAAGGGGACTTTCATGGAACTTTGTGAGTTGCTGTCCCCTGCCCTGAAGCGCAATGACACCCGGATGCGAGCAGCCCGGGACTGTCCAGAAGCGAGTAGCCATAGCCCTCTGGAAGCTTGCAACGCCAGACAGCTACCGGTCAGTCGCGAACCACTTTGGCGTGGGCAAATCTACTGTGGGGGTTGTTGTCATGCAAGTAGCCAACGCAGTCGTTGAGGTACTGGTCTCAAAGGTAGTGACCCTGGGAAACGCGCAGGTCATCATAGATGGCTTCGCCGCGATGGGATTCCCAAACTGCGGTGGGGCTATAGATGGAACTCACATCCCTATCCTGGGACCGGACCACCAGGCCAGCCAGTACATCAACCGAAAGGGGTACTTTTCAATGGTGCTGCAAGCACTGGTGGACCATAGGGGACGTTTTACAAACATCAACGTCGGATGGCCGGGCAAGGTTCATGACGCTCGTGTTTTCAGGAACTCAGGTCTGTTTAGACAGCTGCAGGAAGGTATTTACTTCCCGGACCACAAAATAACTCTTGGGGATGTGGAGATGCCTATAGTCATCCTCGGGGACCCAGCCTACCCGCTAATGCCCTGGCTCATGAAGCCCTATACTGGCGCCCTGGACACTGAAAAAGAACTCTTCAACTACCGGCTGAGCAAGTGCAGAATGGTGGTGGAGTGTGCTTTTGGCCGTCTCAAGGGGAGATGGAGAAGCTTACTGACTCGCTGTGATCTCAGCGAAACCAATATCCTCATTGTTATTGCAGCTTGCTGTGTGCTCCACAATCTCTGTGAGAGCAAGGGGGAGATGTTTATGGCGGGGTGGGAGGTTGAGGCAAATATCCTGGCTTCTGATTACGCCCAGCCAGACAGCCGGGCGATTAGAAGAGCCCAGCGGGACGCGCTGTGCATCCGGGAGGCTTTGAAAGCTAGGTTCCTGAGTGAGCAGGGTAACCTGTGACTTTTAAGTTTGTGTACAGAGAAGCTGAACCTGCCCCCGTTTCTTTACCCACTAAATGTTCAGTATCCTCTCCAGTTACATACCCCGTTCCCCCCCTTCCAACACACGTTTAAAAATAAAATCACTTGAATTTTGTTAATGAACACCGTTTTCTTTATTACTGTTTTCGCGGGAAAGTGTTGAACCTGGGACGCAGACTGTGGTGGGGAGCGGGTGTAGTGTAGTGATGCAAATGACGCTTCTAAACTCCAGGAATGACAGGCTCCGCAGTGGTGGACTGGTTGTTTCAACGGAGCCTGCCACCCCTCCTGTTCGGGACTCTGTGTGTGTGGGGGCTATGTGACTTTGTGGCAGGGGGAGGATGGTTACAGATCCCCTGCTGCGTGGCTTTGTGATCCAGGATAAGGACCGCTGCATAAGATCTCTAACTGCCCTCCCCCGCCACAAAGTCACAGAGCCCCCCCTCCCCCGCCCCAGAACATGAAAACCACCTCCCAGACTGACCAGGGTAACTAGTGACTGCAATGTGTGTGTGCCCTGCTGCTGAACCTGCCCCCGCCTCTGTACCCTGGTAAAGGTGACTGTCCTGTCCAATTACCAACCCCCTTCCCCCCCTTCAGACAGACTCTCCTCTAAAAGAACATGATGGAAACAGTAATTAACAGAAACGTATTTTTTATTAGCAACTACACATGAAACTGGGGGGGTGAAACTTGGACGGGGGCTTGGGTGAGGTGGGAAGGAAAGGACTTGTCAAATTTTGGGGAATGAGAGCCTTCTGGTACTTGGGCAGTCTGCAGGGGTGGAGTGAGAGTTTTCACGGACTGTGCCGCCCCTCCTTCTTTGGACTTTGGGTGAGGGGGGTATGGGACTTGGTGGCGGGGGAGGGCGGTTACAGATAGACTGCAGCGGGGCTCTGTCCTCCTGCCTCCGGTCCTGCAGAACATCCACAAGGCGCCGGAGCGTGTCCGTTTGCTCCCTCATTAGTCCAAGCAGCGTTTGAGTCGCTTGCTGGTCTTCCTGCCGCCACTTCTCCTCCCGTTCCATGTGTGATCGATGCATTTGGGACAAGTTATCCCTCCACTGGGTCTGCTGGGCTGCCTGGGCTCGGGAGCAGCCCATAAGTTCCGAGAACATGTCCTCCCGTGTCCTCTTCTTCCCACGCCTAATCTGCGCTAGCCTCTGGGAGTGTGATGCCAGGCTAGGTCGGGAGTCAGTCGCAGCTGTGGGAATGGGAAAAAGGGAGTGAATTCCTCAGAAAGATAAATTTAGTTGTGAACAAAGAACATAGTCTTTCTCTGTGAACAAGACCATGCACAGCACCTATCACATGCGCACTCAGGACAAGGTCGAATTTTCGGCCTTTGCATTCAGTGCTTGGGGTCTTGCAGTGCAGATCAGAGAAGCGGGGCAGGACACCGGAATTTGTGTAGCAGGCCGACATGGTAAGCCGTAGACTTGTGGCTGCTTAAAACTTTAATAGTAGCACTGGCCTCCTTTCACATTGAAAGCAATGCCAGTCCCTGCTGCCAGCAATCCGGCAAGCATGAACTCTGCCCCTGTCCCACCCCCTCGCGGCTGTCCCAGGGAAAGATCCCTGTATGCTGCCCCTCTCCCGCCTCCAACGCGTGGCTGTAAACCGCCGGTTACAGTTCTGTAAAGGAACAGGCAAGCAGTCCCAATACTAACATTCCCCTACCTAATTCAAAGCAGGTCACCATGAGCGACATCACTCTGATGAGGATTTCAGAGACGGAAAAAGAAAGAATGCTTCGGGAAAGCCTGCAAAGACCAGGGCTGTATGCCGCCATGCTCTGCAGGGCAATGATCCCGGAGTACTTGCTTGTCTCCTGGCGCGGAAATGTTTCCTACTACAGAGGAGCCAATAAGGCCGCTCTCCCCAGGAACCTGATGCAAAGGCTTTCCAATTACCTCCAGGAGAGCTTCGTGGAGATGTCCATGGAGGATTTCAGCTCTATCCCCGGACATATAGACCGGATTTTACTGTAGCTGCACTGGCAGGGACTAAACAGTAGAGCGGCTTGGGCAGAACAATCATGCTAAACCGGACATTGTTAGATTTTTTTCAGTAGTTGCACTGCCAGGGACTGAAAAGTTAAGCGCCTAGGGCAAAGTAATCATGCAAAACCCATTGTTAATATTGTTAATATTCCTGTTCTGTTAAAAATAAATGTTTAGATGTTTTAAACACTTACTGAGTGATCCTTCCCCTGATTCTGTGTCCGGGTTAACGGCTGGGGACGGTTGGTAGGGGATCTCTGTGGCGGCCGCACCTAGGATGGAATGCAGTGCCTCGTAGAAACGGGATGTCTGGGGCTGGGATCCGGAGCGTCCGTTTGCCTCTTTGGTCTTCTGGTAGCCTTGTCTCAGCTCCTTGATTTTCACGCGGCACTGCGTTGCATCCCGGCTGTATCCTCTCTCTGCCATGGCTTTAGAGATTTTCTCGTAGATCTTTGCATTCCGTCTTTTCGATCGCAGCTTGGAAAGCACGGACTCATCGCCCCACACAGCGATGAGATCCAAGACTTCCCGATCAGTCCATGCTGGGGCCCTCTTTCTATTCTGAGATTGCATGGCCATCTCTGCTGGAGAGCTCTGCATCGTTGCCAGTGCTGCTGAGCTCGCCACGATGTCCAAACAGGAAATGAGATTCAAACTGCCCAGACAGGAAAAGGAATTCAAATTTTCCTGGGGCTTTTCCTGTGTGGCTGGTCAGAGCATCCGAGCTCGGACTGCGGTCCAGAGCGTCAACAGAGTGGTGCACTGTGGGATAGCTCCCGGAGCTATTAGTGTCGATTTCCATCCACACCTAGCCTAATTCGACATGGCCATGTCGAATTTAGCGCTACTCCCCTCGTTGGGGAGGAGTACAGAAGTCGAATTTAAGAGACCTCTATGTCGAACTAAATAGCTTCGTGGTGTGGACGGGTGCAGAGTTAATTCGATGTAACGGCGCTAAATTCGACATAAACTCCTAGTGTAGACCAGGCCTTAAATAAAGCCAATGGGACTTAAGTGTGGGCTTTTAAGTGCTTTACTGACTGAAGCCTAAAACGGTACCAGGTTTCCCCGGTTATCTGACTTTTCCTTTATGGTCAAATCCTCCTATATGAATGGAAAAGTATTAAATATTTTTAAAAACAGCTTTATGAAAACAAGGTTTTTTAAAAATGTAAATATTCCGCTGAGTAATTGAGTAATTATCGGGAAGAAAAGGAATCTAGAAGAGCTATCATTCTTTGTTGGTCTTCACTAGTTTTTAGAAAAAGATGGAACTGGAATTTTTTGGCTTTTTGAATGTTAACGGCAAAATTGAAATCATTTGATTGATTTTTATTTTAAACATTTATTTATTACAATATGCAAGTTTGTAGCTTTAATGTGCAAGTCTTTAACCACCAATAGCTTTTTTCTAAGTGATTCAAATTTTCTTTAGATGGTCCTCCTCGTTGTGTGTGTTCAAAGCCTGAAAAGTGCTCAAGGGAACGGGCCAGGGAGAGCCTGTACAGAGTGCATTGTCAGAAGCACCTATCCTCCATCAGTCAATCATAGGTACTTAAATGGCCCTCCATTACCATAGTGCTTGAGGCACAGGTTGGAGTGGCAGGTCAGTTGAGCGTTGGAGGTGTAGGATGTTTGTCTATGACATGTGGGTCCTGTGGCTAAAACCTGTGTCTAGGGGATAGGTACAGTGGACCCATAGACAGTACAGCAGAATGCAGATTACTTTGTTGGTGCTCCGTACCAGGCTGATGGGTGTCGGTGGAGGATTCTACTCTCTACCAGTCACCTGAGTAGGTCTCCTTACTCATACTCTTCGAAGGAAACCAGAAGTTGGCCCTTAGTTGATAAGGTTTGTTGCTAAGACAGTTAACCTTTATAGAGTTCTTCAGGTTCATTCTGTGCTTCTGATGTATATATGTGTCTATGTGTATATATAATGTACGTTATAGATCTTGTTCTTAATAGGCATTTTTTCTTTGAAATATTGGCTTGTCCTTTACCATAATAAAATCTTCTGACATGATTATTCTTGAGTTTCTGGAAAGTTTATCCCAAATATTTATAATTCTGTTTATAATTTAAAGAAATTTATGTGAACCCATTTATGAAGTATGATTACAACATTTCCATCGTCTCTTGCATATTTCCAAAGTTATTTTGAGTTCAGTGCAAGTTCTGTGTGTGGAGGGCTTTGCAAGGTTAGAGTCTTAAAGATTATTAAGAAGAAAAAACACATTTGAGAAAAATAGGTATGATGGACTTGAGGACTGCAGGATAATTGCAGTATCTTCTACTGATCATCAGCTGAAAAATAAATATTGCAACTAGATCAATATAAAAAATGTGTTGACAAAAATATTTTAATTATTAAAGTCTTTGCCTGCTATACCATATCATGCCATTAATTTTTTCCGTGGGGGGGGGGAGGGAAGAGGAGGAAGCGGAGTGGAATTCTGCTTTAAAAATGGTGAGACGACATGGATCAGCAATCTTATTGGCTGGTAATTAAAACCCACAAAAGCCCCAGCCAGAAACATTTGCTTTTTTAGTAGCAGCAGTAGAAAGCAGTATAATGCGTTTTAAACCTATTTTTTAAAATTAATTTTCAAGCTCAGGGGTGTATGGTCTTGGAATGGAAAAGGACTGATACTTATTCAAAGACAGCAAAATTTTTTGTTTACTAGGAGTAATATTGTGATAACTGTTCTCCTCTCATATTGTCCTGTATATGTTAAGGGGTTTGGTTCTCCTTTCTCCCTCTGTGTATGCACAATGTGCCGAGCCATTTGATGGTGTCATAATCAGCCAGATGGAGATCCAATAGCCCATCGTTGATATAAGTCAGTGGGCACTTGTCAAGGATATGCGAAATAGTCTGAAGTTGATTGCAGCTGCATTGCAGGTCATTAGAAAAACCTCGTTTAAAGAGATTGGCTGCACAGTTGTCCTTTCCTGTTCAAACCTGGTTCAGAGATGACCACAGGTGCCTTGGCAGATCAAAACCTAGTGGACAGATGGTTGAGTCAGTGACGAGAGAGTGATTGACAATTGTCATCGCTGACCACTTGTTGCACCAAGCAGATTCCACTATCATGTCCTGTGATGGCATAAATGACCATAAGGGCATCTAGAAGACAGGCAAACTGACGGGTGGTTGAAGAGGTTTGCGTACAATGACAGGTCGCTATTCTCATTGATCCTGGCCAGCTGCACGACAGAGGCTTTCTCATGGTGACTATGGGGTGGTGCTATATTAGTAAATATTGGCAGCTTTACATCGATCAGCATTGTGTGAAATGAGCAACACCAGACAGGAGCTCAGTACTCTGCTGGTGAATAGCAGAGGGAAAGGGCTAATGTTCTAAGTATCTGGGTGCTTGCACCCCAGGTTGAACCAGCAAATTTTCTGAGCAGCTTGTTCTGAGTGTTGACTTTGGCTGCCGTCGTCTTCAAGTGGTTGAGGTACATTAATGACCTATCCAGTGTCACACTGGGGCAAACCAGGTTTGGATCGTGCTGCAGATGGCCGTTGAAGAAAACATTTATCTCGTGGCTTCCATCATGCACATGAAATGCACTAGAAACCGTCTTGGAAAAGCTCGGCTGCAGGTGCCATCGACTACAATGGACTGCCATGAGCTTCATATCATCATTCAAGACCTCGTCAATTTCTGAGAAGGACTGAGCTTGGTAGCTGCAGCAGATGTTGTCAGCATAGATAACCTTGTGCAAGAGTGTAGCTGGCAGATCGTTGATGTACACATTGAACAGTATCAGTGAAAGAACTGAGCCTTGAGGAAAGCTATTGATCGGACACTTCTGAGAGCTACAGCAGTTGCCTAGGTGTGTTTTAAACCGCATATTTTGGAGAAAGAGCTCTATTATTTCAACCACCCATGTGGGACAAGTTGAGAGAGTTTAAACGAAAGGTGTCTATGTCAAACGATGCCATAAGCATCAGTCAAATCCAAGAAGATAGCTCCTGTTTTTGGATTTTGTTGAAAACTGTTCTCGATAAAGGTAGTCCTTTCCTGAACCCTGCCTGCTCGACCTGCAAGAGATTGTCCAAATCTGAAGCAGTTCATTGAAGGATCAAACACCTTGAAACACATTGACAGCAAGGATATTGGGTGGTAACTCAACACATTATAGGGGTGCTTGCCTGGCTTAAAAATGGAAATAATCTTTGCTTAATGCCAAGTGCGTGGTAACTTATTCTTATTAATGACCTTGTAGCAGATTGGTGACTCACCGCCATGGCGCCTCCTGCTGGTTGTCCAGGAATTAGCTCAATTCCAGCACTCGGAGTGCTCCCTGCTGGCCGGTTTCTCTTCTGCCTCAGGCCCCTGTGTCCCTCCCGGACCCTGGTGCCCCTTACCTTGGGATGCTGCCTTACGGCAGTCCCCATAGTCTGGGTCTGTCCTCCCAGGGGAACCCAATCCCCCTATGCCCACCTTGCCTCAGTGGCTACTGCCAGTTATTATCTAGCCCCCTTTCTCTGGAGCAAACTGCAGTCTGTAATGGCCACTCATCATTGGCAAGGGGTTTGGACCAGCTGCCTCTACCTCTGCAACCCCAGTACCTCCTTCAGTCTTAACAAGGCCTCAGCCTGGGGAGTTGCCAGGCTGGAGCTCCCCAGCTCCTCTTGCCCTTCCCCAGCACTGCTCTACTGCTCTACCCTGTGCTCCAAGGCAGCTAGCTCCTTCCCACTCCAAGGCTGGAGTGAGACTGACCCAGCTCCTCTCTTAGCACTTATATCAGGGCCAGCTGTGGCCTGATTGGGTGTGGCCACATCTGTGGCTGCCTCTTGCAATCAGCCTACCCTTTTCCCTAGGAGCGGGGTAACTGCCCCGCTATAGACCCGTATGCAGAAGTTAGTAAGTCACTGTGACACCTTTGGTCCAAGGTGCTAGAGGAATTCCAGCAAGATGTTATCATAGCCTGCTTTGTAATCACATGTAGTGATTAGAATAAGCCAAATTCATCAATCCCCAGAGTAGTAGGTGAAAAGGGAGGAGCATTGGTTTGATAGGCTCCCTCACTCCGATCTCATGAAAAGTCCTGTAGGTACACTGCTACTTTGGGGTTCTATGGTAAGGGGGCCAGGGCTGGAGGTGAGAGGATGCAGCACTAGGTCATTGTAATGTATCTTCTCAGAGATGGAAGATGTGCAACATCATCTTCAGGAGCTGATTGAAAATGGCATAATTACCGAGTCCCGCAGTCCGTAGGCCTCACCCATTGTGGTGGTCTGTAAGAAGAATGGAAAAAATTGGATGTGTATTGATTACCGCACCCTAAACAGGTGCACTGTAGTTGACCAGTACAACGTGTCTCGAGTACAAGATGCCTTGGACTATTTGCTGCATAGCCAGTGGTTCTCTGTATTTGATCTTCAAAGTGGATACTACCAGATCCCTCTGGGAGAAGAAGATAAGGAGAAGATGGCCTTTATCTGTCCATTAGGGTTTTATCAATTTGAACATATGCCCCAAAGAATTTCTAGAGCACCTGCTACATTTCAACGTCTTATGGAGAAAGTTGTGAGAGATATAAATTTAATGCAAGTGTTAGTTTATTTGGATGACCTGATTGTATTTGGAAGAACGTTGGAGGAGCATGAAGCAAGACTTCTTAAAGTTCTAGATCGGTTGGAAGCCTAGGAGCTGAAGCTTTCAATTGACAAATGCCAGTTCTGCAGAACCTTGGTGAAGTATGTGGGTCACATTGTGTCTCAAGAGGGTGTGAGTACTGATCCTGATAAAACAGATGCCCTCACTGCATGGCCTTGCCCAAGTTATTACAGACAACTCAAGACCTTTCTTGGATTTAGTGGCTACTACTGCATACTGAAGAGCTATGCTACCACTGTAAAACCTCTGAATGATCTTACCAGGGGATACCAGTCCAGCAAGAACAAATCTAAGACCAAGAATAAGGGGAGGTCCCCAAAGCCTCCTGAGCAGAGACACTGTGGCCCCTTAGAACCATTTGGACCACGGTGGGATGAGAGATGTGAAAGGGCTTTTCAGGAAATCATTAATTTCCTAACTCATGCTCCAGTCCTAGTCTTTGCTGACCCAAGCAAACAGTTTGGAGGGTCTGGGAGCAGTCTTGTACCAGGAAGCGGAAGGCAAATGTAAATCTGTATCCTTTGCTAGTTGAGGGCTGTCTGATAGTGAAACTCGGTACCCCATCCACAAACTGGAGTTCTTGGCCTTGAAAGGGGCCATCACTGAGAAATTTCGAGACTGTTTGTAAGGTGCTCAGTTTCAAGTGTGGACGGACAACAATCCAGACTTATATGTTAACAAGTGCTAAGCTGGATACTACAGGGCAGAGATGGGTGGCCGCCCTGGCTAGTTACGAGTTCAGCATTCAGTAACAATCAAGGAGAAGCAATGTTGATGTGGATGCATTGTCCCGGCTTCCGCAGGCATCGGAAGTTGCTGTGATACCTATGGATGGAGTGAGAGCTATTTTCAGTGTGAGTTGTTGAGAGCCAGAGGCCCATGAGAGCCTTCATGGGTGTGTTGCAGAAGCTCTGGGCCTGCCCCCTGCAAGTGTGCCTTCTGCCTCAGTGAACTATATCGTGTTGGACCAATCTCCATTGCCCATTCTCAATGTGGCTGACTGGCAAGAAGCCAAGCTGCAAGATACTGAAATTCATGATAAATTGCCAAAAGGGAGGGGAGATTATTCCACCTAACCCTGAGGGTAAACTACTATTGAGAGAATGGAACAAATTAAAACTGATTCAGGGAATGCTGTACCGAATTACCACTGATCCTTTACAAAAGCAATGAATGCAACTAGTGCTACCAAAAGAGTACAGAGCCCTGGCCATGAGGGTCCTGCATGATGACTTTGGACCTTTAGGAATGGAGAGGACCCTGGAACTTATTCGTAGTAGATTCTATTGGCCCCAGATGGCTGAAGACGTTCGCAGGAAATGTGAGACATGCGCTCGATGTGTTCAAAGGAAAACTCTGTCCACTAGAGCTGCATATCTGAAGAACATCACCAGCACAAACTTTTGGAGCTGGCATGCATTGACTTCTTGCCTTTAGAAGTGGACAAGAGGAATGTCGGGAACATTTTAATAGTGGCTGACAATTTTACATGGTATGCGCAGGCATATCCCACATGTGACCAGAGGGCTACCATTGTTGCTCAAGTGTTGTGGGAAAAATATTTTTCAGTGTATGGGTTCCCAGCTCAGATACACTCCGATCAGGGGCAGGACTTTGAGAGTCACCTTCTGAAGGAGGTGCTGAGAATAGCAGGAATTAAAAAGTCTAGGAAAAAGCCTTATCACCTGCAAGGTGATCCTCAGCAGAGAGGTTTAATCGAACTCTGTTAGATAGGTTGAGGGCTTTACAGCCAGAGCAGAAGGTAACCCGGAGCCAGCATGTTGTGTTTTTGGTGCATGCCTAAGCTACAAAGAACGATGCTATGGGAGTAACCCCATATCTCTTGATGTTTGGGTGAGAATCAAGATTACCCATAGACTTGTATTTTGGCATATCAGATGATGGAGATAGCTATGAGACTCATCAGCAGTATGTATCCCGACTAAGAGAAAAGCTGTAGGATGCTTATCGCTTAGCTACGTCTGCAGCTTGGAAAAATTCAGACCGTAACAAACATCGGTATGATGATAGGGTGTGTTCGGAGGAGCTCCAGCTGGAGGATAGAGTTCTGCTTCTAAACAGGACAACTGGGCAGAGCAAAAGTGCTAGACCAAAGCCACCATCCAGCATGGATAGTGGGCTCCCTGCGGCTAACCTACACCTACTCAGCACATCTGAGAGTGAGTCTGAGGAGGAAGACACTACCATGGTGTATCCAAGGATGGAGACAAGATTTCGGTCTCGATTAGCTGAACCAAGAGAGAGCTCCACCTCTTCATCCCTAAACCCTATGGAGGAAGTATTTAGGCCCGTTGCTGGCATATTTGTGCCGCCAATGAGACCGCCCTGACACACACAGGTTATTAGACAGTGGAGACATACAGGTGGAAGGTGTCCTGGGTGCCTTGAACCTTCCACTATTAGAATCAGAGATGCAGGGGCCTATGTTAGTAGCTGAGAGACCTTCAAAGGAACCCTCACCATCCGTCGGCCAAGAAGATGTCCCCCCTAACCCTGCAATGCACATTCTCAATAGGTGGGACAGGGTTATAAGGCCAGTAAACCGCTTAACTTATGATGCACCTGGGGTGGCTAGCGAAGAACCAATACACTTAGCTCACAGGCTTGCTGAAGCCATAGTGGGTTTTCTGAGGCCCTTCGGAGGGAACTAATGAATTTGGTATAATAGGGAGTGTGATTTGTTGGGATGACAAATTCTCGGCTGGGGGGAGGATGTAAGCAGAGTCTGAATGAGCTCTCTCTTGACATCTAGAGATGAGCTGTGGAAAAGGACTTCAAGAGCCGATCTCATTTGCTCGGGCACACCCACCCTGCGTAGGTGCTCAGCATGATGGGATTGCTTGCCCAAATGATCACTTTTGGCTGGTGTGGGATCCACAGTCTCCTTGTTATTGGGGAAGGAGTAATAAAGGTTGTTATCCTTGTTGCGTGAATCAAGGGCAACAGAACTGTACTTGGCATTTCCCAATTGAAGGACTCACCCTCAACGGAACGGCACTTGCTAGGCAGGGGACATGAATTCCAAAGCCCAGTGAGTGGAGAGAGGGTGGGGACAGGTACTTGTACCTTTTGGTGTGGGCCTTGCCTCAGGGCCCCAGACACCATTTGACCCTTCCTCTCTCCACTGTGTAATAACAGACCTTAGACTCAATTGAGAGTCTTGTTACATGCTGCAGAGCTGAAATCAATGATACCTAGGTCTAAGTATTAGACCTGCTTTGGGACAGTGTCTCTGATGCAAGAGACTGCCCAGTGTGCACCAGCAGTGAGGCTCCCCCACTAACAGCTGAAATCACTGAGAGGTGAAATCATTGAGAGATGTGTTAAGTGTGGGGGACCCTGAAGACATCTTGGCGCAGCCAGCAGGGTGGCTGGCAGAGAGGCATGCCGCGCGGCCAGCAGGGCAACTGGTGGAGAGGTGCGGCCAACGGAGAGGTGTGGCAAGCGGCCAGCAGGGTGGCTGGTGGAGAGTGCCAGAGCAGAGCCCCGCAGAGAGGGGCGGCGAGTTACCTCCCTCTCCACCCGGGGGGGGAAGTGAACTCTGCAGATGCACCTCTGAACTCTGGGTCTGCACTGTCCAAGGACAGCAACTATGAGTGGGGTGCAGAGAAGGGATGGGCACATTAAAGGGACTTTTGAGTTGCTGGACTTAAGAACCTGAGGGGAAAAGGACACTGCCCAGCTTACTTGGTGGTGGGTCTTTTGCTCATGGTTTATGTTTATAAACCCTGTTTGCGGTGTTTCCCAAATTGATGCTGCATTATTTCCCTCCTTTTATTAAAAGTTTTTTGCTGCACTCAGACCCTGTGCTTGCGAGAGGGGAAGTATTGCCTTTTAGAGGCACTCGGGGTGGTGTGTAATTGTCCCAGGTCACTGGGTGGGGGCTCCAGCTGGTTTTGTGTTGTATTGTTGAAAAGGAACCCCTAGATACTGAACCTGGCTCTTGTTGCTGCCAACTCTGACTGGCAGAAGGATTACATTACAGAGATTCTGGGTAGTGCTGCTGGGCAATTGTACTTTGGGGGACCTATAAAGAACGAAAGATACGTTTTCAATTGCTGCTATGCTAAGCCTGGGTAAAGGGAGGACTAAAAATGTATTTCTGCTTTCATACATATTTAATTTTATCCGTTATCTAAAGTAGTTTAGTCTGGGAGGAGCCCTTCCAGAAAGGTGCAGGGTAGGGGTGTGTGTGTGTGTGTGTGAGAGTGAGTGAGTGAGTGAGAGGAGGTAGTATAATGGGTGTACCGTTTGCATGCAGTTAGATGATTTCCGCTTTGTTTATTGTTGATTCATTTCATTTAAATTTGGTTTGGTTTTGGTTTGGAAGCTATGAATGAGTATTGTTTTCTAATAATATACATAGATTTTTAACATTAGTTATACAAAAGTACAAACTGGAGAATTAGTGGCCAATAAACTACTAGTAATGTATTTCAGATATTATCAGGAAAACTGAATGCATAACAAAGTCTAACCTTCTTGGTATAACTATATTGCATAGTCTGTGTTTAGATTAGAGGTAAATTGGGCTTGGTTGGTAGTTGGCCACATAGCATATTTCATGGTATGCATACGAGATTACTAATAAAATGGTACTATGCACATGTGGCATATATTGTGTAATAACAGTATGGTCATTGCAACAATTATATTTTTGTTGAGTTACCCACTGCAGTTGCTGGATATAAAGTATTGTCTGTTAACGTATTATAAAGTATTGTTAAATATTTGTACAACTAAACCATTTGTCAACTGTGCAACTTTTCTTTGAACAAATGTTTTAGGATAATATTATTTCATAATTATTGAATTGAAATGTTATTTACCATTTACTTGACTTAGTAACAAATTTTAAAAAGTGTTTTTATAGCTTCAGTAACCTGTAGATCAGCTAGAAAATACTACATCCAGTTTTGTTTAGTTAAGTCTACATTTGCAGATACTTAAAACAAGAATTTGTCTGCTTCTTTTGTCTTAAAACATTGATTTTTTTTCAAAGCATCAGTACTGTGTGCTAATTTCACCATGACCTTTTCCTTCATCTACAGTAGTACTTACAATGTACTGTGTTCTCTTCATGATGCACACCTTGCTCCGATTAATGTGAGTTACACATGGGTGCTGAGAGGAAATAGTACTTCATTGTCTTTACTTAGTGAATGGAAGAATGACAATATAAAATAAGAAAGAGACTTCAGTGAAAGTAATTATGCATTTTATAAAGGGATGAATTAACTTGTTACTAATTTAGTAATAATACTTTAAAAACGTTTAACCTGAGTATCTCAATGTCCTTTTTACCTAATTAGTTAAGCATCTTATCACCACATTGGTTAGGTAGTACTCTCCTTCTTTTACTAATGAGTAAATTTTGAAGATCCAAACAGGTGGTCAGTAAATTGGTCGCACAGTCCTATGGTTTGACCATCATACTCCAGTCTAAGAGAATTCCATTATTCTATTTTTTTCTGTTGAATGAATCTTTAATCTGTGCGGTAGTTCCTTTAAACATTCCTGTTATTACCTGCAAAAAGTTGCAGAATATTGAAATTGCAGCAGGTGGTAGGCAGTCTTATGGAGAAGTTTTCAAAAGACGTAACCACTGATATGTTCAGACTTTAAAATAACTGCAAACCAAGATGGGTGAGTATAGTTCTGATTTTTGACAGATAAGCTTTATATAGTGCATCAACTGAAATTTAAATTTGTATACAGCAAATGAAATTCATAAAGTGAATATTTAAAAACTAAACATTTTTTGTTACTCAAGTTAAGGGAACAGCAGTGAGAAACGCAATAATGGCAGTTATTTTTAGGGCCTTCTGGTGCTGATTGGGTACTAATTATGTGGATTATCTATAGGTGAAAATTCTGGAACTGTGTATCCTGGCTGTAATGCTTAAATGCTGTGTGTTGCTCTGGGCAATAAAATCAGTGACCTATGCTGAGAGAGAAGTAAATAATTGAACTTCTCTTTAGGGGGTGAATTTTTCAGCACCGATTTCTGCATGTAGTTTTCATGTAGTGGATAGTAGCCTCTCTTCACTTTTTGAATGACTAGATCTTGTTCTTCAAGAATTTGCATTGTCCCTTGACACTCATGACCTACATGGCCAGCAATTTGCTTCTGTTTATTCTCATGTGGAGCCTCTTGTCTTTTCTGGTGAAGATATAGGGTACCATTGTAGTAATTAACAATGAGTGACTTGGTGGATTAATGGAAGGAAGAAGTGGTCATGTGGTTGCCTACACAGTAAGCAGTGTAAAATAATTGTTTTCCTCTGTTTTTAGGGTGACCAGATGTCCCGATTTTATAGGGACTGTCCCGATTTTGGGGTCTTTTTCTTATATAGGCTCCTATTACCCCCCACCCCCATCCTGATTTTTCACCCTTGCTGTCTGGTCACCCTATCTGTTTTGTATGTCTTCTTCTATTTACAAGTTGAGGGTTGGATTCTAGCTTGAATTTTAAAATGAGGGGGGAATGAGGAAGCTTGCTAATCAGCAGGATGCCTGCTATTCCCCACTTCTTGTCTGAAATGTTCAGGAGGGATATGTTTTCCTTTCAGAGTGGGATCTTAAGCAACATTTCAAAGGTGGCTTCTTACCGTGAGAAATGTTGAACTTTATGTAAACAAGAAAGTCAGTGTATTTCTCCCTGTTAGGTGTGTGGAATTGTTTTCTTTCACTCCCAGTTCTGTTGTGTTAATACTGAATAAGCAGAGACAGCCAGGCTAGTGGTGAAAGATGGTAAGCAAGCCTCAGGGCTTTTTCTGGTCAGCCTTAAACCTCTGATTGCCAGGTTTTCCTAATTTCCCATTTCCAGGGCATCGCTAGTGTGACCTTGCCTGCTGAATATGATGTTGTGGGTCTGCAAGATTCTCACATGCATTTGGAAATGAGCAGGCAGGCATTGTTTACAGGACGCCAAATGAACTGTGCACTTATAGCAAGTTTGATAAACACACATTTCCTCCTTTTATCAGTGAGATTGCAGAATGTGAAGTATGAGTTTCCAGTTTTACTCATTCCCTTCAAACCTTTTCCTGTTTAAAAACTGGGTCTCACTAATTGGATGCTGATCTGTTTCTAGGGGTTTTTTTTTGTTTTGTTTTGTTTTAAATTCTGCTACTGGTAGTTGACTGTTTATCCCAGGACTTACCTAGGCCAGGTTTGGCAAGCCTTCATAAAGAAACTTTTCCATTTATTCAGCACAGAAGAGGTTCATCCCTATGAATGTAAAGTGAACACTAATTAACAGTAATGACTGCTAATCACGTTGCTTTTATACTCCTTTAGGAGCACTGCTATTATCCAATGTAGTTAAGTGAAATGCTTGTATATGAATCAACAATGCTGTATTTCTTCTAGCAGCTATTGCTCACAATCAAGCTTTGAATAAATTAGTTAGCTAAAATCCGCTTTAATACATTGCATTGCACAGGGAGGAAGTAACCTCAAGTATCTTGTTAAATACCTTGACTGTTTAGAAAGTTATCTGCAGTACTAACATTTTGGCACTCAACATTGTAGTTAAATGGAAAAATTCATTAGTGTTCAAATCAATTTTGTAAAAGTTATCAAAACTTTTTTCTTGGATTTCATTAGAATTGCTTTCAAAGTGTCATGCATAGATTCAGCAATCTCAATAACAGCAGCATTTGGATCCAATTGCAGGCCTGTCAAAATAAGAATGGAATGTATCACTTAAAAAAACCCATTTCTCTGAATTAAAAGTACGTTTACTTTTTTGTTAGAAACTACATTTTCCTTAAATTATTAAATCCATTTGTATTATTCCAGTTTTTGTAGGAATTTGTATTCAGAGTGTGTGTGTGTGTGTATCTATCTATCTATCTATCTATCTAGTTAGTACCTAACAAAAGCTCTTAGTTTACTTGCATGCATGTGTAGTACACCTACAAAAATATGTTGCCGCAGGAGGAACCTAAACAAAAATAAATTAATTAATAATTTAAGGAAGCAATAGATGAGTGTTTGGTGAAGTTCTTAACTTAATACAGTGAAGCTTTATTTAACACTTTTCTGTCTAACCCTTGTCTTTCACTAGCAGAAAATAAGTTAAGATTGTGAATTTTAATAAACTGCAAGTATATGGATCATCTTTAATAACCATACAACGTTACGATTTAAGAGTTTAAAAAAGTCAAGAAGTGTGTAATATTTTCAGATCTCTGCCCTATGGGCTTGTTCCAAAACCCACTGAAGTCAGTGAAAAAAGTCTCATTGACTTCAGTGGCTTTGGATTAGGCCCTGCACTTCCAAGGTCTGGTGAAGATGACAAAATATAGGATGAAGCCCCCTTTTCTAGCACACTTATATCCTCCTTTCTCTTTGGATTGGTGCTAATCTTGATTTTGATTTGCTTAACATGTATGCAGTGTAGTTGTAGCCATGTCAGTCCCAGGATATTAGAGAGACAAGGTGGATACATCGGACTACCTTTACCAGAGCTGCAGAAGAGCTCTGTGTGGCTCGAAAGCTTGTCTCTCTCTGCAACAGAAGCTGGTCCAATAAAAGATACTACCTCACCCACCTTGCTTCTAATGTGACATGGTAATCTATTCTCATGTTGGTACCTTTCTATTTGGATGTTTATGAGTGCATTTCTTTCTACAGTTATCAATATGTTCTAAGCATTTCTGTGAGCATGCATATGGGTGAATGTCCACCAGGCAATGTCCATTAGCTTTTTGGTTATTTGTGCATCAGTTGTTGCTAAACAGTTCTCTGCTTGATGTCTCCCAATGGGACAATCCCATCTGTTTGCTTGAGCATTTTTTCTTCTATTTTAGCATTTTTTCTTATTTTTCATTGCTTAATTTGTTTTTTAGCACTTTGTTTTGGCCCTTTCTCCTTAACTCACAGGTGAAGCTAACGTTCAAGAGCTTTGTCATGCTGCTGTCAATCAGCCTACTACAGGTTTCAGTATTCAGTGTTTTCGGTTTCCTAGTTGGCAATCTCAATGTGCTTTTTAAGGACAAAAATGAAAAATATTAAAAATACTACTAATGTGTGCTGAGGTAATTGATTTCTTTATATTGTTTACAATGCCCTCATAAACCAGCATTAATGTCTATTTTAAAATTTATTAGCATTTAATGAAGTGTAACTGGGATTAGTTCTAATAAAATGTAATTGAGGATAAGAAAGCTTTAATCTAATCGAACAATAAAATATTTCATCAAATTTTGTATTCATAGGCTTCTTTTTATAAAGTGAATTTTACCTAAATATAGAATTAGTTATTTATGTAAGCGTACCATTTAACACCTCCCCCCCCAACTGATATCGTGTGTGTGTCTCTGTTTCAGTGTAGCAATAACTTGACTCCATTATGTTGAACTGGACACTCATTGTTGCTAAACAGACGCTGATCACTACGTTTAAATTCATTTCTTCTTGAAAGGTTAGGATTTCATTTGATATATATTTTCCTAGCATTACCACTTTTAGAATAGAAATGATTGATTTGTAGCTGTCATTACAACAAGATAAAATATAGAATTGGCCTTTTAAACAAAACTGCAAGTGAGAAGGTATTCTTCCTGTTGATAGAATTATAGAAGAATTGCATAACAGTCCTCACTAATTTTCATATTGATTGTGGCCAGGATTCCAGTAATAGGTTGCTGTTTGCAAAGGATAAGGAGGTGCTATGATTAGTTACCTTTTCCATGGGAAGCACTACAAAAGGAAATGCCAAATGTGTGCATTGCAATATTCCTCTCAGTCTGACAGTCTGTTATGTGAAGGGTTTTTTTTTTGTTTTTTTTTTTTTTTTTTGAGTTCCGTTTTTTTTCGGAAACAGAGCTTTTTTTTTTTTGTTTTTTCTTTACTGTTGGTGGTCTTTTTTTTTTTTTTTTTTTGGTGACAGTTTTCTCTTCTTGGGCCATTGTAAAGCTTCAAAACTGATACAACACTGCCCTCTATAGTTTGTCTGTAAACAGTTACTGAATGAATGCAGCCCGTGTGAGCATACAGGTAAAGAGTGGGATGTTTAGATTTATTTTTAGCTCATATGAGAGCCCATTTTTTTAAGGAAACATTTTGATTTTTACTGGCTGCTTTACATTGAAGGGAGTGAACAAAATAGACTATTCTGTCTTCTTTCAGATTGATTAGCTACTGCTTGTCATTACCCAGTGACTATTCAGAAATTTTATCAGATATTCATCACAGTAATTTAAGATAGATGGAATTTTCTGAGTCATACAGACTGTTCTTGAAGTTTTGTTTGAAGCTGTGCTTCAAAACAGAATAATTTTAAACTCAGACTCTTTGTGCTTATTACTTCTTCGTAACTGGATCTTGCATGGTCTGCCTGGAACTTATGCTTACTTATGAACTGGATACATAGGCTTTATTAATGATGATGTTTTAATTCACACAATGACTGAAGTATTTGTCATTCATTAGTACTCATTTGTCTCCCAAACTCACTTAATGTTTAAATTTCTTTTTTTGTATCTCATTATACATTATACATCTCATATATTACTTGTGTGCAAGTAACTTTTTATTTTATGTTTTTTCCCCACTAAAAGTGAAATTTATTGAGAGGTCTTGTGTTTAAAAAAAAAAACACACAACCAAAAACACCTCACCGCTCCTAGGATACTATTTAAATATTATATGCTACAATAAAAAAGTGTGACCTTTTAAAAAAAAAAATGTTTTAACTACAATTAGTTCCCTCTATAACAGCATCATAAAAGTCACTCTGTGAGAAGTCAAATGGCTTTATTTTATGATGGGGAGTGTTAATGTAAGTGTAGAACACACTCTTAATGCACTTCTATGAATTGAAAATCATAAGTCATTGCAGTAAATTATCTTTAATGATGTAACCATTGATGGCTATTCAAAACATTCCTGTATCTCTGATGATTTGTGTTAAACACATGACTGCCCACATCCCTTGGTACTTTTGGAAGAGTAGGTGGAAGGGCAGATTAATGCACCAGTTTTCTGTCTTTGAAGACCATTTTTACCATGTCACAAGTGTTAGGAGTTTCATTTGTAGTAGATACTATTCTGCATCACAAACCACTCTTGGCAGTGTTTGAGATCTGATAATAAATGAAGATGAAGACTACATTAAAATGGCACCTTCCGGTCAGAGCTGAGGTGCTTTGAGAGGGTAATACACAGAAGCTTTGATTTTTGTCTACCTAGTTTATGGATAATCTCTAGCCTCTAGTCATATCAGATCTTCACTTTTCACCAGCATTTGTGATTTTTATATTCTGAAATGCTGCTGGAAGAAGCAATTATCATGGCATGGAGCGTGCACCAGCTAATACAGAAAACACTCCCAAAATCTATTGTCTGTTGACTTATATGAGTTAGAGAAGTTAAAAGGACAAGGATGTATTTGTGAGCAAAGTAACTGCTAACACATTAGCAGAAAAGAAGGAAGGAATGTTAAAACTCTGTTAAATAGGGAAATGGTTTTCATTAACAGTGCTAATAAATTTAGATTTTGTAAAGTGATTGCACAGTTATTGCCAATATATACAATCACTTTTGGTATTTAATGTTTTCTTTGGGTTGAATTGAATCTTCTTGTTAATGATCTGATTTGGGGCTCTGCCACCTTCATAAGCTTCATATAAGGGTGTTGAGATGTCCTAAATTTCAGTAACCATATTTTGTGGCTTTTAGGATAAAATTCATATCTACAGTATCTTTTCTTTTTTTCCCCTTTCCCCATATGATAGCCCAGAAACGTATCAGAAATCTGCAGTTGACATTGTGGATTGTTCTAATTTTTTTTAAGTAACCTTGCAAGCAGTAATAGAGAAACGGCAGATGTTGGCCTGTAATGTTTTTAAGTGGTGGATTGCATTTCATGTGTAATTTGTGAATTGGTATTTCATCTCCATTTTTAATCTTTTGGATAGATGCTATCAATGGACCTTCAGAACTCACACTGTATTTAGGCAGAAGTCCCATTAAAGACAATGGGAATCTTGCCTCAGTAATGAAAGTCGATTTAGGTACAATAAAAACATTTTAATAATCAAAGCAAATATGGTAGTTCTTTAATTGTTTAATAGATAAGGTTCAGTTACAATGAGAAAAGTGTTTAATTTTAAACTCTAACTTCCAAGACAGACAAGATGCTGTGTATTGAGAAAAAAAATGGAATAAGGTATATTTTCTTGCAATAAAAGTACCAAATTAAGATTCAGTTTAATTAAAATAGTGATAAACGTAGATTACATTACTGGAGACAGTGAATTACAGCTGCTCTGTCTAGTGAGAGTCTGCATAATTTACCAAGACGATACAAAGAAGTGACAGAGCAGCCACTGCAGACTGTTTCAGGAAATGTCCTGTTTATTCTACTAACATTTCTTTCTTTAATTAAAATGTCAATGATAATTTTACAACCCTCCACCAAAAAATGCAACCCTCCTGAATACCTGCTCTCCAAACCCCCACCCCAAATCCTTTGATTTTTCATGTAGGTGGATTATAAGGGAAACTGTTGTGGTTTCTGACTGAAAAAGAACCCATAAAGTAAAATAATTTTTAGAGTATATTTTAATTTTGTAGGCTGCGAACACTTATTTTCAAAGAAATTACTAAAGATTAACTGCTAAATAATTTTTGTTTGTCCTTTTATGAAGTCTGAGCTGAGACAAATTTTCAAGGGTAAGATTGAAAAGGAGGTTTTAACAGACAAAAGTATTTAATTTCCAAAACTTAACTGTCTTAGAAGAGCAAAAGTTATGCAGATTGAATATTGAGGGTATCTATTTATGATATTGTATTTCTATGCCCAATCAATTCCTTTCTTTTAGATTTTCAGAATAATGTCATAAGAAACAAACTAAATATGCTATATAGCAACGGCTATGAAAGCTTTGGAGAAGCACAAATAATAGTTTAAAAGTCAAATTCAAGATCTGAAAATGCGTGTGTGCGTGTTTGTGTATATATATAATATATATATCAGTGACAGTTTCTGTAATATACTGTGCCTTGCTGGTATACGATATAAAATAAAGCATTACATAACAAAAAGAAAGATGACACTTCCCTCCCTCCTCTGCCCCCCCACCCCCTGAGAGTTTAAGTGTCGCTGTTACATCCCTAGTGTCCCATTTGTTATTAACTTGGAATTGAAGTTTACAGACCATATTGATATTCTTTTCTTTCTGTGGTTTGAAGGAATAACATTTTTTAACAACAAAATACATTTTGTAATGTTATGTTATGCATATTTTTAAAAGTGCTATGGGAAGTAAAGTAGTATTCTTAAAGCTGCAGTAAAATGACATTTACAGTTAGATGATGAAGAATTAGGGATGGAAGACCACTGGGTGCTTTTCCTCTTTTCCTGGTATTTCTTTTAATTTAGAACTATTTGTTCTGCATTCTGTTGGCCTCTTTTGTTGCTGTCCACAGACCACTTGTTTCGTGTTCTCTTCCTTATTCCCTAACTTAGTAAATGATTCTCTAGATAGCCAGTGGTGCTGCCTAGACTCTGTTTGATGTGGTTTGATACAAGACTCTTTTGTCAGGTATTTCTTGGTGTCTGAAACAATGATACCATCGTATACCGGCAGGGCACAGTGTATTACAGAAACTGTCATTGAAAGTAGATGAATTGAATTATCTAGTATAGCGTTGTCTGCTTGGTTTTCTTTAGCTTCCATGTCTCTGGCCCATGTGCTAGAACAGACACAGACACAGACACAGACACAGACACAGACACAGACACACACACACACACACACACACACACACACACACACACACACAAATTTGACTTTTAAACTGCTATTTGTGCTTCTCCAAATCTTTGATAGCCATTGCTATATAACTATTTGCCTCTCCTATTGAATTACTCATTCCCTTCCCCGTGTTCATCTTTCATTCTGCTACAATTTGTTTTTTCATGTAAGAGAAACAATTCTCCTTTTATCACCTTCTTTTAACTTTGTTAAGAGTTACTCTTGGTCTTCAGTTGTCAAGATGTTTGGTGCTGGAAGTACCCCTGTTGTCTGTCACACCTCCGTTATCTCTATACTACTGGAGATCAGATCATTATTCTTGGGAAAAGTCTATCAGTCATTATTTATTACCCACTAGCCATAGTGACTTATTCATTGCCTGAATCATCATCCCCCAAAGTATTGCTTTACAGAAATGGTGATGTATGCTGCAGAGGGAAGATCAATAAACGCTTTCAGAGCAACTTTTATTGTGAGACTTAGATCTTATTTTTTATACAAGGTCCATGATATTAGCTACAGAGTGGTTTTAGAATTCTGGCATTAAGTATTCTACCCTCCCTAAGGGAGAGACATTATAGAGCAGCAGTGACTGCTATAGTTAAGGTTGCTTAATGGTTTCCATTCTAATTCTCTATTTTCAATCATTTATAATTTTCTGGAATTTTCATCCTTTGAGATGAAAATTTTCAGGCTTATCCCCAACCCAATGCTGATTAAATTATGTATACAATATACATTTGGTGGGTTCGCTCTGCACCTGTATGACACTCACACACATCCTTACACTAGCAGGGAACAGGGTTCCTATGGAAGTCCTCACCACTTAAAGGAAAAAAATAAGATATTTTGAGGAGTAGAACTTCCTTCCACTTATCTGGAAGTTCCACTTTAAAGGCCCTGAAAGAGATACTGCTGGTCAGTCAGCAAGCTGACCCGAGAAATATAATGGAGAGAAAGGCTCCGGCAATCACATATCTGTAACTACCTAAAAACAATATCCTGTAACGTTTGACTATCCAAAGTGTTTTAACAAAAAGACACCATATCCCTCAAAATTAAATGCATCAAAGAATAATGCTTACCTGCCACCAGTATATTCTCAGACGTTTAGCCAAAGATAGCAGTCATGTGCTTTCCGTTAGCATTTTCTTCTTTCTTGAGGTCCCACTTCCTCACTTTCAGAGCATCCAGTTCTAACTGGAATGGTGGGTAGTGACACCTTTTGTAAATAGGTGCTGTATTTGGAAAATTACATGAAAACGTATAGTAACATGTGTGTCATCGTTAGGTTGAAAAGTTGAGCTCTCAAAAATTTAGATATGTCAGATTTGTGCTTGCCTGTGCAATCGTAATTCTGCCCCTTCTGTATCCATCCTGTACATTGAATGAGTCAGGACTGGAAAAAATAGTATGTGCTCATGTTATTAAAGTCTGTGTCATAATGCATATGTGCAAGGGGCCAAATTAAGGTTGTACAGTAATTTCTGGCACTTCATAACTTTTGAATTTTTGACTTTGCAATCTGAATACTGTTCTTTAACATATTTTAATGCAATTTCGTAGAGTTTATTAAAAGGAGAAAGGTAAAATCAAATTATGTTACATGCATCTATAACAGCTCCCCTATCACAGACATGGTTTGAACCTTGAACCTTCATTGTTGCATTGCAGACTTCTGCCACTTGAACAGCAAAACTAATTACATTAGCAGATGACAGAAGATTACTGTTATCTCAGAAGTAGGAGGTGGGCTACTTGGGCCACATATTGGGTTCAAGGCGTGATTGGAGGGGTCCATGGCCTGACTGTCTCTCCCCCTTCCCTTACTACCATTGCTTCAGCAGCTCCCAGGTATTCCCACTACTGTGTCATCATGTGCTGTTGCTGATGTGATGGCATCAGTGTCAGCCCAGGCTGAGAATATTTGTGTGTTCAGTAATTATTTTGGCAAGCTGCCAATTTTTCCCAGTTTAAGTCTCATGAAAAACTAAACAGAATTTTATGATACAAAGAAAAGGCACTTCTCAGGCCTCAAGGCTTTCTCCCTGTCAAATTTCAAAGGCCTTTTGCAAACAATGGAAGTGGTGAAAAATGCTCCAAAAAAAGTTGCAAAAATCTTTTACAATGGAAAATGCTAGGCAACAAAAATGTAGGGATTGCTGTCAGTTCCCCTTGTGATAAGTTCCATACTTCAATATTGAAAACTCCCTTCTTTTGTGATACCTACACTTGATATTGGCTAGGCAGCTGGCATGTTGTGACCATGGCTTATTACACTTCACTTCTTGACTTACTTTACCATTTATTCGGGCTTGGAGAGGCCCACGATTCTTTGCCATTCCTTCCAGTCTTTAGCACAGGTACGTAGGTCTTGGAGTTCCAGTCCTTTTCCTTTCCAATGTCTCTTGACAGAGTCTATCATATCCTTGGTCTTCCACATCTTTTCTTGCTGTGCTCTTCCTCTGATGCTTTCATTGCTGGTCATTCTTTTCCAATTCTTATCACATGTCCGGCCTCCTCAAAAGCATGCTCTCCAGCCTCTCCATCACTGAGAGTCCCACGTTCATCTTCCCCCTCTTTTCTTCTATGCATGCTCTGTCTACCCTCTGCTTGCCTGCCATTGTCCTCAGTGTATTATTTTCTACTACCTGAGACCACTGCTTCTTACATGACTAATAACTGAATTGTCTCACTTCTCTCTTTTGCTCCTCCTTTTTGTCTGTTCCTACCTATTTCTTGTTACACACCTACTTTGTAAGCTCTTTAGGGTAGGAACTATCTTTTTCCTTATGTGTGTTAAGTGCCTAGCAAATAAGAACATATTATACTGGGCCAGACCAAAGGTCCATCTAGCCCAGTATCCTGTCTTCTGACAGTGGACAATGCCAGCTGCCCCAGAGGGAATGAACAGAACAGGTATTCACCAAGTGATCCGTCCCCTGTTACCCATTCCTAGCTTCTGGCAAACAGAGGCTAGGAACACCATCCCTGCCCATCCTCGCTAATACCCATTGATGGACCTATTCTCCATGAACTTATCTAGTTCTTTTTTTAACCTTGTTATAGTTTTGGCCTTCACAACATCCTCTGGCAAGGAGTTCCACAGGTTGACTATACGTCATGTGAAAAAATACTTCATTTTGTTTGTTATAAAGCTGCTGCCTATTAATTTCATTCGGTGACCCCTAGTTCTTGTGTTATGAGAAGGAGTAAATAACATTTCCTTATTTACTTTCATTACACCAGTCATGATTTTATAGACATCTATCATATCCCTTCCTTAGTCATCTCTTTTTCAAGCTGAAAAGTCCTAGTCTTATTAATCTCTCCTCATACAGAAGTCCCCAAATATTTTTTGTTGTCCTTTTCTGAACCGTTTACAATTCCAATATATCTTTTTTGAGATGGGGCTACCACATCTGCATGCAGTATTCAAGATGTGGGCATACTATTGATTTATATAGAGGCAATATGATATTTTCTGTCTTATTATCTATCCCTTTCTTAATGATTCCCAACATTCTGTTCACTTTTTTGACTGTCACTGCACATTGAGTGGATGTCATCCAGAATGGCTCCAAGATCTTTCTTGAGTGGTAACAGCTAATTTTGACCCCATCATTTTATATGTATAGTTGGGATTATATTTTCCAATGTGCATTACTTTGCATTGATGAACATTGAATTTCATCTGCCATTTTGTTGCCTAGTCACCCAGTTTTGAGAGATCCTGTTGTCGCTCTTCGCAGTCTGCCTGAGACTTAACTATCTTGAGTAGTTTTGTATTATCTGCAAATGTTGCCACCTCACTGTTTACCCCCCTTTTCCAGATAATTTATGAATATGTTGAATATGACTGGTTCCAATACAGACCCCTGGGGGACACCACTATTTACCTCTCTCCATTCTGAAAACTGACCATTTATTCCTTCCCTTTGTTTCCTTTTTTTTAACCAGTTACCAATCCATGACAGGACTTTCCCTCTTATCCAATGACAGCTTATTTTGCTTAAGAGCCTTTGGTGAGGGACCTTGTCAAAGGCTTTATGAAAATCTAAGTACACTATATCCACTGGATCCCCCTTGTCCACATGCTTGTTGACCGCCTCAAAGAATTCTAGTTGATTGGTGAGGCATGAATTCCCTTTACAAAAACCGTGTTGACTCTTCACCAACAAATTAAGGCTATAGAGTTCTTTGAATTATGATCAGAATAACATGTTGTGGAGCTGATCTTATCACCATATGAACCTACAAAGAACACAAAACCATTAGAGATTAACGTTGGTTTCTTCTTCGAGTAGCTTTGCATATTCCCACTTACAGGATACTGCAGCATGTTTTGGTGCCTTATGGTAGAACCCTCTTCCTGCAGCATCAGTTAGGGCACTCTGGCAACCCGACCCATCCCTCAGCATCTCCAGCATACTGAGGGCAAGGCTATATAGGGGGAGGAGCACCCGCCCCACCTCAGTTCCTTCCAACTGTGTACCTGAACGGATGTGAACCCCGCTCCTGTCTCTTCAAGGCTGGAGTCTTGTTTCTTCCAAAAAAGTTAGTGTTAGCTTATAGTAAGTTAGTGAGTAGTAAGGGTGTCTTCCTGGTTTTGTGGTATGGCAGAACTGAAAAAGGCAAAAAGAGCCAGAGGTTAAAAGGTGTGCTTTCTGCCCCACTGTCTTCTCAATATCAGATGACAGCGTGCAGTGTCTGAAGTGTCTGGGGGTAGGCCCACTTGCTTTCTAAGTATTTGATCTGTTGGAAATTCACCCCCAGAACCCACAAGGACAGGGAGGTTCGTCTGCAACTCCTGCTTAAGGAAGGCCTGAGGCTAGATCTTCTGGATCCATTCAGAATTACGTTTTAAGGTTTGAAGAGTCAGCCTCGGCCCTCATGGCCTCTGTCATTTCTGATTGACTGAAGGGTTCCAAGGATCCGCAGACCCTATTGGGCTTGGACTTGGTTCCTGTGGCTCCCTCAGTCAAGCCCCTGAGGTGATATATCCAAACCATATGGCCATATATTCAGATCCCACTGCCCCACCCCGGTTCCAGAAGTAAGGTCAAGGACCAGTTTGGCTGCCCTCACTGGTGCCACACCTCCTGCATCACAGCAATCTGACCCTGATGTAACCCTTCCGGCTGCGGGATGAGGATCGGTTCTGGCTGCCTTCCCCAGATCCTGGAGGATGGATATAAGTGGTCCCTCTGAACTAGGGCAGTCAGCACCTTCAGTTTTGGATGCTGCTGCACTGAGGGAAAAAAAAGCATAGGAACAAAACAGCCAAAGTTAGCAGTGCCAATTCCTGCTCATCAGAGTTATTGGATCTGTTCGATTCTGAGAGGGGTACCACAGTTCCAAAGCAGAGACCTGCTCCACCTCCAGCTTCAGTAACTAAGGAAATGAACCCATGTGTATCATCTGATCCAATGATGTCCAGACCTTCGGCTCTGCTGTTGTTTCCTGACTTGGTCTTTGTGTCGGTTCCAGCAAGTTCTGTGATTGTGGCAGCCTAAGTCCACCTTTAAGCTCTGGTGCATGCCTCAGATCCAGGTATGATGCTCACCGTACCTAAAAAGAAGCATGTGTCCTCAGTTCTAGGGTCTGTGTCTCCTTTTAGGAAGAAGAGGCCAGATCCCATTGCTGTTTCTTTCCCAGAACACTTCCTGATCTCTCCTCCAGGGACCCCTGCAGGACAGTGCTTAATAGTGCCAGGGCTTACCAGGTCTGAGCACTGGCACCTCTGGGCTTGCTGCTTCACTTATGAATGTAAAAAAGTTGCTTGAGCCCAGGCACCTCTTTCATTACAAATTAAGCACTGCTGCAGAGTCTCCTTAAAGAGCTGAATCCCCATTCCTCCCTCCGGATTCATTACTATCTCTGGTACACTCTCTCAGATCCAGACACGATCCTCTCCAGGAGGAGAATAGAAGTAAAATGCAGACACCTCTAGCTGGTTTGGACCATATCCTGTGGTCCATCGCTTGTTGGCATGTTCCCAGCCAGCAGCTGTTGGGGAGACTGGCAGTCCTGGAGCCCATGGCCTTATTGGGGGCCACCTCAGGACCTCTTTCGTTAACCTCTGCGTGGGTGGAGAAGTGATGTTTCGTCTTCAAAAAATCTGAAAGCCCAAACATCCTCAAATCTGACTCCATTGATACTTATAGACAGATACCTAATTCTCTCTCTACGAAGGAGGATGAAGAGAGAATTCCTCTCTTTGAATAGGAGCATTTAGAAACTGACCTTGAGCCTGATCTATCGCTAGATGAACATATGGGGAATGGCTTCAAACTCCTGTTCTTCTCAGGATGCTATGTAGCTCCACAATTTGTAATTCCTCTACCTGCGGAAGAGATTTCCTACCTGGTATTTGATGACCTCTGTGCTACTGCCAAAAGTAGGATATGACTCCCTATCCTGGATAAGTTGTTACAACTGGCCAAATCTGTGTGGTCCAATCTCGCTTCGTGTCAGTCCGTCTCTAAGAAGGCTGACAAACTACAGCAAGTACCCTCTGAAGGGTTCTCTTATTTCCATATCCACCCTGTGACAATTCGCTGGTGGTGGCTGTTGCTGGCCAAAGGATGGGGTATGGACAATTACACTCCACCCCAGGTGATAGAGGGGAAAAAAGATTGACTCACTGGAGAGAAAAGTATTCTTTTCCTCATTGCTTGGTATCAGGGTGGTGAATTAACAGGCACTCATTGCCCATTACCAATTCCATATACGGGGAAAAATGTCGCTTTTTTCTCCAGGACTTGCCTGCTGACAGGAGATGGTTGGCAATTGCCATCTTATTGGAGGGTCAGAACATAGCTAAACATTCCCTCAGGGCCTCCTTCAGTTCTTTGGACTTTGCTGCCAGAGCGTTAGCTTTGCCTGAGACCATCAGAAGCCGTGCATGGCTTCAAGCCTCTTCTCCAGCTAGAAATAAGATGGAAGATCTCCCTTTTGAAGATCTTGTCAGTGAAAAGACTGATAATTCATTAGAAAAATTAAAGGACATGAGATCGACAACTTGATCTCTGGGGTTGATTCCATCTACTCGAAGGGAGGCCTTCCACTCCTTCTGTCAGATACCAGAGGCAGTACTATGCCCAGCCTTCAGTATCCTATTTTTTGTCCAGTCCAAGACTCCAACGATACCATCAACGTGCAGCTTCATGGAACCATTATAGAAAGAGATATTTCAAACAAGATTCCATATCCAAACAGGCCACTTCCTTGTCTGTGCCCTTGTCCTGGAACAACAAGCCTCGGTTTTGATGAGATGACAGAGAGCCAAGAACCAACCAGCTAGGACTTTTCTACCCCTATCTTTGGAGACAGGCTAGCCCACTTAATCAACACATGGAGGCAGATTACATCAGAGCAGCGGTCTTAAAGATTGTGGAAAAGTACTATGCCATAAAATTCAAAAAAAAGACCCCCTCCCCAAAACTTCTCCTATCCCCCCACTCTTCAGAGATGCCTCTCACAAGGCAATTCTTCTTACAGAAATAGAGAAGTTGCTTCTGATAGGAGCAGTAGAGATCCCACTTACTGAGGAGTCAGGGTTTTTACTCCTGATATTTTCTGGTGCAAAAGAAGGATGGGGGAATTGGGCCGATAACAGACTTGAGGGAATTGAACATGTACCTCTGGAAGTTTCAATTCTGTATTGCAATTTGACAAAATCATCAACAGTACCTTCAGTTTGTGCTGGCTGGGCACCATTTCCAGTACAAGGCTATCTGACGTTTCCATAGCACTGATTGTAGCGGCATATCTGAGGAACCAGGAACCTTTGGGTATCCTAACTTAGACGATTGGCTACTGAAGGCTGCTGGGAGCAAGGACCGGTTGCACCACGTAGTCAGTACAACCAGTCTTTTCTAAGACCTTCATTTTTTTTTCAACTTCCCAAAGTCGAATCTTTGTCCTACACAAAGGATTCCTTTTATAGGCACCATATTGGACTCAATAGAAAGGAGAGCTTTTCTGCCAGAAGACAGATTTCTGAAAATGAGGCAATGTCTATTAAAGATTCGCAGTTGTCCCACACAGAGGGTAAAGTTCTTCCTGGGTCTCATGGGGTTTATGGCAGCCACTACTCCATTGCTTGTTTGAGAATGATACCTGTGTACCACTGGATATCCTAGGACTGCAGTCCAGGTTGGGACAGTCTTCAGTTATTGATCACCATTAGAGTGGTCAATTAAACGTAGTTAACTCAAAAAAATTAATTGCGATTAATCGCAGTTTTAATCACACTGTTAAACAATAGAATACTAATTGAAATTTATTAAATATTTTTGGATGTTTTTCTACATTTTCAAATATATATTCTTCTGTCTCAGATCTCCAGTCCTAGGAAGGGGACAAGATTTTTTCACCCCAACCTGTAGTCCCTTCTTCTGATGGCGTGTGTGATCAGACTTTGACTCTCTCCACTTGAGCAGTTAGGTTCTTCATCTGTGCAGGACATTAGTTACACTAGAAAAAGTTCCACTGGAAACTGCTACCATCTAAAGTGGTCCAGATTTCAGACATGGATGCATAAGAAGTTTGAGTCTCCTATATCAACTTTCATTCCTTGTGTTCTGGAATACTTAATATACTTAAAAAATCAAGGGTTGTCTGATGTATTGCTAAAGGTCCTTTGGCAGCCATCTTTGCCTATCTTACTTTACTTGATGGTAGTTAGCTGTGTGTTCATGTTTCAATTTAAAAGTTTATGAAAGGTTTATGAAATGCATATCCTCCTGTTAAAAACACTTTCCCTTCTTGGGACTTCAGTTTAGTTTTGACTGCTATTGGCTGAGTATCCATTTAATCATTTCTATATCAAAATGGCTTTTATTATGACCATTATGTCAGCTAAGAGAGTAAGTGAACTTAATGGACACATGGCAGAATCCCCTTTTGATTCTTTTCGCAAGGACAAGGTAGTCCTTAGATCTGATCCTCAGCTCTTACCGAGGGTAGTGTCTGATTTTTCACGTTAATCTGTTAATTTATAATTTATTTTCCCTAAACCACGTTCTAACAAACTGACTCAAAGCACTTTACAAAGGAGGTCGGCATCGTTATCCATGTTACAGATGGGGAAACTGAGGCACAAGGAGGCAAAGAGACTTGCCCAGCAGGCCAGTGGCAGAGAGAATAGGACCCAGGTCTTCTGGGTCTCCGTCCAGTGCTCTGTACTCTATGCCACACAGCCTCCCTAAATACATTTAGGCCCTTTATTCTGTTCATAATCAGATTGACTTTACAGTACATTTGACAAAGTTTTTCTCCATTGTTCCCCAAGATATTCAGTTATCCAGCTTGGAACTAAACTTCTGTTCAAACACTCTGCCTAGTGGCATATTGTCCACTTGGCTTTTTTAAGGTTATAGGCGTGGGAAAGAAAATTGAAGTTTTAGTTTAGGTGAACAAAACAGTGTATACAATTTGATTACAGTGCATACAAAATGAAGTCATTTTTAAATGTAGGTGTGTTTTTTTTTAATGTTGCCTGAGAGGATTATAATAATTTTTCTTTGGGTTTTCCAAATTAAATCACTACAGAGTAGCGTTGTGTGTGTGTGTGTGTGTGTGTGTGTTTGTGTTTGTGTTTAAATTAACTCTCTTTTCCCAGGGTAGCTTTTAAAGGTACTAGAGATAGCTGAACCAAGGTTAATTACCAAAACATCACATGAAGGCAGAGAGTAAGAAAATATCTGAATCACAGGAACTTTATTAAAGAATAATGATCAAATTACTAATTTCAAATAAATTAAATCTTATGTCTTGGTTGCTGAGGAGATAGTTATGCATTTTACTGCCTGTAGTCTCCAGGGAAAGAAAAAAAGAGTGGTCAAATTGTTTATATTGTTTTTGTCCTTGCCGTCCAAAGAACATCATATGTTTCAAATTGATGTAAGTTCTAATGATGAGCTCACCTGTTAAATATATGATACAGCATAGTTCTAATGTCACCAAGTCTTTTCAGTGCTTATTAAATTCAATTAGTTTGCACTATTAAGACACACAAACCCAGTTATCATTGAAATCAGTGCTATTTGCCCACCAAATTTCATCCTGTAGTCTGTATGTACTGTGAATGGCAATCATTGTTTCTTGTTTTTTCTTCACACATTAGAAGAACTTATATTTTATATTAATAGTGTTATTTGCAGTAAAATTACAAGTCCCCAATCCATATGAACATTTTCCTGCTGTTTTATCATTTTATAATATAAAAATAAATGCAAGTGCTAAGAAATGTGCAATGGTGTCAGACTCCTTAAGGACTTGAGAAAATTGCCATAACTTCTGAAATAACTGAAAATCATTTGCAGGTCAGAAAAAGTAACATGCGGTATCACTTAGCTCTTTGCGTTCTTTTTCTCAAGTTTGGTTTGAGATTTGATTTTATGTGAAGTACATAAAACACTGTCAGTGAAACATCATCACTTTGTAAAAACTGTTTATAATATAGTCTGGTATAAAATGTGCAGAAAATTAAACAAACATATCTACAACTTTATGCACAGAATTTTAGTTGTACAACACTTATACATGTTAACTGGAGTCATGTGGCTAAACCCACCAAGCATAGATTGACTATATCTCAACATTTGCAAATAATGTGTGTTTATCATCTAAATGCAATATCACGTAGTGCTAAAAACTCATCTTTAAAAAGTATTTTTCTTTTAAAACTTAAATTTTGTTTTAAAAATATAAAAAGATGTTTCTTCTTTACAGTTCTGAGTCTTTTGTCCTATCCATTTCACAGTATTTCCATTTAAATGCAGATTTTGATTTTCCATCTGGGACTAGGTGGAATGCCTTTCTATTACAACACTAAAAGAATAATCCACTTTAACACAACATTTCTCCCTAAAGGGATGGTCTTTTCTAGTCATATGGTATTATTTTTCTCAGAATGATATTAACATTCATGATGTAGTGATTTTATCTTGATTTGAAAGATGTTTTGTTCTGGTGGTAAAAAGAGATTAAGGGATGTCTGTTTTATCCTGTTGCTGGAAAAATAAATAAACTAATAAAAATATGTATCTTTACCTTGCTAAAGATTAGGTATTAGTAATGTTCAGAGTACAATTTAGAGGGGGAAAAGTGACACCTATATCTATAGTTAAAAAAATTCTAAGTGCAGTAAAATGGAAATCACAGAATCCATTAGACTGAAAATCTCTAAACATTGATTTATACAAATGTATTTTACAGAAAGATATAAGGTTACATGTTTGAAAATATCAAAACATGTTAATTTTGCTAGTTACATTATTTCATGCCTCTGAAAATCGATGTATTTAGTACATAAACCAGAAAAGGAAATGCTTGTAAGATAAATCTGTTTTAGCATTGAGTGCTGCAGCTGTTAATTTTGCTCATAATACTACAGCTTTTAAGTTTATTAAAACTTAAAGATGGAAAGGGATTAAATTAATTAAATGTATGTCTCAGACACAAGGGGCTAGAGGGAGGGTGGAAGCCTGTGAAGGCCTTTGCAGTTTGTCGTGCAGAGTCCTGCAGTGCAGAATGTAGATATGGGAGGCAGAGTGTGTACTGGGACGCTGTGTGTCGGACGCCAGTGCCATGCCCCTAGGCGCACTGTCATTCAACCAGCAGATTAATTAACTGGGAGGGTTCACAATCATCCTACACATTCAGGCTTTCACAGTTGGCCCTTTCTTAGGATTTGAAAATACAAGAAAAGGTTTTAAAAACCTTTGACAGAGAAAAAAAAAGTTTTAAAAAAAAAATCTGTTTGACAAACAATAGTGATTTTTTTCCCTTCGTGATCTAGTATACATTGCTCTTTCCATAAATGAGTGGTTTTGTTGAAACTAAGACTTTTTAATGAAGCCAGGATCTACAATTTATAAACCAGATTGAGAGCGTTACTTTACTAGGAATTTGTATCTCTTTGAAAAGGTTAATAGATTAATTAAATCATAAGGGATAGTTTATTCATAAATCTTTTTATCATTCTTTTCAGGATTATAATTAGTTAAAACCTTTAATTGCATTTAATAAACATATTTCTACAAAAAATTCCCTAAGGAGATTTAAAAAAATTGATGTGTCCTTACCTAAGTAGTTGTACTTTATTCCTTACCACAGTTTTGTTCTCTTTTTTGCAGATACCTTTTAATATCCAGTAGTACGTTTGGAAATTTAAAAATTAACACAGATTAGAGTCAGTAAATATTTATTAGTTATCCAGTGAGCTGAAATTTTAATTATCGATGTGATTAGGAATATCACAATCAGATTTATAAAAGCTTTTGTGTATTCAAAATCTTATTTTTAAATTTATATCAACACCTTTTTATACTAGTAAAACATTAAAAGTACAATGAAAAGTTAAATAAAACCATAAGTAACAACTTTTTAAAACTGATTTCTGGCACAGAATGTAACATAAAAGATTATGAGATATATTCTCAACATCATGAACAGAGTTTTGCTATTATTCATTCCTTTTATATAGCAGCATGGAGGGTAGTTTTGACTGCATTGCTTATTTTAGCATTCTGAACTTTGTTAATGGTAAGCTGAGACTGAACCATTTTACTTAGGGCCAAATTCTGCCCACAGTTAGAGGCTGAAGATACTGTAACTATGGGGAAAATTTTGGTCTCTAATAGAAGGCCCAATCCTGTAGAAACTTGAACAAATGAATAACTGTACATTTTAGGCCCCAATCCTGTAATTTACAACATCCAGGTGGAATGCTGCAGGAACAGCAGACCTCCTGTGTACACTTCAGTGAGGATATATGTGTGGACTCAGCAGTCTGGCGTACATTGTAAATAACTATACCAGGGCCTCAGGTAGTAGTATTGAACTCAACTAAGGCTGCTTACATGAATAAAGTTACTGATGTGCATAAGTATTTGCAGGATTGGACTTTTTTGCTTATATTATGTAAATTATATTGTTTAAACTGATATTAGGATTAGTCCCTGATATGTTCTTAATTTATTCTTTTATTCAATATTTTAAAAAGTATATGTAATTATGAATTAAATACAAATATATATAATCTTTAAAAATCAGTTTACACATTACTAAGTGTGTTGCATTTTATATCGTTATGGTGGCAAAATATCTTCATGACTCTTGCACCCTAAGAATATGTGAGGGAACTTTTCTCAATAGAAAGAGCGGGGGAGTGTGACCATTGATATAGAAAATATCATTTCCATCTGTTATCAACGAAATCTTTTTGTTTTTCTGACATTGTCAGTTACTGTTGTCACTTGCATTTATTTTGTTACAGTAAATAAAAGTTGAGTCATTGTTAAACATGAAACAGAAACTAGATATTTTACTTTTTGTTTTGTTTTTTGTTTCTAGACTAAAAGCTAAATTTAGGTAATGCTCTTAAATTCGGGCACTGCCTCTCTTTGTTACCTTCTATAGCAATTTTTTCAAATGTCTTAAATTAAAATTATTCTTGACATATCTGCATTCCTATTATGCCAAGTTGATCCTGGTCAGCTTCTCTTTATCTGCCCTCCCCTCCTCCCCACAATGGAATGCAAGGAGCACCTTGTAGAACTATGTTTTACAGTGCTTGGGAGATCTGGATTCCTTACACAGCATTCTAACCGCTATGCACCATTTTTGCTGTGGCCACAGTCTGTATGCTTACCTGGTAGGGGCAGGATTTTCCCCCAAGCAGAAATGACCTGTGTTTCTCAATTATTTTATTGCTGTATGGGTACCAAGGGGTGGAAATTCTGAATTGCACTTGAGAACTTTTGTTTAACAAACGGATGTTTTACTTTTCTTCATGTGTGTGAGGCTTGCCAAAGATTTGACAAATCGAGGTTTTAAAAATTAACTTTGTGATGTCAGCTATTTTCTTTAAAAGTATCAAGTTTAAAAATACTGACAACTGTGTAATAGAAATAGCCATTAAATCTCTGGTTGGTACTAGCATATATGGCAAAATGTTTTTACTGTTATTGCACTAGTTTAGAGGGCCTCTTTAATGAGCTCTATATATCTAAAATGCCTTTCCTGTTTGAGGCTAGAAAAACAGTAAAAATGTAAAGGCTGAAAACTTCTGCTTTTGTTTAGTCTACAGCAGAAGTATTAATGAAGTTTTTGTGTTCCAGTGATTGATTTAAGAGTAATTTTTCTTTGTATTGTATTAAACATTGACTCCTCTGGAATTAGCTCAGTTATTTTGATCACTGAACTTTTGACTGCTGTATATAAAACTTATTGTGCAATCACATACGTACCTTACCTATAACTAATTTAGGTTTTCAAGTGAAACTGGCAAATATATTTACTAGGTTCCTATGAAAAACTAGATACATAATTCCAGCCAAGGATTTTCTTGGCCAGTTTGTAAGGACAGATCCCCCCATATTCATGTGCCTAAGTTGTAACCTGAATGAGGAAGCCACTACTTGTCTTTCATCATTAGACAAGTTTTACTGTGGTAGACTAAACGTTGTTTAATGACTCTCATCATATTCCTCAGCTCCGTTGTGTCAGTACTTTGTTTAACATTTTGATCGTTTGCTTAGTTATTCTGCCCATCACTGAACACCTTCCAGAGATGTATTAAGTGATGTGACTGGCATCTGTCATATACGGTGATTCATTTATTTTCCCCTGGAGAAAAATATAGTGTGATTTTTTTGTTGTGCATGAAATGCTGTGTGTTTTTTGTTTGAAATACAAAGTCCAAGAAGTGCACCTTGTACTGGAAAATGACAAGGTTTGAATTAGTCCTTAATTCCTGTGGGATTGAGTTCCACAGACTAGACTTCTTTGTGTAGGACATATAATCATGTAAATGTTGAGTGTAAACTTTAATTGGTTATATTTTCAATAAATTAATGTTAATGGATGTAATAAGTAGCTTTTAAGCAGCTTGACTTTGCACCTTGATAGATTGAAGTAATCTTTCACCTAATATCTCAGATGTAGTAACAGATCTGCAAATTCTTATTTTATTTATGGTGCCTTAGAATCACAGATTCATAGAAGTGTAGGACTGGAAGGGACTTTGAGAAGTCATAAAGTCCAGCACCCTGCACAGTGGCTGGATCAAGTAAAGCTAAGCCATCCCTGACAGGTGTTTGTCCAACCTGTTTTTAAAAAACAATTCTGATGGGGATTCCACAACCTCCTTTTAGAAGCCTATTGCAGAGCTTAACTACCCTCCCAGTTAGTAAGCATTTTCCTAATAACTAACCTAAATCTCCCTTTCTACAGATTAAGCCCATTACTACTTGTCCTACCTTCAGTGGAAATCATGGGCCGTGGGTAGCATAGGCAGGGGAAGGCTGTGCATCCCCAAACAGCCTGACGTGGCCCCGCACACGATGCACCCACAGGTCCTTCATCTATGCTGCCCGCCCAGCGCTGGGGGGCACACCACCCGTGCCATCCACCTGGTGCTCTGGGGCTGGAGGCACTCGGACTGTGCCGCCTGCCTGGCGCACTGGGTCTGGGGATGCTCTGGCCTTGCTACTCACCCACCCAGTGCTGGGGGCACTCCAGCCATGCTGCCCACCTGGTGCTCCAGGGCTGGGAGGTACATGGGGGGACCGGCGGCCGTGGGGCACTCTGGGCTCTGGATGGAAGGTAAGAGGGCTGGGCCTCGAGCAGAGGAAGAGGGGACAGGGGCTAGCCTCCCCCAATGGCGCGTTCACCTGCCGCCCAAGATGGAAATGGAAAGCAATTGATCACGGTCCTCTTTATAACATTCCTTAACATAAATGAAGACTGTTGTCAGGTTCCCCCTCAGTCTTTTTTTCTCAAGACTGAACATGCCCAGTTTTGTTAACCTTTTCTCATAAGTGAGGATATCTAAACCTTTTATCAGTTTTGTTGCTCTCCTCTGGACTCTCTCCAAATTTGTCTAGATCTTTCCTAAAGTGTGATGCACAGAATTGGACACAGTATTCCAGCTGAGCCCTCACCAATGCCAAGTAGAGCAGGACAATTACATACAACACTCCTGTTAATACATCCCAGAATCATATTAGCCTTTTTCGCAACTGTATCACAATATTGACTCTGATTCATTGTAGCCCCCAGATTCTTTTCAGCAGTAATGCCACCTACGCAATTATTCCTCATTTTGTAGTTGTGCATTTGATTTTTCCTTCATCAGTGAAGTACTTCGTGCTTGTCTTTATTGAATTTCATGTGGTTGAATTCAGACCAAATCAGACCAGTTCTCCTTATCTGTCTTGAGGAAGTATAACCATGAGATGTGTGAACAGGTAATGAACTACTTTTGTATTTTTGTTATTTTGTAAGTCAGAGGACAATGGGTCACAAATTATGACAAGAAAAACAACAGATTCCAATAGTCAAGCGGCTATTGAAGAGTTTCAGTTGTTCACCTAGACACAAGGGGTTGAAATCATCTTGATGGAGTTGTCACCTCCCGTTATTCCTTCAGTGTTGTTTATTTGGGACAAACACAGACTTGTGGATGTGACTAAGAAGCAGTACCTTAAAAGAAGAACCCCCAAAGTGGACCAAGAGTCAGAATGACTTTGCCTAATTGGGACTCAATGATGCAGTTGGGCTGAGAAAACTGTGATGCCCTGATTCGATCAAGAGATCACAGGGGAGGTCCTGTGGTATGATACCAGCTTGAGTTTCATCCATAGAAGACCAGATAAACAAGGAAGATTTGTGCTCCTCTCAAGGTTAGCCCAGTGACAACTCAATGGTTAATGTTCATACTTCCTCTTCTAAGGAAAATAGAGACACAGACCTCGCAGACCAACCAGATGACTGGAGAACAATGCTCACTATCTTGACGGTACCTGGGCTAGAAGACATTGCCTGATTCCCCAAACTGCAGTTCCTGGTTGACTCTGAAGCTCTGCAAGACAAGCAAATTAAGAGCTGATACTTTTTCTTTTACTAAATAGCTTTATTTTTTTATCTCTTTAACAGAACATTTGAACACCTGTGTAGGGATGCCTGCTAGGAAAGATGTGCCCCAGCCTCTCTTAAGTTTGTGCATGCGCAAGTGTACGTACACATGCATGCGTGCATGTGGGGCTGTTAATAGTAATAGTACATGCTTATAAACCCATAGTGTTCAGGTAATAACTTGACCAGTTGTTGATCTTAAATTGTTATTTTTGTAGTTATCCAATTATAAGTTGTATTATTGTCAACTCCCTGATTTGACTAACTTGATTTATATTCTAATATCAATATTCATTATTGTATTGTTTAATATTTTAGGGAAATATAAGAACTTATCTAACTTTGTAGCTATTAGTGCTCCTGAATAAAAATTGTAATAATACACCAAATTGGTTTTCTCTGAACAACTGGTGATGAGGTAAAAACAACCCTAAATAAAAGGGACTTTAATTAAATATTCATGGGATGTTGAACTCAAATCCTGAGAACATTCTTATAATTTCATCTGTCTCCTGCACAAATGGGCTTACCTTTCCAGTTGACAGTTCCATTGTGCCAAAGGAGCACAGTTTATGATGATGTTCTTGACTATGGACTGTGACGCAATCTTTAAGTATCCTGGGACTTGATCATTAGGATATTTGAAGGTGAAGACCAAACTTCTGAATTTCTTACAGTATTTCGTGGGAAGCCAACATAGTAAGAAGAAGAGCAGGTTTGGTGTGTTCAGAGCAAGCCTTTACTCCTAAGCAGATGCACTGTTGCATTCTGTACTAGCAGTTAGGGATGTAAAATGTTAACCGGTAACAAGAAGGGTTACTACAGGTATGTTAGCAACAAGAAGAAGGTCAGGCAAAGTGTAGGACCCTTGCTGAATGGGGGAGGCAACCTAGTGATAGATGATGTGGAAAAAGCTGAAGTACTCAATGCTTTTTTTTGCCTCGGTCTTCACAGACAAGGTCAGCTCCCAGACTGCTGCACTGGGCAGCATAGTATGGGGAGGAGGTAAGCAGCCCTCAGTGGTGAAAGAACAGGTTAAGGACTATTTAGAAAAGCTGGACATGCACAAGTCCATGGGGCCGGATCTAATGCATCCGAGGGTGCTGAGGGAGTTGGCTGATGGGATTGCAGAGCCATTATCTTTTAAAACTCATGGTGATCTGGGGAGGTCCTGGATGATTGGACAAAAGCAAATATAGTGTCCATTTTTAAAAAAGGGAAGAAGGAGAATCCAGGAACTACAGACTCCTCACCTCAGTCCCTGGAAAAATCATGGAGCAGATCCTCAAGGAATCCATTTTGAAGCACTTGGAGGAGAGGAAGGTGATCAGAAACAGTCAGCATGGATTCACCAAGGGCAAGTCATGCCTCACCAACCTGATTTTCTTCTATGGTGAGATAACTGGCTCTGTGGATATGGTGAAAGTGGTGGATGTGATATATCTTGACTTTAGCAAAACTTTTGATACGGTCTCTCCCAGCAAGTTAAAGTAGTATGGATTGGATGAATGGACTATGAGGTGGATAGAAAGCTGGCTAGATCAACGGCTCGATGTCTAGTTGGCAGCCGGTAACAAGCAGAGTGCCCCAGGGGTCTGTCCTGGGGCCGGTTTTGTTCAACATCTTCAATAATGATATGGATGATGGGATGGATTGCACTGTCAGCAAGTTTGTGGATGACACTAAGGTGAGGGGAGAGGTAGATACACTGGAGGGTAGGAATAGGGTCCAGAGTGACAGAGACAAATTGGAGGATTGGGCCAAAAGAAATATGATGAGGTTCAACAAGGAGAAGTGCAGAGTCCTGCACTTAGGACGGAAGAATCCCATGCACTGCTACAGGCTGGGGACCGACTAGCTAAGCGGCAGTTCTGCAGAAAAGGACCTGGAGATTACAATGGGCGAGAAGCTGGATATGAGTCAACCATGTGCTCTTGTTGCCAAGACGACTAATGGCATATTGGGCTACATTAGTAGGAGTGTTGCCAGCAGATGGAGGGAAGTGATTATTCCCCTCTATTCGGCACTGGTGAGGCCACACCTGGAGTATTGCGTCCAGTTTTGGGACCCCTACTACAGAAAGGATGTGGACAAATTGGAGAGATTCCAGCGGAGGGCAACAAAAATGGTTATGGGGCTGGGGTACGTGACTTACAAGGAGAGGCTGAGGGAATTGGGTTTATTTAGTTAGCAGAAGAGAAGAGTGAGGGGTGATTTGATAGCAGCCTTCAACTACCTGAAGGGGGGTTCCAAAGAGAATGGAGCTAGGCTGTTCTCAGTGGTGGCAGATGACAGAACAAGAAGCAATGATCTCAAGTTGCAGTGGGGGAGATCTAGGTTAGATATTAGGAAAAACTGTTTCACCAGGAGGGTGGTGAAGCACTGGAATGGGTTACCTAGGGAGGTGGTGGAATCTCAATCCTTAGAGGCTTTTAAGGCCCAGCTTGACAAATCCCTGGCTGGGATGATTTAGTTGGGGTTGGTCCTGCTTTGAGCAGGGGGTTGGACTAGATGACCTCCTGAGGTCTTTTCCAACCCTAATTTTCTATGATTCTATGATTAGTCTTACTGGTTAACCCGCCTTAACCATTAATTCCCGGGCCGGCCCCAGTGGCCCTGGCTGGATCTGCCTCAGCCCCAGCTGCGCCAGCCGGCAATGAACCCCAGATGCTTAATCGAGTAACTGTTTAAATGAAATATTTTTAAATAATTTAAACGGTTAACTTTTTTAACAGTATTTACATCCCTACTAGCAGTAGTTTCCGAAGTTTCATAGTTTTCATGCTAGATAGGTTACAACCAGGAGGGAATGGAAGTGTGTATTAGGAAAACCAGGTCACCATCCGTGATGGTGGGACACAATCAGGAGATGGTGGAACACATTCCTAATGGATTCTGCTATATGATTACTTAGCTTCAATGAAGATTACAAAAGAAGTCCTAAACCACAGACTTCAGACTATGATATCAACTTGTATAGTTTCAAGACATTAATTTGCTCCATTGCTTTCTGGTTGGATTTCTCTTGCAAGGTCATGTTAGAGAGCTTGTTTCCACTGGCACAAGAGTTTGAGCTTCATTATACTTTCTTAATTCTTCTAACTTTGACTCTTACAGGAGATATGAATTGCACTAGTAGGAAAAGCTTTAGTTTTCTCTGCCCACAATGGTGTTTGGAGACTGGAGTATAGTTTGGTTAACATGATACTCAAAACCTATCAAACTGCTGTGGATGCTGCAGTGTATCATATCAATTTAAAAGTACTATGCTGCCTCTAGAAGAGGTTTAGTGACTCAGGGTACATCTACACTTACCGGAGGGTCCGGCGGCAGGCAATCGATGCTCTGGGATCGACTTATCGCGTCTAGTGAAGACGCGATAAAATCGATCCCTGATCGCTCTGCCGTCGACTCCGGAAATCCACCGCGGCAAGAGGCGGCAGCGGAGTCGACGGCAGCGCGGCAGCGGTCGACTTTCCCCCGTCCTCACAGCCAGGTAAGTCGACCTAAAATACGCAACTTCAGCTACGGTATTCACGACCCCTCTCTGTAGTGTAGACCTAGCCTCTGATTAGTATTTTGGGGCTGCCCATAATTATTTTACTGTATCAGAATTTTATAAAGAAGGGTTTTTTTATGTTATTTTAATGATGCAAAAAAACTTAATATGGATGGACATTCCTTCCATTTTTGTACAACAAACTCTTTTCTTGTCTTCATTGTCAATTCAGAAGTTATTCTGAACTCTCATACTCCATTTAAAATGATATAGAAATAGAGCCTGTCTCTGTATTATTATTTTTTTATCACGGATTTCCTTGCACAGTGTTGTCTTGCTTTCAAACTGTGATGGAAGAAACAACCAATTGACCCTTTCTTTATATGATATATATCCTGTGTGTGTGTAAATGTAAAAAAAAAACAAAAAAACAAAAAACCCAAAACATAGAGAGGATTTGAAGGGAGCATTGTCTGAAACATTAACTACAGAATTGCTATGATGTTATAAGCCATACCTCCTCTACTACTCTAAATATGGAAAATAAAATTAAAAAAATCTTCAGTTTTGCCTTCAGGTTTTATGTAATGATTTTACCTATCCTATGCGAGAGACTGAAAATCCATTACTGAAGTTTCATTTGTTACTTATAGATCTTTCCTTGGGGCGCATACCTATACCAACATCTAGTGGGTTCTTAATTTCTTCAAACAGTTGGGTAGAAAAATGAACCCTTATTGAGACAGAAGAGACCTTCTTTTGCTAGATGAAGCTCCCTCATCACTGATTACCCTTCCCTATTTGTTCAAGAAAATCAGGACAGAGAACTAAAGTTTAGGCAGCTTCCTTTTTTACCCTTGTGCAAATGTCTTAGAGCATTCGGCCAAGACTAGAAAAATCCTGTTTCTCCCATGACACCAGTGACTCATACGGCTTAAAAAACAGCATTCTGGTAAGGAGATGGGGAGTTAGCCACATGTCTTGTAATTAAAATGAGTGGCTTATCTTATGGACCTCATCAAACAGAAGAAGAGAAGATGTAGATTAGGTGTGTTGCCGCTGCTATGTACAAGGAGTATTACCAACAGTAAAATGTTTAATATGATTAAACTTTCTGCACACCAGTAAGTAAAATCCAGAATTAATGTGAACTGTCCCTTGAATACATTTGCTGTACAATCAACCACAAATGATGCAAGGATATGGTGACAGAACTTATTTAAGTTAACCGAGGATGAAAGAATCTCACACCAAAAAAAAAAAAAAAATTGGGAGTGTAAAGTTGGTTTTCCTCACAAAAATGATATAGTATCAGCACAAATAAAAAATACGTATTTGTCCTAGATGCCATAAGGAAATGAGTGCCCAAAGAAGAGGAAAATCTGATTCTTCAAGAAAGTTGTCTGTATACAATATTGTTTTTCTACTACCTTAGGTGAAGTCTTTCTTTTAGGAGTTGGAACATCGCTATCATTTTAGTAATTGCCAAATAGCCTTATTTTATTTCAGCTACAGTGATCGTAAAACATAATCCAGAGAGAGTAGCACTTTAGAGGCGAATACAAACTGCAAATCATGGTCTGTCACTGTTTCTCATTGTAACTGGTAGAAAATTGTGGTGTTTCCAGCTCTAAGAGTACATGATGTCACAGAAAGCCAAGGAATATGAAGTTGAAAGCTTTTCCCCCAGTTAGTCACACCATTCTCTTTGTGTTATTTTGCTGAAAATGTCTGAACCGCCAGGAACTGAAAGCTATACTGAGTACAGTGCAGATACAAGACTTGTAGAATAGCAGCCATCAAGAAAAGAGGATACTATAAGCACTTACCTCTGAGTTGCATCAGCCAAAGGACAATAAGAGAGACAATCCAACTTGTAAAAGGTGAAGAGAAAATATATCTTGCAAAAAGTCACAATCTCTTACTTCCAAAAATGGTCGTCCATCTTTACTTTACATTTGTACAGGCGTAGGTGTACTGGCGTGAGGGGAACTGCACAGGCATGAATACATCCTCTTTTAATTCAGTTTTGGTGAGTGGAATTTTCTGATCATTTTGAGGTGCTGTATTCTGGCATCAATGCTAGTAAGATAAAAAAGTGAAAGTTTTGGTGAAGAGTATTACTAAAAGCATACATAAGGGATTTTAAGTTGATACGATGGAACAAACTTCTAGTATTGTATGCTTGAGATTCCTTGGCATTTTAAAGTCCATTCATATCCTTTCACTTTTAGAAAAGTAACACCAGAAATTCTACTAAAATCAACAGGAGAAATCCTAAATGGCAGTTTTGCCATTGACTTCAGTGGTGGCAGGATTTCATCCCTGAGTTCTTTCCAGGCTGCAGGGCAGGAAGGGAGACCATTTTCTTCTAACTTAACATTTTTAGAATGTACTGCATACTGCCTCTGTTCAAGGAGAAATGATAAGATCAGAAGAAGAGTTGACTATTGCCAATGCAGAGGTGGGTGTTCTTTTTGAGAGGGTTAATCTAGAATACTTTGTCAGTGGAATAAGTTGGAATATGTAATGCTTGTTAGAGATCTTGTATGAGATTTAGTGTGTGATATTTCAGAGGCCATTCAAAGTTGGGGATTAAAAAGAAATGAAAGGGCTGATTGCCTGATCCTCTTTTCTGATATGCAGGCTATTTGTCAATACTTACCTAGGATCTCCTTACATATTTTCAAGAAAAAAGATTGTCTACACATCTGAGGAGACTATTAAATCCGTAACGTCTTAAATCCAACAGAATAGAATGTCATACATTGTAATAAGATTAAAAACAAAAACCGAAAAAACCTTTTGTACCCTAGATTTAGAGAGCATATACATTTTTACAAAATATAACATTTTAAGACTTAAAGAAGTTAGAGTTTACAGTCCGCTTCCTCCTCTCCCACAACCCACCCAAACTTTGTTTAAAACACCATGGAACAGGTAGATTTAGATTTTAAAGAAAAAGATTCAATTTTAAAGCAACACTGTCATCTAAATAAAAACCTATAGCTATGCCAGTTACTTAAACAAGAGTGAAAGCCTCTTGGTTTTCAGCCATTCTGCAGCCATAAACTCTGAAAATGGCTCCACAGTATATACTTTAAGGAAGCTGTAGAAGTGAATATACTTATCACCATTAATCAGACGTGTTGAGACTATTTATATATAGCTCTCTACCTGTATGACCAAAAAATATCATGAGATAGCGTGGTAAAATAGTAAGAGAGGGCAGAGTGCCAAAGATCTTGCAATGCAAAATGGGTCACAGATCCACTGTGACTTTACTCAAGTCGCATAACTTTTTAATGTCTTATTTAGTTCATCTCTACAATTGGGTAATAGGCAGACCTCTGTGACAAAGTGATGCTTCATCTGAGTGGTCCTTCTAGTAAGTAAACCAATAAAATAAATCTCAGTTGACAAAATGTTTACTGTGCAAATGAAAGTGAAAAGTGAATATAGCATGGGTTATTTGGTTACCAACCAGTTTTAGTAGGGGGAATCTAGAATTAAAGTATAATTGGGGCTAATCCTAACCCTATTGAAGTCCCATTGATTTCAATTAGTTTTAGATTAGTTCTCCCTGAACTGAAATATTAGGATGATGTATACATATTAGGTGCATAAATATTAGGTGCATTAGAAAACAGTGTTTCAGAATCTAACATTTTATATAGTTTCTGTAAGGTGAGAGATGACTACATATGATACTGCGTGAAACAAGATGACTTTTGGAAAGTATCTACAATAATAGTTTGTCCATATTGTTACCTGTTATTTATTGTAATAACTTACCGTAGTATCAATTAAGATGCTAATGATTTCTGTTGAGGTGAGCATCAAGATTTTTGACTTGAGGTAAATATTGATCAAGGAGAAACCAAGATTGATTATTGCTTTCAGAATTAACATCATTCTAGTTCTTCATCAGAACATGAAGACACAATGTGCATTCCAAATGATTCTATTAGAAATACCTGAAAGGAGAGGAGAATCAGGGAATAGTACCGTGATATCTACAGGGAAAGGCCTGATGAAAAACCAAACCCCAGTACCTGCCACAGGGAAAGGGGAAGATGCTGGGTTACTAAAGTGCTATCGTTGGCCCCAGATTGGGGCCGCAGTGTTTTGGTCAGCCTCTGCTTTGGTCAGGATTGTGACACATTTGAACCTCATTTTTTGCTCTGGTTGCTGGAGGGGAGAAAGAGCTTGCTCCCACCCAAAGAAGACACATGATTTTTGTTAGTTTCATTATTAATGCTCATGTTTACCTAATAACTAAAGCCAGTTGGAGTCTTCACTTTACTCTGCAGCTATTTGGGAAAGCTGTGAGGAGGAGCAGAGACACTGGAGATATGTCTACAGATTCAGGAAGACACCATTACAGGTGCATGATGTAGGACTCAAGCTCCAATTCACGAAGAAATGGAGAATAGAGAAGTGGATTTTTCAAGAACTGTATTTGATTATATTTAACTATAACACTGGCATTTCCTAGTGATTACTGTTGTTGTTTATTATTATCCAAGAAAGTTCAGCTATTGCATAGCAAGATTTTAAATTGATAAAATTGAATGTGCAGATATGAAGAATGAGTGACATTGTTTCATAGAAAAGTGATGAAAAATAACTGCATGCATACAGAATGTATCAATTTTCCTGTGACAGTAATGGAACTGTTAGTATACTGTAAGTCCTTTGGGCTTGATTTTCATCTCACACAATAGCAGATGAAGAGTCACCCCACTAAAATCAATGAAATTATACTATTTATTTATTTATTTGTCTTTTCATACAGGACCCCACTGTGCTAGATGCTGCACAGAGACAGGAAAAAATAATGGTCCAGGCCTAGGGTTTTCAAATGTAGTTAAATAGTAAAAAGGGTGCAGTTCTTCAAAGAACTATATCCTTTTATGATCTACCTTTGTATGACCAAAAAAAGTGATATTTTATGATCTATATGCGTATATTCTTGGTTCAGGTACTCCACAAACATGAAGGGTGTTGTTTTAGGGGAAAAATTGTGTAGCTGTCTGATCCAATGGCTGCTGTTTGCTCATAGTGGGATACAAGTGTCTGCTTAAAGGATCAAAAGACGTACATCTTCAGTTACTGAATGAGCTCAACCAATGCTTATCGCCTTACAGTTTTCCTTCTCCTTATAATTCTATGCTCAATACATTTACAATCTTGTACTCATGAGGCTGCAGTAATTTCCTATAGAGCAGATTTAACATCACAGATCAGAAATTCAGAAGTTTGATGGGAGGAGATATTATTATTTATTATTATTGTAGTGCCTAGGAGCCCCAGTCTGGGGCTACAGCTCCACTGTGCTAGGTGCTGCACAAACACAGAACAAAATTACGGTCCCTGTCCCAAAGAGCTTCCAATCTAAGTATCAGACAAGAGAGAACAGATGGATACAGACAGACTATGAGGGAGTATAAGGAAACAATGAGACAATATTAGTCAGCATGGTAGGCTGTGTTCCTAGCACGCCAGCAGTTGAACCATTGACAGGTTTTGATATTATTAGAAATATATATTATTTCTAACAGAGAGAAAACTGTGTGAGTAACGCATGGAGATTAATTTTATGTGGCTGTTTTTTTGTGAAATGCCCATGAATAAATTAATGAAATTATTGAATTTATTCCTCATTCAAAATTATTAGTCAGTTTCTTCAATGAATAATTCTTTGTGACTATCTGCAAACAGTTGCAAATATTTGAACTCGGCATTGTGTCGGGTAGTTATAAAAGTCACTTGGTATTGTTTTTATTTCCTCATTGGATGAGTTTTATAACTAATCAGTGGTATAGATCAGAATTGCCTATTTGGTTGTAAAAGGCTCAGTTCAAAATTTGCAGTGTTTTTATTTAGTTATGAAATTTCCAGTTTGCTCTCAGAGGATACTCAGGTTTAAATTTAGTTTTTCATGAGGATTTGCCAAGATAGAGCAGAATGCCCAAAGGGACTGTCTGTGACTCCATTTTAAGGCTGTATAATGCCTGAGGAATTTACACCTGTTACTGGGTTGGTGAAAGCTAATTATAGAACTCAGAACCAGTTTGGGGTTTGTGCCCTGCTTCTTAACAGTCTGCCCTGAGGTTGGTATCCTTGCTTGTGAGCTACTCTAGACAGCATGACAGAAAGAACCTGCACTGTACAATGTATCACTGAGTATTCCCAGATATATTAAGTAAATAAAGTTGCAGCCTAATTAAACCACATCCATTGCCTCTGGCCTTTCTTTCTGTGTTGCTAGGACAAGAAGTTAAGTATATGTAAGTTTACCTCACTTACTTGTAGTTCTCCTAAGTGAAACTAAGACTTGACTGATTCCACACCAAAAAGTCCTATATGATTAATTGCAAATGCATAATAGACAGGGAACTATTATACTTTAAAATGTTTTATATTATGATACATAGAGATTTAGTTTTATCAAAAGACACCCTTTGTAATTTCTTTCTCTTTCTGAAAGCTACATTTTTCTGAAAGATATATGGGGGAGGAGTTGAAGGATTTTTTTTGTAAATATACAGGAAAGCCTACTTTTGTCTAAGGTATGTTTTTCTCCCATGAGTCTTTCTTTCGTATATATTGCAGGAGAACAATGAAATGGCAAATAAAAGCCTGATTTTTGCTAGGGTTACCATATTTTAATTTAAAAAAAGGAGGACACTCCGGCCCTGCCCCAACTCCACCCCTTCCCCGACCCCAGTCCTGCCTCAACTCCGCCCCTTCCCCGCCCCCGCCCCTTCCCCAAAGTCCCCGCCCCAACTCTGCCCCCTCCCCTGAACGCTCCGCCCCCCTACTCCTCCCCCTTCGCTGCTTCCCGCGAATCAAATGTTCGTGGGAAGCCTGAAACAGGGAGGCAGCAGATGGGCTGGGGCTGGGGCGCGGCGCGGCCCAGTCCGGCCCCCCCCCGGCCGAGCGGCTCCCTCCGGTGGCCGGCTGGCCCAGGCCAAGAGGCTCTGGCCCCGGCGTCTCCCACCCGGTTCGGCTCGGGCCCTGGGGTGTCGGCCCTGGTTCCGGCTGAGCGGCTCCGGCCCGCCCTGGCCCCGGCGGCCCCAGCACCGCCGGCCCCCAGCCGAGCACCGCCGGCCCCAGGCTCCGGCCCGGACCCAAGCCCCTGACCCCTCCCTCCCTATTTTCCCGGACATGTCCGGCTTTTTGGGATTTCCTCCCGGACGGGTATTTGAGGCCCCCAAAGCCAGACATGTCCGGGAAAATCCAGACGTATGGTAACCTATTTTTGCAAACATGCATGCCAGTAACTTATGTGAAATGAACTGTTTACTTACCAGAGAAGTCAAGTAATTATATGAATAAAGTTACTTGCATGTTTCAGCGTTTGTAAGAATGTATCCTGAAATACTGCAATAAATAAAGATCTCCATGAATTTTGTCTGCTCTGACATCAGTCCTTTTCGGAACATAAAAAGTCACTGCTCTTTGTGCATATTAGATTTTCATTTCCAAATTTGTGCTTGCTTGAACCTTGCTTGTTCTGTTTCATGAATGCAAAGTACATTTCTTTCATAATCATACACATCAAGTGTACTCTTTTCAAATAAGTGTTCTGGTTCATTTCACATATATATTTTTAAACACATTCCTCCCCATAAATACAGCCCTTTTTAAAGAGGCAAAATCAGCTACTGATGTCCCCTTGTCTATCTTAGTTTGTAATTTATTTTTATGTAAAAATATATCAAGAATGAATGGAAAGCAAGAAGGGAAAATTGATTAAATATAAAATGTTCTTTTTAGCATTGAAGGACCTGTTCTGAAATGTAAGCAAAGCTGCTAAAGAGTTTAATCAACCAAATAAAAAACTAATACAAATAGGCAAGGATCACAGCATGAGCAAAGGAAAGTTTAAAGACCACATATTCCTGTTAATCCTGCTTTGTTCCAGCTGTGTGGTCTTCCATTCTCCATGATAAAACCCTGAGTGTAGACTGTAGCAAGGAGTTTGATTATGGTTGGCCCAGCTCTTTCAGCTTTCACCCCCATTTCATTTTAGCAGTCATTTTCCTTTCCCTTGTAAGATACCCTTACTCTGACTTGTCATGTGCATATTGGTACCATGGCTGCAACATCAGATTTTACCTCATAGGTGATTTGGCTGCAGAGGAAACTGTTTCTATGTGGCCTGTGCTGCCTTTCTCATTTTCCCACAGAATCATCATCTATGAAGTGCTACTGCCCTGATATGGGCAATCTAGAATTTTTAGTCTGCATCTGTCATGCAGCAGTAAAATACACTGTACTCCATAAGGGTGACTACGGTGTTGAAAGTAATCCAAAATACTGAGATTCATTGGGAGGGAGAAATCTGGTAAGCAGTTATGCTTGGCAACACCTGTGCGGAAAAGTGGCCATTAGATTGGACAGAATATGGCAATGAAGCACTCCAAAATTAGGAAATGTTCAGAAGTAAGGTTGTCTGTGCAACTTGATCCAGCCCCCTGTGTTTCTATACCCTACAATGGAGGGTGAACTTTTTACTAGTGCGTAAGTGATTAATTAAATTATCTCCTATTTTCAAAAGTGATTTCGGAACTTAGGAAAGTCAATGGGACTTAGGGTCCTAAGTCACTTGGGTGCA
>NW_020664447.1:48788967-48841441 GCF_002925995.2 Terrapene triunguis
ACTTAGGAAAGTCAATGGGACTTAGGGTCCTAAGTCACTTGGGTGCATCTGAAAATTTTACCAACAGTCTCTAATTACATGATAAGATACCACTTTTTTGCAGGATCTATACCTCATTCATTGCATATGGTGGACAGTGAATGAGGCACAGTTGCAAGAAAAGAAGAATATTCTCTTGTGTTTATGGCACTGAATTGAAAGCAAGGAGTTGAGTTCAGCAGGACCGAATGAAAGTTTTCCTTCAGAACTGTTTTTGGATGGAAATTGGGTTTTTGACTAAATGAATTTTTTCCCAAGAAGTATCTGCTTTCCATGGAATAATTTTGACTTTTTGTTAAAAAGTTGAAATTTTCCAGAGACTGCCTTTCCCACCTATATCCTGACCAGCTGTAGTTATATACCTGGCCCTGCCACAGACGCCTTATGAGGTTTAACACATATTAACTCAAGGTTTATGTGGTTGCTACTGAATTGGATAATAGTCTGTTCATTTTTAATATTTTTGCTCTGGGCTGGCTGGTGCTTTACAAGGACAATAAGTTGGCAACAGTCCTTGCCCTGAACAGTTTACAATCTAGGGGCTTGATTTGGCAACTCATACTACGTTGTAGCTTAATCCATGAGTAGTCCCACTGAAATCAGTGGAGTTAGCAGAATTTGAGATAGTTATGCATGCATTTAAAAAGTCAATTGGTGGGGGAAGTTGATCACCTTTAGTTCTTTTTACAATGGCATCCATGTACATCGGAAGCAGGATTTTAGGGGCAAATTTTTATAGTTGTCTCAACCACATTGCCACTGTTACGAACACAGTTTTTCGCCCATATTTAATTGCAAGTGCAAGTGTTTGCATTTATATTTCTAATTATCTGGCTCTAATATATCTGGGTGCCTAAACCTGTCATTTGCATCTGTGTCATTATAATCCATTTAGAAAAATGTGTATATATATATTTCTATATTTTGTCCCAGCAGTACAGAGCCATGTTTTCAGCATTTATTGCTGTTGAGATATCACACTGCATATAGTGATATTTTACACTGGACATCTGTGGAGAGCTCACCCCTCAATGTGGAAACGACTGTGCCATCACCATCTGGAAGCTTGTTGTTGCGGTTTCCCCATGACCTCTTCCACTTGGTTCCCCCAAAACTCAGTGTGAGTTCAGTCTTGTTACTTAAGTTCCTTTATCTGGCATACAGCAAAGCTACCCTGAGTTTATCAGACTTAATTGCAGGGAGTCTTTGCAACAAAACTTTTCCTTATGTACAATTTTATTTAGCACTACTCGTTGGAGTTCCTTTTCTATCCAGTCTCAGGCTGCCACTAATACTTCCCCGGGGAGTCCTGAAGGACCTCAGTTAGATCTACTCCATTCCTCCAGTACCTTGGAAGCCTCCTTAAATTTAAACCTTTCCAATGCCATGGCTTAACTGCTGGGTTGTGATCCTTGACAGTAAAACTACACGTATAATAAACTATGCATTATCTGCTACAGATTAATGGAGTCTGCGTCATGGCACTACTATGTTGGGGTTTCCCCGAAACTTCTACCACTTAGTTCCCCCAAAACTCAGTTTAACCCCAGTCTTATCACTTGGGTTCCTGTATCTGGCACATAGCAAAACTGCATTGAGTTGATCAGACTCAACCATAGGGGGTGGATGCAGAATACATTACAAATCCAGAGTCATACAACAAAACTTCCATACATTTCTTATATACATTTCTGCCAATTCTCGTTCTTATCTATAGATTGCATCATACACTTCATGAATGGGTTAGTTAATTTTCAGGAACCAATCCCTGTACAGCGTGCTCTGTCCATGTGCTGTTCATGCATAATCTAACCTCTTATCTTACATTTAGGCTTGTTTAGGATGTTCCTGCTGGTCTTAGTCATCCTGACTCCAGAATACTGCTTGTTATGACTACTTCACTTTCCCGGTCAGACTCACTAAGAAATGAGGCAAGTTACATATGTCAAGTTACTTATGTCAAGCCTGGCCTACATTTGTCATCCCCAGTTGCTATTGGCAAGTAGCTAACCAGTTTGGTGTAGTGAAAATAAAGATATACTGAAAAATTTTTTCTCATGTAGACAAGGCCTTATCTAGAAAGACTACCCTTTGGTCATTGTAACTCATTTATATAATCAAGATGCCATTCTTTTTTAAAAAAATGGCTATTTGAGGTGATGATGGTGGTATGGGGAGTATAAAACTCCAATAGCGAAATACTGGCTCAGTTGAAATAAAGGGGGATTTTGCTTTTGACTTTAGAGGGATCAGTTCACTCTAGGCCCCAGTCACAACTCTGAATCTTCTCTTTACAAGAAAAATGATAAAAAGAAAAGTCCCTTCCTCCTCCCCACTCTCAATTTAGCAAGTGTATTTCCATGTTAGAAGACAATTGGACTCAAATTTACCTTAAACACAAATAGCTATATAACAACAGGTCAGTAGGGTAGGTCTATCTCTAGTTTCAGTACACAAGGTCTTTTTGTTGTTTTTTTTGGCTAAAGATTCTGCCTTTCTTAATTGTAGATTCTCAATTTTAAAAGCCGAATGAAACGTATCAAATTACAGTAGTTGATTACTTTTTGATATAATGCGCCAATTGATTTTTAAAATGTGATCTGTGTCTTTCATGGATGCCATATTTAACTGTTGTAGGTTATAAGACACTTGTTCTTAAAATGCCAAACAAATACCCTTTTAATTTCAATGCCTGATATGAGAACAGAAATTCGTATAGGTATGTCACCATTTTGTAGATCTTTACTGGCATCTTGTCACTACACTATAATTTTCATTTATTCATTCTCAAGTTGCCTGCTCATGCTAAATTTGGTTATAAAGTTAAGCAATCAGTCCTTGTTGAGGTCACTTTATAAATATGATTTCCTGAAAGAACTGTCTGCAGGCGAGTTTGTTCTGTAATTATTTGAGCATTTAGAGTAGAAAATCCCAAAGGTGGTGAAGACATTTATGTGAAACCAAATCTCTTCACAAAATGCATTTTTTTTGGCTGCAGACTGTTGTGTGTCTGACAAAGACTTCGTAGCTTCTGATGTTGATATGGTAGGCCTCTTGTGCCCTCAGCAGATTTGTGCAAAGAAACAAAATAATAATTTTGTCATTGTATAGAGAGATCCTAATTAACTTCAGTAACTAATAGTTCAGTATTGATTTGGTTTTTAGTATTCTACTTTTTGTGGTAGGTATATATCAAGGTGGATTGATTTAAATCAAGGGATTTAAGTCATGCCTCAATGTAGATCATCAATTTAAATCAACTTTTGCATATCGGTTATTTTCTAAAGAACGGTGCATTTTCATTGCTTGATATAACCATTAAAACTTGTTGATTTACAGTTATATAGAGCCTTAACACTAGATTTGGTACATCTTTTTGCTACCTAGGAGGGTACACTATAACTATACATTTATAGCTTAATATTTTTGGATTCTTATTAATTGTACATTTTAGTACGTTAGAAAGTGGTGAATGGTATATTGCTTACTTACTAGATAATTAACTTTTTGCTCATGATTTGTGTCGAGCTGCATTAGGATGGTAACTGGAATTTAATTAAACACACAAAACAACATATACAATTTAAGCAAAGCAATCCAAATGTTTTGGATTCATTAACTTCTCTTAACAAAACATGTTTCACATTTACAACTAAATTATAATAAGGTTAGGTCTTAACATGTTTTTTTTATTGAAGTCAGATTTTATTTGAAACAGGTTTATTTTTAAAAAGAAAAAGTTTTGTATGTTAAATAAAATAAAAAATCCAATGTATATTAAAAAATCTGATTTTTATTTAAAAAATCAGTTAACTACCCTGCTATATACACATTTAAACACAGTATTTATTATTTCATTTAGCACAATATATTTCTTTTGCATAAAATAAAACTAAATTTGAAAATAACATTGAATAAATAATTGTTTACTAAAGAATATCTTGAAACTCATTTTGTACTAACTATTCCAGTACCTGTTTAAAAAGCTCTGCAAATGCCAAACTACATTAGTTGTATTCCGTATAATAGTTTATATGTGAAAATATGTTTAAAAATAAAACATTCACTGTTTAATCCATTAGTGAGTGAGTTCTAATTAGTTAGGCTAATTGTTCACTTTGGGTTTCAGTTTAACTGCATTTATGGTATGTCAGCATATTGTAGTTGCAGGCTGATAGGATCTCTATAGTGAACAGTTTTCTTAGGTTTGTAACTCCACTATTTAAAATGTAATGTTAAAATGTGCTCTAAAGATTCTCAGTCTAATTAAATATAGATGAGAATTAAATATTTGTGTGTGCATGTGTGCACGCTCTAATATTAACACTCTCTCGCCGTTTGAAGCATCCAGGCAGGAGACGGGCCACGTGCTAATTGTATACTAGGAAATTGCCATTAGAAACAAAAGATGTCATTGTCCCAGAACTGTTCAGTGCTTCCGTGAGCAAAGTGTAATAGCTGTTTTTTTTGTGGGTGTAATTTTTCACCAGTTCCATTTGTACAACTCCTCTTTCCCTTTTATACCACAATGGAAGCAAAATTGTTGAGAAAGTGTGTAACTTAAAAGTACACCATCTCTGGAGATATTTAAGAGTAGGTTAGATAAATGTCTATCAGGGATGGTCTACACAGTATTTGGTCCTGCCATGCGGGCAGGGGACTGGACTCGATGACCTCTCGAGGTCCCTTCCAGTCCTAGAATCTATGAATCTATGGATCATCAATTAAAAAATAATCTCAAAGTAGTCTTGGTTCTATATCTACCCTTATGTTCTCTGACAATGTGAATCATAGAAATGTAGGGCTGGAAGGGAGCTCTAGAGGTCATCTTGTGCAGCCCCCCTGCCCTGAGGCAAGGCCAAGTATACCTAGACCATCCCTGATAGGTGTTTGTCCAACCTCTTCTTAAAAACCTCCAATTATGGAGATTCCACAACCTCCCTTGGAAGCCTATTCCAGTGCTTAAGTATCCTTTTAATTAGCAAGTTCTTCCTAGTAGCTAACCCTCCTGTGCTGCAGATTAAGCCCATTACTACTTGTCCTACCTTTGGTGGATGTGGAGAGCTTTATAACAGCCCTTAATATATTTGAAGACTGTTACCAGCTCCCCCCTCAGCCGTCTCAAAACTAAAGATGTCCAGTTTTTGTTTTTTTTTAACCTTTCCTTACAGTTCAGGTTTTCTAACCTTTTATCATTTATCACTCTCCAATTTGTCCACATCTTTCTTAAAGTGTGGCTCCCAGAATTGGACAGTACACAAGCTGCGGCCTTACCAGTGCCGAAGATAGCAGTACAGTTACCTCCCATGTCTTCCATATGACACTCCTGTTAATGTATAACCCAGAATATTAGCCTTTTTCGCCACTGTATCACATTGTTGACTCATTAAATTTGTGATCCAGTATTACCCCAAATCCTTTTTCAACAGTCATATGGCTTAGTCAGTTCACAATTTTGTAGTTGTGCATTTGATTTTTCCTTCCTAAGTACTTTGCATATATCCATTGAATTTCATTTTGCTGATTTCAAAACATTTCTCAAATGTGTCAGTTGTTTTGAATTCTAATCCAATCCTGCAAAGTGTTAGCAATCCTTCTCATCTTGGCGTCATCCACAAATTTTATAAGTGTACTCTCCACTCCATTGTCTAAGTCAGTGGTGGGCAACCTGCGGCCCACGGTCTGCATGCGGCCCGTCAGGGTAATCTGCTGGCTGGCCGCCAGACAGTTAGTTTACATTTGCATGGCCGCCCGCAGCTCCCAGTGGCCGTGGTTCGCCATTCCCGGCCAATGGGAGCTGTGGAAAGTGGCGGCCAGCACGTCCCTGTGGCCCGCGCTGCTTCCCGCAGCTCCCATTGGCTGGGAACGGTGAACCGCGGCTCCTGAGAGCTGCGGGTGGCTGTGCAAATGTAAACAAACTGTCTGGCGGCCCACCAGCAGATTACCCTGACAGTCTGCAGGTTGCCCCCCTGATCTAAGTTATTAATGAAAATACTGAATAATACCGGACCAAGCATATACCCCTGTGAAATCCCACTAGATAAGTCCTCCCAGTTTGACAGTGAACCATTAATAACTACTTTTTGAATATAATCTCTGAACTAGTTTTGCCACTCACCTTATAGTAATTTCATCCTTAGTTTGTTTGAGAATGTCATGTGGTACTGTGTCAAAGCCATACTAAAATCAAGATACATCACATCTACAGCCCCCCCCCCCCACACACACACAATCCATTAGGCCCATAACACTATCAAAGAAGGAAATTAACTTGGTTTTGCAAGATTTGTTCATCACAAATCCATGTTTGCTATTAGTTATAACTCTATTATCATGTGGGTGTTTACAAACTGATTGTTTAATAATATGTAACAGTATCTTTTTAGGTATTGAAGTTAGGTAACTGGTCTATAATGCCTCAGGTTCTCTTTGTTCTCCTTTTTAAAGATATATACTATGTTTGCCATTCTCCAGTCCTCTGGGATCTCATCCGTCCTCCATGAGTTCTCGAAGATAATTGCTAATGATTCCAAGATTGCTTCAGCTAGTTCCTTAAGTACCCTAAGATGAATTTCATCAGGCCCTGCTGACTTGAATACATCTAATTTATCTAAATATTCTTTAACCTGTTCTTTCTCTATTTTTGCTTGCGTTCCTTTTCTCACCTTATTGTTAGTATTAATAGTGATAAGTATCTGGTCACCATTAACCTTTTTATGAAGACTGAAGTAAAATAAACATTAAACATCTCAGCTTCTTGTTGTCATCCATTATTAGCTCTCCTTCTCTGCTAAGTATAGGGCCAACACTCTACTGTCTTTCTCTTGCTCCTAATGTATTGAGTCTCTCATTATTGCCTTTTGTCCCTTGCTAGGTGTAACTCATTTTATGCCTTTCTAATTTTGTCCTCAGATGATTGTGCTATTCACATTTACTCATCCTTAGCATTTTTCCATGTTTCCACTTTTTGTAAGATTCCTTTTTGATTTTTGGGTTATCCAAGAACTCCTTATGAAGTCACATTGGCCTCTTATTATTCTTCCTATCTTTCCTTTGCACTGGGATAGTTTGCTGTTACATCTTTAATGTTGTCTCTCTGAGAAGCTGCCAGCTCTCCTCAACTCCTTTTTCCTTAGATTTTTCTTCGCATAGGACCTTACCTATCAATTCTCTAAGTTTGTTAAAGTCTGCTTTTTTGAACTCCATTGTCCTTATTCTGCTGTCACTCCTTCCTTTCCTTTCTTTTCTTTTCATGATAGCTTTCACCCAAGTTCCCTTTCACCTTCAGATTCAAAACCAAAATTGCTGCTTCAGAACTTTTTAGTGTTTGATTTAAGGATATTTACTTGGTATATTTTGACATATAATGATGACAGTGTGTATTTATAGGCAGTCACAGCTGGGCTAAAGTCTGTCAACCAGGGACAGTAGTCGCTGGGCAGGAGCTAGAGGAATTGCAAGAGCCAGGTTCTGTAAACAATAGTCAGGGTCGGAATCAAGGCTGGATTCGGAGGCTGGAGATCAGAGACAATATTAGGCTAGAATCAGGAGGCAGGAATCAGGGTCAGAATCAGGCTGGAGTCGGAATCGGAGACTGGAGATCAGTAGATCAAGCAAAGTCTGGCATTGCAGCAGGTGAAAGGTAACTTCCTGGGGCAACCCTTGGGGGCTAAATAAGGCTCTTGGCCAGTCAGAGGGCTGCTGGGTACCATCACTCTGGATCTCTTGGTTGGTACTTCTTGCAGCGCACACTCTCCATATTGCTTGCTGGCTGTGCCTCTGCCTGGCTTCCAGTGGCACTTTGGGAATTCCAGTTGTCCCAGGCTCTGTAGACCTGGGTTCTAGTCAGTGGGTCCTTACAGTGTTTTAATGGTTATAAAGCTTTAACTTTTTGAATTTCAATGTCTTCTGTCATTGAATAATTATTGTCTGACCCTCTCCATAATTTCCCACAACTGTGAAAATTTCTATACATAAAAATTTAAAAATGCTTAAAAACACATAATTTTGCACAACCACAAAAAATAGCTCAAAATAGAAAAAAAATGCTTAAAAATGTAGATGTTATCCATTGAAATTTTAAGAAAAATCTAATTCTGCCAAGTGTATTGTTAACTGTTGTCTGCCCTCCACCTTTCATCCTATTATTTTACACTCATACATATGTTCCATCATGTCTTCAACCCTGATCTTGCAAGTTGTTCAATATAGGTGGATTCTCAATTCCACAAGGAGCCCCACTGATGTCACACTCGCATATAACAACTTTAGATGAAGGCCTTACAAGATAATGGAGCAAATAATTAAGCAATCAATTTGCAAATACCTAGAAGATAATAAGTGATAAATAACAGTCAGCATGGATTTGTCAAGAACAAATCTTGTCAAACCAACGCTATAGCTTTCTTTGACAGGATAACAAGCATTGTGGATAAGGGGGAAGCGGTAGATGTGGTGTATCTTGACTTTAGTAAGGCTTTTGATTCTGTCTCGTATGACAACAAATTACGGAAATACAACCTAGATGGAACTACTATAAGATGGGTGCATAACTGGTGGAAAATCGTTCCCGGAGAGTAGTTATCAGTGGTTCACAGTCATTCTGGAAGGGCATAATGAGTTGGGTCCCGCAGGGATCGGCTCTGGGTCCGGTTCTGTTCAATATCTTCATCAATTATTTAGATAATGGCACAGAGGGTACACTTATAAAGTTTGTGGACGATACCAAGCTGGGCGCTGTTGCAAGTGCTTTGGAAGATAGGATTAAAATTCAAAATGATCTGGACAAACTGGGGAAATGGTCTGAAGTAAATAGGATGAAATTCAATAAGGACAAATGCAAAGTACTCCATTTAGGAAGGAACAATCAGTTGCACACATACAAAATGAGAAATGACTGCCTAGGAAGGAGTACTGAGGAAAGGGATCTGGGGGTCAGAGTGGATCACAAGCTAAGTATGAGTAAACAGTGTAACACTGTTGCAAAAAAAGCAAACATCATTCTGGGATGTATTAGCAGCAGTATTGTAAGCAAGACACGAGAAGTAATTCTTCCACTCTACTCTGCGCTGATTAGGCCTCAACTGGAGTATTGTATCCAGTTCTGGGCACCACATTTCAGGAAAGATGTGGACAAATTGGAGAAAGTCCAGAGAAGAACAACAAATATGATTAAAGGTCTAGAAAACATGACCTATGAGGGAAGATTGAAAAAATTGGGTTCGCTTAGTCTGGAGAAGAGAAGACTGAGAGGGGACATGATAACGGTTTTCAAGTACATAAAAGGTTGTTACAAGGAGAAGGGAGAAAAATTGTTCTTCTTAACCTCTGAGGATAGGGGAAGAAGCAATGGGCTTAAATTGCACCAAGGGCAGTTTAGGTTGGACATTAGGAAAAACTTCCTAACTGTCAGAGTGGTTAACTACTGGAATAAATTGCCTAGGGAGGTCGTGGAATCTCCATCATTGGGGATTTTTAAGAGCAAGACCATCCCTGACAAACACCTGTCAGGGATGGTCTAGATAATACTTGAGTGCAGGGGACTGGACTAGATGACCTCTCGAGGTCCCTTCCAGTTCTATGATTCTATCTCTTTGAAGCAGGGGCCATTTCTTCTTTTGTGTTTGTACAACTTTTAGTACAAAAGGGTATTACCATGATAGAAATAATAATGATAATAGTAGCAGTAATAGGTTAAACATATTTCTAACAGAAGTGGAAATTTCCAGGTTTTAAAATCAGAATTTAAGTAGCTGTGAGGCTGAGGGATTAACAGTGGCTGCTTTTGGTTCTTATGGTGTCGGAGCAGGTAATCCATCTTGTTTACCAACGGATCCCACATTATATATAAACATTGATTCTGCAGACCTATACACTGACTAAAAGGGCAATAAAATAAAATAAAAATAAAACATGCAAATTATCAGAGCAAATCAACATTTAAAAAAGAAAGTTGTCAGTATAGCAAAATGAATATAATGAAAATCTAATGATGGAGGAATCTCAAAATGTTCCGTTTGGAGGTTTATCTGATGATGCCTCCAGGCCACATGTCCCTTGGCTCTGCATAAGATTTTCCACCCTTATCTTGCATTTGGGGGAAGGACTAATGGATAGTGCCCCCCCCCCCCCCCCCCCCCCCCATTCTGTGGTGTCTTTAGCTAACAATCTTTCCTGGGATTCTGGAGCTGCTAGGCTGGGCTACCGCTGCCCCCCTCAAGTCCTTGGTGGGAGCTCTGCAAGTGACAATAAGTGACTTTCATCTCCCACACTGCAGCTGGAAGCAGCCCAGAGTCTGAGCTCTGCAAGTATCAACGTGTGTTTGTTTTGTTTTGTTTTGTGTTTGTTTTTTCCTGGCCTGTGACAGAGGGAGCACAGAATGCACCTATATCTGTACTGAGACAGTTAGTCAAAATGAGTTTGATTAACTTACCTGATCCCAGAGGATTGGCTCAACCAATCAGGAAAGCAGACTCCAAAATGTGTGACTTACATCATTCGCCACAATTCAACTCAGCTCAAAATTTGAAAATATAATATGAACATAGGTCACATTTTGTTCAGCAAAAACATTTGTGAATGAAATTTCATGAAATCATTTTGAAATGTTATGAAAATGTTTCACTTAAAAAAAAACCACTTTATGATCTTGCAGATAGGCAGATTTCAATGAAAAGATACTGCATTTTGCTGTGACTATTTCACTCAGCTCTAATATTTAAAATGTGTTAATAAGTTCAGTCACTAATGATGAACAAGTATTTTCCCTCACAAAAAACCCACCACATTTGGCTCTGATAGGCATCTTTGTTGGCAACCTCAGCAAATACGCAAATTACCCTCTTAGACCAATACATGGTCTAAGATGAAGGTTGATGCACATTGGCAGAGCAGTTTGAGGAAGTTTTCATTTCTGCTCCTGCTGCTTTGCCTGTTAAGTGGACATCAGTCTCGAGGGCTTATCAGCTTGGCACTTTTCATCAGCACTGAACTCCATAAACAACATAGAGTAGAAAATAACCTATAAAAACATGCTTGATAGTGGTGCTTTACAGGTGTGATTTAAAGCCACAAAAGGAAAGAAATGAGGGGACAGTGGAGTTCTCTATCAGTAGGCTTCTGTGTAGAAAGTTATTCTACAGAGACAGTCAACAAAGACAGTCTGTCTGCTACCTTGATACCAAGGATTACTTGCCTCTCTTAAAAACTCTCATCCATAAACTTCAGAGTGTTTTGCTGGTTCTCATCCTATCTGTCTGCCTCTCCTTTGCAGGCCTTCCCTCTTTCTCCATCGGTTTCTTTCAGGGCTCTGTTTTACACCCTTCTGTCTTCTTCCTCTCTCTGTCTATGCGTCTTACCCCTGTCTGGACTATCTCTAATCCTCTAGCTTCAACTCCTGTCTTTGTGATTAGGGCACACTAGCTAGTCTACCTGACTAGTCCCTCCATTCATACTCTCAGCCTCTCCAATTCCCTTCTACCATTTCTTTCTGGGTGTACCACTGCTAATTTGACCTCAATTTGATGAAAACTTAAGTCCCCATCTTCACTTCCAAACACTCCCAAACATCTTCCTTTGTGTACTGCTGTAGGTTATTTTTACTATCCTCTTATTATCTCTGAGTCCCTTAGACTCACAACCTTGATATCATTTTGACTACTCATTCCATGCCAGGTATTGATACTAGGGCTTTATCTTGATTTTCTGTACATCATCATCAATAAAATTCCTTTATTCCTCTGTATTTTCACTGCCAGCACCCAGTGAACACCTGCCCTAATCTTTCCTCACATTGACTACTGCAAACGTTTACTCTCTGGCTCACCAGAATTCTTGCCTCAGTCCATTTGCTTCCTAGACCTGTGTACTCCCTCCTGTCCTCTCCTGAACTCTCCCACCCCATCTCATTTTCTTCTAGTCTCTCAAGGCTATGCCAACACTGAATGCTTTTGAAAATCCCCCCATATGTATAATGAAACTTTAAACATTGTTCTTTATATACATAAAATATCTCTTTGTAAACTTCCTACCCCTCCCTCGCCCACCCAACAACATCTCTAAAAATATTACAAGGCACTTTTAATTAGCAAAGCCTTCAAAATACGACAGATTTGTTGTTTGAAGTCATCTTGGTAAAAGGAAGAGCCAAAAAAAAGTTAGGACAATTTTTAAAAAGTGAAATGCTAAAAACCGGTACTTGAACACTCTTTTTCTGAACATTACCAAACTTGCCAGCTGAACCCTAATTTGAGATGAGATGCTGCATACAAAATTTAATGTAGATTATTTTTTTAAATAATCAAATTTGTAATGGGATGCCAGTTTAAACCTTAACTAGGGAATGACCACTACCATTCCTGAATCATTACTTTTTTACAGCCTTAGCTACGACTGCATATTATCTTGTAATATTATTTTCATTCATTTACTAAAACTGGTTTCAGACATCATTAGTTACTGTCTTTGTGCAGTGTTGTTGTAACTGTGTTGGTCTCAGGATATTAGAGAGACAAGTAACACCACTTCATCTTGAATGGTCCCTTAGAATATGTGTTAACTATTTATGCCAAACTATCTGTTCGATGTTGTATTTAGCTGTGACACTTAGTACCTTTCCTAGACCTGAAGAAGAGCTCTGTGTAGCTCAAAAACTTGTATCTCTCACCAACAGAAATTGGTCCAGTAAAAGGTATTATCTCCTCCATCTTGTCTATTTTTGTAAAGTTGCTTATGTGAAAACTTAAGTGGCCCGAATATGTCCGCAAACTTTCACTACTTGTGTAAATCGTGGACCATGCATACAAAGGCTAATACACAGGACTGCCAGATATTCATAGGTTCATTCATAGAGTTTAAGGCATGAAGGGGTCCTTTGGTCAGCTGGTCTGAGTTCCTGTATATCACAGGCCATTAAATTTCACTCTGTTACTTCTCTATTGAGTCCAATAACATGTATTTGAGTAAAGCATAACTTGTATTTGGCTAAAGCATACCTTGCAGAAAGACATCCAATCTTAATTTGATGACACGAGACTCCACCACTTCCCTTGTATTTTGTTAATCATCCTCACTGTTAAAAATTGCTTTATTTCTAATTTGAATTTGTCTGGTTTCATCTTCCAGCAATTGGTTCTTACTGTGCCTTTTTGCACTAAGTTAAAGTGTATTTTAGTATCTGGTATTTTATACCTGTGAAATTACTCATACTCTATAATCTAGTAGGGTAGATTTGATTTAAATCATTATTTAAATCACTTAATCATTAAGACTTGATTTAATCGTGGATTTCTACATAAAAGTGCATTCTTGTTGGGTGTTATAACCTTAATACATTTTCTTCACAACTCAGAGATAGATGTAGGTTTCATTTTTAGAAGGTATACACTAAATATTTTTAAAGTGATTTATTTTGAAAACTTTTCAGATTAGTTTTACAGCTATAGCAGAAAATGAATGATTGTTTGGTTATTTCATTTATCAAAGGTAATTGAAACAGATATTTATGAAGTCATTGGGAGGTGAAGTATCTCCAGTTCAACAGGTTAATCATTAATATTTGGAGGATTTTCTTGCCATACTGTATTAGGAGGAGAACATCACCAGACAGACATTTAAATTGTTTTATTTAACAAAAACAACAAATTTATGTATTCTGGATTTTTTTCTTCAACAACAAACATATAATATTTTAACAAAACAAGCATATTAATTTCTGAATTTAGTTAAACATTCAAGTTTTTTAAAATCAGGTTTGTTTTTGTTTAAATTGTTTTTAACTAAAAGAGTTAAATGAGATATATATATTTTTTAAAACAAAAATGAAATCGACTATGTCAGCCAGGTCAACATGAGAAACTTAAAATATTGGCTTAGGGTTAGGGTTAGTCCAAAGGAAGAAAATATTCTTTCTACACTGGCAAAAGAAGCTACTGCTGTTTAAAGTGAGATAATCACGTCAACAGTCTCTGAATCCAAGTGCTTAAGTGACTTCCACCAGTTCACTGGTGTGACTTTCTTTAAAACATCATCAGCAAACATATATTTCTTGAATGGTTCTTATTCCCAAACTGGGTCTCTTTTACGGCCTGCTGCCATTATAGGTTTTCCCTTCTAGTGAGAGAGTGGCATGGTAGATCTCAAATCAATGAAGGCTACACTCAGAAAGACCTCAAGACTTCTGGAATATGCTGCTCAAACAGTTTCACTTTTGTTTCTACTGCCTTTAGATAGGTTTTTTCCTCAAAAAGCATTTTATCAAAAAATCCGATTTAAATAAAAAAAATCCGATTTTTTTGATTTTTTTTAATCATTGATTTTTATCCATCCTGTAATCTAGTCTCTCCTCAATCTTCTCTTTGATAAGATAAACAGATTGAGCTCTTTAAGTCTTTACTGTAAGGCGTTTTCTCAACCCTTGAAAAATTGTTGTGGCTCTTTTCTGCACCCTCTCCAGTTTTTCAACACCTTGTTAAAACTGCATTCATTGTTCCAATTCTAGTCTCACCAATGACATATACAGAGATAAAATATCCTCCCTTCTTCACTCACTACTCTCTTGTTCATGTATCCAAGGATTGCATTTGCCTTTTTTTTTGCCACAGCATTGCACTGGCAGCTTATGTTGAGTTGCTTATCTGCTCTGACTCCTAAATCCTTTTCAGAGTCACTCCTTTCCAGGATTCAGTGCCCTGTTTTGTAGGTATGGCCTGCATTCCTTGTCCTAGATGTGTATAACTTCGCATTTGGCTGTATTAAAACACTTTTTGTTTGAGAGGGCCCAAGAAGCAATGGCCTCAAGTTGCAGTGGGGAAGGACTAGGTTGGATATTAGGAAACACTATTTCACTAGGAGGGTAGTGAAGCACTGGAATGGGTTACCTAGGGAGGTGGTGGAATCTCCATCCTTTTTTAAGGCCCGGTTTGACAAAGCCCTGGCTGGGATGATTTAGTTGGTGTTGGTCCTGCTTTGAGCAGGGGATTGGACTAGATGACCTCCTGAGGTCTCTTCCAACCCTAATATTCTAAGATTCTGTGTACATTTCTTAGGTTATAGATAAATAGTGTGATACTGTCTAATTGAAGAACTGAATCATACAGTCCACTAATATTCTATAATACATATAATGCATGTGCACAAGGGGACAGAGTTAGGATTACATATGCAGCCTTAACATTGGTATTCCATAACATTTTGTTCTTAACCATGTCATCTTACCATTATTTTTAACAGTTTTTGTATAGAATTTTTAGTTTTTGAAAAAAAGTAGTAAGATAGAAAACAGAGGAAGAAAAAGCCCTGAAGAGAAGGAACCTAACTCTCCTGTACTTCAAAACTGTGCTGGCTGATACAAATAAATAAATGGCAATAGTGCATGGGAATGCCATGTAATGGAAATACTAAGCTAGATACCACCAGAATGCTGTGTCCCATGCACCTTGGGAGGTCTGAAACAGAGAGCATCTCCTGAAAATGGTAGGAACTTTCTGCTTGGGGCAATCATTATTTTCTCTTATGGGCCTCTGTCTTGGGGTCTTCAAAATAAAGCACATCTTGAGAGCATCAATACCTAGGCACTAAGGAATAGGTTAATGAATGGATGATCTTTTAACTGATTTTTTTTTCTTTTAGTAATATAGAAGCCTATTTTGAGACTTTGCTGACTGTGGACCTCTCAAAATCTCTTTCCTGTTATATTTTTTAGCGACAGTTCGATACCATCTTTGATTTAGTGTTTTCTGTGGCATATCAGAACTTACGAAATAGTGTAGTGTAGTTGAAATCAACATAATCAGGGATTCTAGAATGCTTTGAAAACTATAATGCAGAACTGAAGTGTAAGAGTTTGCAAGCCAACTGAATAATAGTGAAGGTCTTAAAATCCTGTTATTGTCGTAATCAGGCCCTTGACAATATCTTGCATTGTAATTGGTAATACTGCAAATGACTGGTGAACATTGTTCAGAGACTAAAAATGATCTGAATCTTTAATTAATTAAAAATTTTACAACAGTTTAGTGTGACTAAGGCAAGCTTCAACTGGCTATTAATTTCAATTATGAATTTATTTACAGATAATCTATCATACTCCCTTGCCCTTTTAAGATGTTTTCTGAGTTCCATTGTTTTTTGTAAAGCTACTGTATAAATATTCAAGAATATTCAGTGTCCTTTACTAAGCTGATTTGTCAAGAATACCTTTTTCTCCCAATACATGTTTGGTACGAATGGTGTTTATAGTTCACTAGCCCTTTCTTTCTTTCTTTCTTTCTTTCTTTCTTTCTTTCTTTCTTTCTTTCTTTCTTTCTTTCTTTCTTTCTTTCACAGTTGTATGCAACATTTCTCTAAAGACAGACATTATTAAGGTGGTGAACAATTCTGTTTAGTTATATGCTTATCAGTAACCTTTACTCATAATGTGATATTGTCTGAATGTCTTATTTTGTTCAGCTTTCTCTGGCACTGATGAAGCCTAAGGCTGCTGTTTCTTTGAGTTACTGATAATTTTTTATCTGATTAACTGACACATTTAGTTGAAATCAGACACAGCCCTTAGGCTGGGCATGGATTTAATTTAAAAAGTATCAAAGGTTTGCACTGTGTGCTGTTTAATCATCATGTTTATCAGGCAGAGAAAAATTACCGGAAGGACCATAGGGAGAGGGTTATCTTAAGGAGCAGTAGCTTGGGAAATTGATAATAACTACAAGGTAATTTACTGCTAACTTTTACATTCATTAATATAACATTTCCCACTAATAATTACAGTGCATGTAATACACTAATTAAATTGAAAGCATTATCACTAATTTTCTTCTTGCTGAACTCTGAGAGTGTTGGATAAAGATGTAAAAATGTGAAATTAAAAAAATCCCTTCTGCACTAATACTATTTTAAAGAGAATGTTTTGGTTGATAATAATGTTTTGGTTGATACTTTCATCAGTACGGTATACCAGAGTGCAGTATATGTAGAGATTTCCTACCACTACTATTCACCACCCTTAAATGAATATCTGTGGCTGAAATAAAAAAAAATGTTAAATTGAAATCACAATGTACAAAATGTAAACTATAAACTGAAATGTAAAAGTAATACATCATCTGTGAACCAGTGTGTCAGAATTACGTGTGTGTATGTGATATAACTACTTTAACAACTGGATAAGGAATAGTCTTGACATTTATGATTTGAGGCCTTTAGAGCAATTGTTTAATAATTTTTATACTACTTTCTACCAGAAGATATTTTAGAGTTAAAATTGATTTTTGATGCATGAATCACAATACCTTTGAATTAATATTTATTAAACTATTTTAAAATAATATAATTTAAAATCTATGCAACTTGAAACATGATTTGTAAACCTTATTAAAAATTGTAATTGTCGAAGTCTACATGTTAATCTAGCACTAAGTCTTTAGGGGGATTATCCTTTGTTCATGAATTAAAAGCGTTGGGAATATATTAATTGTTATAATGGGAAATCTAATCATAATATACTCATTTCACCTACAGTGAAAAATAAAGCTAATAATACTTACCTTTGTGTACAGCTAAAGTAAAGCCAGTGCTGAGCCTTTTACATCATGTTTGATTAATAGATTTTTTAAGACCAGTGATGTGTGTGATTTTTAAAAACTGTCAGACATTGATAACTTTAATGAGGAAAAATACTTTTAAAACATTTCAGTAAAAAAATTAAGTACATTAATTAGCATCCTAGATACATAAGTATATCTGCCTTTCTGGGTATACTGTCTACTCTGGAGATAAGTATGCTGTGAAGTGGTATATCACAGTGGGAATAAGTGTTTTGTGCCCTGTGCAAATTTTCTAAAGAGGAAACAGAATTATTACAATAATAGAGCATTAGTGTACCACTGTTTTGTCAAAATAGGTCATGAGTAGAGCTGGGTTGGAACTTTTCAACAACATGTTTTTTTCACTGGAAAATGCTTATTTGTTGAAATTGAAATTTTTTGTGTGAAAATGTCAGGCTTGACAAATCTTTTGTATGGAAGGTTTCTGTGGTCCAGAATGGAATTTTGCTCTCTCTCTCTCTTTCTCTGCCTTTTTGCAAACAATTTAGAAAAGTCTCTGGTTCATCCCAAAAAGGAATGGGAAATGTTTTTAAAACTCAAAAATTATCTTGGGATGGGAAAACAGTTGGAATTTTAACCATCTTCTAGAAAAACTAAAATAAAGAAATAAAAACTTTCCCCCTATTGTTTTGCATATTTTTTTCTATTCCCTGTTACTTTGTTATATAAACAGAAAATTTAAAAACCTTTTTTCAAAGCTTTCCTAGGTTTGCTTCCTTGGCTGCTAAATTACTCTCGATGCCAGGGACTCAGTCCAGCAGAGCCCTTTGACTAGTGGGTGGGACTTTGCCTATGCTTAAAGTTAAGCATGTGCTAAATTTTCTGCAAGATTGAGGTAAACTAAGTAGGAAGGCAAATTAAGACCAAATGTAGATCAGTTTATGAAAGTTAACACAAAACATAGTTTACTTTTACCCCTGTATTCCCCTCATCCTCCTCTTTAAAAAAAATAATTTTGTTGTGTAAATTTAGAGCACTTAAGCCTTGAGTCCGGAAAGCACTGAAGCGCATGCCAGTTCAAGAAAGCATAAACAAGTGTTTTTTTCTGAACTGAGGTCTTTATTAGAACCATGTTGTAACCGTGACTTTACTAGGCCTAACAGACACTAAAAACCTAACAGTGATTTGTCTTAGTGCTCTTGGAAGATACCACATGGATAACTGTAGAAGTTGACATTCTCTCTTTAGCTGCAGAATGAATAAATCATGAATATTGGCAGTGTAAGCTTCCAAAATGCCTGAAGCCTAACTTTGAGATGACCACTCACTCCAGCTACAAAATGTCACATTAAGGGCTGCCCATTCAAATAGTAATGTTTAAATAAATCTCATTAAATATTTATTGTGTTTATCAAAGGAAAATATTCTAGGAAGTAGTATAATCTGTACATACTCTATACTGCCATTTAGATTGGGTCTAATATGGCTTTTATTTTCATCTAATGACCGACATGTAGCTATCAGGATAGCTCTTTTGTTATCACTTTCAGGACAGAGATAACAGACATGTTTAAGAGTGGCACCTGGGCCTTAGTTCCAACTGTTGTGCTTAGGTATTACAGGAGTTTAATAACACTGGTCTACAATTTTTGAGAAGTCGTCTGCTTCAGAGATAAAATGTGCTATTTATTATGTATTTTGATGTGCTGAATTCAAATATGACAATTAAAACAACTGATTGGCTACTGTTTCTAAGATATTTCAGTTTTTACATTTTATGTCTATGTATATTGTGTAGATAGTAGAGTTTTAATCATAAATTGTAAACCTAGGTCTTTTCATGTGTTTATGGTTGCTTTACATGATAATATTTCACCTGTCCTGTTTATGTAACACTTTAAAAATCAGCCAAAGGGTTATATACATAAAATTTATTATGAAACAAAAGGCAAAAAACTATTCTGTACATAGTTTAGTCCTATTCAGTGTCTACTCGGAGCTTCTTGGCTTGTCTCTTGTATTGATTAAATGGAGCATCTCTTGTCACTGTCCAGCAATAGTCTGCAAGCATTGATGGGCTCCATTTGCCCTGATAGGAGCCCATCAATGCTTGCAGACTATTGCTGGACAGTGACAAGAGATGTCCATTGTTGCAATGTCCTGGTGAAATCGCTCGCCATGCTCGTCGCTCACTGCTCCGCAGTTCGGTGGAAAAAAACTAGATGAGAGTGCAAAAATGTATCTTTAGTGACATGTTGCAACCAAGGCTTTTGTATGCCTTGAGGAGGTTTTCCACCAACAACCTGTAGTTGTCTGCCTTGTTGTTTCCGAGAAAATTTATTGCCACTAACTGGAAGGCTTTCCATGCCGTCTTTTCCTTGCCACGCAGTGCACGGTCAAATGCATCGTCTCGAAGAAGTTCACGAATCTGAGGACCAACAAAGACACCTTCCTTTATCTTAGCTTCACTTAACTTTGGAAATTTTCCATGGAGGTACTTGAAAGCTGCTTGTGTTTTGTCAATGGCCTTGACAAAGTTCTTCATCAGACCCAGCTTGATGTGTAAGGGTGGTAACAAAATCTTCCTTGATTCAACAAGTGGTGGATGCTGAACACTTTTCCTCCCAGGCTCCAATGACTGTCGGGGTGGCCAATCTTTCTTGATGTAGTGGGAATCTCTTGCATGACTATCCCATTCTCAGAGAAAACAGCAGTACTTTGTGTATCCAGTCTGCAGACCAAGCAAGAGAGCAACAACCTTCAAATCGCCACAAAGCTGCCACTGATGTTGGTCATAGTTTATGCACCTCAAAAGTTGTTTCATGTTGTCATAGGTTTCCTTCATATGGACTGCATGACCAACTGGAATTGATGGCAAAACATTGCCATTATGCCGTAAAACAGCTTTAAGACTCGTCTTCGATGAATCAATGAACAGTCTCCACTCATCTGGATCGTGAACGATGTTGAGGGCTGCCATCACACCATCGATGTTGTTGCAGGCTACAAGATCACCTTCCATGAAGAAGAATGGGACAAGATCCTTTTGACGGTCACGGAACATGGAAACCTGCCAGGAGATTCCACTGCTGTAGTCTGGAGCCCAACAGCTCTGCCTTACTCTTGGGTAGTTCCAAATCTCTGACAAGGTCATTCAGTTCACCTTGTGTTATGAGGTGTGGTTCAGAGGAGGAGGATGGGAGAAAATGTGGGTCCTGTGAGATTGATGGTTCAGGACCAGAAGTTTCATCCTCTTCCTCTTCCTCGTCTGACTCAAGTGAGAATGATTCTGGTGCATCAGGAACCGGCAGTCCTTCTCCGTGGGGTACTGGGCGTATAGCTGATGGAATGTTTGGATAATGCACAGTCCACTTTTTCTTCTTTGACACACCTTTCCCAACTGGAGGCACCATGCAGAAGTAACAATTGCTGGTATGATCTGTTGGCTCTCTCCAAATCATTGGCACTGCAAAAGGCATAGATTTCCTTTTCCTGTTCAACCACTGGCGAAGATTTGTTGCACAAGTGTTGCAGCATATGTGTGGGGCCCACCTCTTGTCCTGATCTCCAATTTTGCAGCCAAAATAAAGGTGATAGGCTTTCTTAACCATAGTGGTTATACTGCGCTTTTGTGATGCAAAAGTCACTTCACCACAAACATAGCAGAAGTTATCTGCACTGTTCACACAAGTACGAGGCATCTCTGCTCACTTTGGCTAAACAGAAATGTGTCCCTTTGCAAAATCAAACACTGACAAATAAGAGAGCGTGACACTGTATGATTTCTAGGGCTGATATAGGGCAATTTGTTCAGCAGAGTGATGTAAGCTTCGTTATGATTGCATCATCCACGACTTCTAGGAATAACATGATGCAATTCATATCATGTATGACGCAATACCAGCTTCAGATTGCATCATTCATTGTTTTGCCTAAAAAGCAAGTACTGTCCAAACCCAGTCATAGATTTATTCATAGATCCAGTCAAAGATGTATTTTAGTCATTTCTGGTTTAAATTGAGATCCCTTCCCTTTATAACTCACTTATCCTCCGCCATTCCCAAGTCAAGGGTCGTATATACTGACCCAATAGCATATCTTGAAAACTAGAGCCAATCAACAATTTTAAGCATCATTTTCGTTCTCAGTGACCCAGAATTAGTAAAGTTTGACTACATTTATTTCAGAAGCATTTTGGCTGTAGAGCAGTGTAACAATACACGATGAAACATACTATTCCTTTTCACAAAAGGGTTATTCTGAGAGAGAAAAAAGTACTATACAGTGGTTGGGAGCACAGGATTAGATTTCTCAAAACTCTGAATAAATGGGTCTTGAAATGTACCCTAAAGGTTCACACACCTAAGCCATTTTAGTCCAACGGGTATAGGGTATATGTATGAGAGCAGAGACTAAAGTTGAAGGCTTCTTATGGAGACTATTCTTTTACTAGCAACTTCTCCTTTAAATTGAGTGTGTCTTCAGTTTGAGCACCTCTGCTGATTGTAACTGTGGTGGAATGGTGCAATTATACTGAGTGAGAAATCAGCAATATTCAAAAATGTATTATACGTTTGCATGCATAATAAAATATCTTCATTTATATATATAGAAACAAACCTATAAAGGTTATCAGTAAGGAGAGAATTTAGTGTCACATACACCACGGCAGCAAATACTGATCCCTCAGTTCATCATACATGACCTATATATTATTTATTTTGGTAAGGAAGGGGAAAGAGTAAGTAGTATGAAAGAGTGTGGAGAGCCGTGTAATGGATGATATGTATAGATATGGAAATAAGTTTGTTTTTGAGACAACATTGTTAATGCCCTGTATTCATATATACCATGCAAGGTGGTGTAGTTTTTTTTTAAATTAAATGTAGTTGAGAGTGCAGCTATTCCTCTAGAGACATAGAACTGAAGAGTTGAGGAAAAAATATCAGTATAATGTTAATCCCAGAGTGCTTAAATGGTCTTAAATATTATGAGTCTCTGTTTTCCGAAATATGCGAACGTTCATCCTGTGTTGAGGATATGGATATAAAATAGCATAAGTGTTCTTATGGCAAAATAAATGGGAATTTTCCATGGGAGATGGGAAAATGCATATTGGAAACACTTCTGAATGCTGCTGTCAAGGCAGCTGCTATAGCTGAATACTTTTGAACACTATTTATTTCTGTAGATAAAGATTATATTAGTTAGTTGCATAATTCTTTGAATTTTTCTGTAAAAGCCCTGAAAATGTCACTTTACCTTATTAGCAAGGAAAAAAAAACATTCTTGAAAAAGTATAATAAAGGGCTTCAGATCCCTGTTGTATTTCATACTGTATTGGTTGCAGTATATGTGACTTTATTGTGTTGTAAAACAGATAAAATCCTCAAACTGAAAAATATGCAGATTTAGAGTAACTATAGAAATTCACAAATGATATAGGTTCAAAAGCTTGTGTCTGACCAACAGCAGTTGGTCCAATAAAAGATATTACCACACCCATGTTGTCTCTCTATAGAATTTCATTGTAATTTAGTCGCTGCATAAGGTAAAGTATCTACACAGAATGTTTTTCTTTTGGTACTGTAAAACAGCACATAAATGATTATTATAATGATTTAATCAGTCACAGTGCTGAGACTGTGTCAAGCTCTCTACTTAATCAGACAGCTCTGGGTGTCAGCCTTTGTGAGTTTTTAAAATGCTTTATATTACTGATACTCAGTGAAACATTGAAAAAATAATCCCTTGAGAAACCTCTTTCAAATAAATAAAAGTAAAATTTTTGTGTCTAGCTCCTTAAACCTCAGTAGTTTAAAGCTTCAATCATCTATTTACTTTCCCTATGACATAATGTTCTAAGAATTCGCTTCTACCAGTTTGGACCTGATTGGTATTTGCCAAAGGGTAAAATTCAAAGATTTAAGAAAGGAAATCCAGTGTTCCTAATGACCACAGAAATTACTTGCATGACTAAATTGTATTCCCAAAAGTTCAGCGTTGTCTTTGCAATCGGTGACAGATCAAAACGTTATTTTTATGAAGTCTCTTTGTTGAAAAGCCTCTTAGGTGAAAAACAATTCTTTGATTCAGCAGAAGAAACTTTTTTTTTTCTGAAAAGAAGGAAATTAACAAGCTTTTTTATTTCACTGTGGTAAAGACTTCTTTCAAACAAACAAACAGTCCCCTTGTTTATAAATATATACAACATACATTTTTTATCTGTAGAGCATCGTGTCATCTAACAACTTACCAACGGTCATTGTGGATACTGCATCACTGACCATTTTAAAATCAAGATTAGATGTTTTTCTAAAAAGTATGCTCTAGGAATTATTTTGGGGAAGTTTTATGGCCTATTTGTACCAGCGGTCACAGTAGATGATCAAAACAGTCCCTTCTGGCCTTGGAATCTATAAATCTGTGAATGTCAAATAATTTACTTTCCACCTGTTCTTTTGAAACACCTGATTGTGAGACTTATATGTAGGACTAATTTTGTAACTCAGCCTGCTCGCAATGGATGCAGTATAACACTAGAATTGAGGACAATGTTTCAGTTTCTGGTTGTGTTACCAGTAGCTGGTTATGCTTGTTACAGACATGATGATCATTTATAAGCTGGCTCTTCATTAGATTAAGCAGGGATGGTGATCATCATAATTTCCTAGGGAGTGTAAGAGAATTTCGCATTATTTACTGCATAATATCAATTAACGGTGCTACAGAAGAATTCAACTCCAACAAAAAATACTGAAATGCCTTCTAATATGGTAAAAGTAATGATATCTGATATGACTTGGATCTGAAGTATCTAGAAAACTGGTGATGGGCATGCAATGTGTAAATTAAAGATTGTTTATGGTGTGACAGAATAGTTTCTTAACTTAAGGCACAATCTTGCAAGGTGCTCAGCACTCTGGTCTTGATCCATCAAAATTTAAGTGGAGTCAAAAGGACTACTTCAATGCTTAAAATTAGCAAGTGCCTCAGTGCTTTGATTAAACGAGGCAGAGAGCTCAGCGTGTTGCAGGATCAAGCCTTTATTTGGCTCTGATAAAGCTATGCATTCTAGTGTTCATTTACATTTATATTCTTCAAAACATGTAAAATAGTGGATGCTACATCTAATTTGCAAACCCACTAATGCATAGAATACTCTTTAAGAGTCAATTAATTAGTGGACTACTGGAATCCTTAAAAGTAAAGGTCTGGTTAGACCTTGCTTTAATTTTCAGAATGTAATGCTATATTATTGGACATCTTCAACTAATCATTTAATAAGGAAAAATTTACTGTTCTGTTAAGTAATTGAAACATCTGTGTGTTTCTTCATTCATGCTCTCCCAGCTTCTGATCAGATCTGCTATAATACACATTTGAAATTCATTCAATCAAAATTATGTTTGAAAAACAAATAAATAGGGATGGGATGATCTCTACTACTTTTATTCGAAGTTGAAACTTTGTTGGTTTATATCATCACAGCTTGGTCTTTTTTAGGTGATTACCTTTAGGGCCCAATCCTCCTCTCAGATGTGATCCATTACACACCAAAAATGAATCATATTGAATGAATTGACTTCTGTTTTAGTTCAGTGCCTAGAAACTACACTGTTGGTTGCCTGCAAAGTATGTACATCCAGTTATTCTCAAAGTATTTCACAGTGTGGAACACAGGGGTAGATCATTTTTCCTGCTATTCATATTTGCAGAGATGCAGAACATCTCTGTGGCAGTTACAGTAATTGCTTCCATAGAAAAGTAATGTTAGGAAAGGATTTGAATTTTTAGCTGTCTTTAATGTGATATGTGTTTGTCCTTTTTGAAAGAAACTACTCATATTTTCAATTTTTGCAATTCACTGCAGCATGTTCTTCTTTTCTTCATTTCTCCTGTCTTCCTGTTGCTAGGTCCTTGTCTTCCTCTGCATGTACTTACCTGTTATTTGGCTCCCCTTAACATGCTGCTCAGTCACCTTTTCCCCTCTTGTCTCTCAGCTACCCTAGATATAGTTACCAGTTGCATCATTTCTTTTTCCCATGGACATTCCTTTCCCACTGATAGGTCTTTACAGTGAAGAGCCCAGAGGTCTATAGAGACAGCTGGAAACAAGGAGAGAAGTTAGAACCCTGTGACCAGCCATCTATTGACATACTACCAACCAGTGTTCTATGGGCCAACCAATGAGATAGAATAATTTGCAAACCAGCCAGTTAGATAGATAGACCTTGTCTTGAATAGTGATATTATTGTGTATTTGAATGGAAGATCAGACTCCTGAGTGTGGTTCTGGGGGCATGGATCAGTGTTCACGTCGCACTCCCCATCATTACCCTGCCCAAGCTGGGGAAGCTAATGATCCAATCAGCGGACCAAATTCGGTGATAAATTTTGGTCACATGCCACCTGAAGCATGTTGCACATACGCGAAGAAGAAGTGTGGTTCTTTTTCTGATTCCTATCATGTCTTTAAGTTTTGATTTAGCTTCAGTTTCAGTGCTGCTAGGTGAATATGGAATAATAGCATTGCAGATCCAAGCAGTAGTCAGTATTTAAATTATAACTAGAACCAATTTTAATTTTCTTTTGAACTTTGGGGTTTTTTTTTGTTTTAAATATAGCCCTCATACTTCATCTGTTCTTTACTATAAGATAAGAAAAAGTAGATACACAAAAGACATGGAATTGTTAATATTTATTACATTTTCTGTACGTCTTCTGTGTCCCATATTAGTAAGAAAAATTATACCATTAATAATATCCATATTTAATTACAGTTTGCTGAGGAAAAATGACTGGTGCTGTAAAATTGCCTACTGGATAAAATTATTGCTCTTCAGTATATTTTATCATTGGGAAGGATGCAAGATGGAACTTAATCTAAATTCTAATTGACTAGTCAACAACAAATGACAAAAGTAGATTCTGCATTTGCACAATACATAAAACAAAAATAGCAAATTAATGTAATAAACTCTCACAGTGATGTAGAATCATTCATAACAGGAGAAATGATTGTAGGACTTGATTCTGAGTAATGCTGGGCATCTGCAGTTCCTTTTTACTTCGGTGGATGCTCCACACCAGTTAGGATCAGGACCTTGGTCCTTTATAAGTAAGTCATGCAGACGGGACTAGATAAAGTCAGATTACCCACCAAGTGTCATTAGTTATCAGCATATTTGTTTAAGGTGTAAATCTCCTCTCACATTGGCAGCTTCACAGCTAGATTTGCCGTACAAGATGCACATGCGGCTCCTGTGAAGGAACATTTTGGGGATGCTGTGAAGCTGAAGAAAATCTGAGTGACTTAAATTGCACATGCATGGGCAGTTGTAAAAGTCAACCAAAAAAATAGAGCCAAATTTTATTGACTACAGTGGAGTTAGGCCAGCAGAAAATTTGATTCATAATGAAGTTTAATTTCCTGCCTACTTCATACTGATCGATTGGGAATACAATATATGTAAGTCACTTATTTTTAGCATGTCCATTGCATTCTGATCTGATAATGGCCACATTCATTCTCTTCTCTATCAATAAGTTCCATATTTTAGGGACCTCTTCCCCCAGCAGTCAAAAGGGCATTGTGGTCAATTAAAGGACTTTGAATTGGATCTGGAATTGAATGAGTAGCCACTATTATGTGTATTAGCAGCAGTGTGATATACACATAAGCTTGCTTGGCTTTGGAGAAGGCTTGCTGAATGCTGTACAGACTGGAGTGTTTATGTGGCCTTCACTTTCAGCCACCAGTAGAGTGGGTTGTAGTTGCTTAATCTGAAGTCTGTGAAGAGGATCACATGGCAAGGCCTTTTATGAGACGAATGGGCATAGTCTCCTGCAGGTGGAAGAAGACATTCTTTGTTTCCCTCATTTGCTAATGTTTCCAGAGGAAGGGATGAATCCAGTAAGATTCTAAGGCCTGGGCTACATTAGTGGGGGGGTTCGCTATTCGCGTAGCTGAAGTCGAAGTATCTTAGTTCGACTTACCTGGCTGTCCTCATGGCGGCGAGTCGACCCCCGCAGCTCCCCCGTCGACTCCGCTTACTCCTCCTGCCGGGGTGGAGTACAGGCATCAATTTGGGTATCGATTTATCGTGTATAGACGAGACGCAATAAATCGATCCCCCATACATCGAACACTACCCGCCGATCTGGTGAGTAGTATAGACGTACCCTAAGAGTGATGATTGGAGGGCTGACACCCTCACTGTGGTTAGTGATCTAGCCAGTTCTTTGAAGCATTTTCCATGCTTCATTTCTCTCTTATCTCAGAGGATTTTTGGGCCTACTGCAGCATCTTACTGCCCTCACTCAGGTGTTTATTTCTCTTAAACAATAGGCCATCTAGATAACTACGCTGGTGGCATGTGCTGAGAGAGAATCATAAGGCTAGGTGGCATTGGAGTACACCATATCTCATGACTTCCCCAAGCAGCCTCACATAGCATAGGTGCTAAAAGAGAGAGAAAGTGGGAGGGATCAAGACTTTTGGGGCTGCCCATCATGACTCTGGGATCTGTCCCAGAAAAGTGAGTGAAGCCAACTTAGTTGGACTGCCCTCTTCTACTAGGACTTTTATGTGAATCAGCAGTGCATTCTGAGTGTCTGTGTTGCAGACTGCTGACAAAAGGGCATTGATGTTTGTCACCTGTCTGTAGCAATAAGGAAATTATTCATAAACTCTTCCAACACCCTCTTGTCTTGTGTACCGATATAATTGCGAAAGAGATGTGGGCAGAGGTTTAGTGGTCTTAGTTTTGACTCCAGCGTCCGTACTGGGGGCAAACCTGTTGAGAAGGTGCTGGTAGCCAAAGTCGTTTGTTTCTTGAGAACTGGCCAGGTTATAATTTCTTCTCTCTGTGTGTGTATTCAAAGCCATATCTGCTCACATTACTGAAAAGATTCTATTCAGATGTAAAAGAGAGAGGAATTTCAGTCAACTACAGTTCCTTAAATTTACAATTAAACACGTGTGATGTAAAAAGTTACTATGCTACAATTTGTGCAGTTTAGAATGTCTGTCTATGCTTCTGACTTTTTGAGTCTTCTTAGCAGGGTGGATAAAAATCAATGATTTAAAAAAAAATAAAAAAAAACAGATTTTTTTATTTAAATCGGATTTTTTTGGATAAAATGCTTTTTGAGGGAAAAAACCTGTCTAAAGATACATTATAGCTCAAAGATATCTCATATCTCATCATGGAATAGGGATTATAAATTCAAATTCTATAGTATGAGACAATATATTCATGTAATTTTTAAGAAAAGTTTTGTAAATGAGTTCCAATAGTTCATGGATTAGGGAACCAATTTTATGGGGCTCCAGAGGCCTCTGTATAGATTATTTAGGTTAATCTTTCTATTATCCAATGGGACTCAGTGCTTAGTCTAAGAGATACCATCAGAGATGCTTAATTTTGCAGTTCTCAAACTGTGGATTTGTGTCTCCAGAGATAACATGCTTGTTAACAGCAAAAATGTTTTTAAATAAATAAATAAATAATATATAGAGGTGAAAAATAACAGACCTCAACCCTATTATTGCTCTGCAAATTTCTGTACACAGAGTCAATCCCTTAGCTCTCTCTAAAAGTGAAGAGTTTCGAAAAGTTCAATGAATAGAAGATTGTTGGGGTGGAATAGATCTGGACAAGGAGAAGAAGTCTGGAGATAAATGTGAGAAGGGAGGGATAGGGAGTAGAAACAAAAGTGAAACTGTTTGAGCAGCATATTCCAGAAGTCTTGAGGTCTTTCTGAGTGTAGCCTTCATTGATTTGAGATCTACCATACCATTCTCTGACTAGAAGGGAAAACCTATAATGGCAGCAGGCCGTAAAAGAGACCCAGTTTGGGAATAAGAACCATTCAAGAAATATATGTTTGCTGATGATGTTTTAAAGAAAATCACACCAGTGAACTGGTGGAAGTCACTTAAGCACTTGGATTCAGAGACTGTTGACGTGATTATCTCACTTTAAACAGCAGTAGCTTCTTTTGCCAGTGTAGAAAGAATATTTTCTTCCTTTGGACTAATTCATTCCAAATTGAGAAATCATTTGGGACCTGAAAAAGCAGGAAAGCTTGTTTTTCTTTTCCAGATTTTGAACAAACAGGAAAATGAAGGTGAAGATGACTGAGTTAGCTGCAAAAGCCAATATTTTAAGTTTCTCATGTTGACCGACTTGAATGTTTAACTAAATTCAGAAATTCATATGCTTGTTTTGTTAAAATATTATATGTTTGTTGTTGAAGAAAAAAATCCAGAATACATAACTTTGTTGTTTTAGTTAAATAAAACAATTTAAATGTCTGTCTGGTGATGTTCTCCTCCTAATATAGCATGGCAAGAAAATCCTCCAAATTAATGGTTATTAATGATTAACCTGTTGAATTGGAGATAGTTCACCTTCCAATGACTTCATAAATATCTGTTTCAATTACCTTTGATAAATGAAATAACCAAACAATCATTCATTTTCTGCTATAGCTGTAAAACTAATCTGAAAAGTTTTCAAAATAAATCACTTTAAAAATGTTTAGTGTATACCGTTTAAAAATGAAACCTACATCTATCTCTGAGTTGTGAAGAAAATGTATTAAGGTTATAACAACCAACAAGAATGCACTTTTATGTAGAAATCCACGATTAAATCTTATCCACCCTGCTTCTTAGAGACTCTCAAAGTGATGTTCTCTAACAATTGACCAGATAAATATGACACTGTGGGACTTAAATTAATATTTTTAATTTGCTCTGATTACAAATAAAAAGATCTTGGGATTTATATAACTACAAATCTGAGATCTGAAAGTAAATCTCTTCTTTTTCTGGTTCATATATCATCACTAGTAAAAGGTTTTATGGCCCCAAATTTGCCCTCATTCACATTTATGCAACACCATTGCCTTTAACATAGTTAACAATTCTGTTGATGTTACATGAGATCAGTTCACTTTCTCTTAGCTAAGTTGTTTTTCAGGGATCACTATAGTGAGCAGATATGACTTTGAACACACATAGGGATTCGATTTGTTGAGGGAAAAGATGCAGTTGTAGTAATTTTTCTAATATCTGAACTTTAAAGTTTAGTAAACTTTTCTTGATCTCTTATATTGATAATCTTAGTATTTTCAGACTCAGTCCCATGTCTGACTAAGCAGGTCGTATACTCCCAGTTTATTTACAGCACGTTTTCTGACAGCCTTATAATTCCTCACACTGTACAGTTTGTACAGTGCCTAACACAAGGGGGTCCTGGTCCATGACTAGGACTCCTAGATGCTACGGTAATACTGTACTACTTCTTCTAATGGTACAGAAACGTGGTTACCTTGAAACGTCTGTCATCAATAATCCAAAATGTATTCTATTATTCTATAAGGCACTAGTAACTGCTTAAATGTTTCCATTACTAGTAGTCTGCTGTATTGGATTAAGGGAAATATATGCTATTGTGTACTTTCATACAGAACAACATGTTGGAGATTGGCAAACATGGAAATAAAATGTTCATTATTGGGATTGTATTAAATGTTTTGGAAGACAGTTGAGAATAAATCTCCTGATGTGACGTGATACAGGAAAATTGTAAAGGTTCTATACCTGAAAATCCCAAGTTCTGGATGAATATTTGTTTCTACAGTGTTCTTGCTTATATTTTATGCCTTCATTGGCACTATATAATTACAGAAAAACTGATAAAGGTGAAACAAAACAGTGACGAGCCAAGAGTAAATTCAGCCAGAATATAAAGTCAATAGCATGTTGTTGTGCAGTTTTGCCATATTGTAGAGAGCAAGTCAGGTCTAAATACATCTCAGTGGCTGGGTCAGAAGTAGAAATACACAGTAATTAGAATGAGGATGATAGTGTGTCATTCATTCATTCGTAGTGATAATAATTAACAGTTAGAAGTCATGCTTTGGACTGATATTTTCTTTGCTTTCTAGACCTAATGCCTAAAATGTGATGGCAAAGCCTTAGTTTATTGTAAATATTTTTATTTTTGGAGTTTCTGTTTTCAGTTAAAAACATGGTACTCTTAGAAATGGTCACTGAAAACTTTAAGAATATTAATGAAAATGGAAAACTCTCACTTCACAACATACGATGATTTTCATAAAATAATGACACATGCATAAACAGAAAATCTGGTTGTAAATGTGGTAATGCGCAACATGAATTATAGTGGCATCATTCACATTTTGTTCAATGGGTCATTGATCTATTAATACTCCTTGGATGTGTATAAGGCATAAGCATGAAGGCTAAGTGAACTTAAATCTTTTGAGAAGTGCATTAATATACTTAAACTTCAATACTTATTCCATGGTTAGCCTAATTTATAACTAAGTAATGCTAATGCGAAGCATATACCATTTACATAAAATGCAAATATACAGAATAATACTTAGCTGCTGTACCTAACAAAGTTGTTATGGGGATAATTATATAGTTTTATAAAGTGCTTTGAACCTGACTGTGCTATATACAGTAAGTAGGATTGCCAGCTTTCTAATTGCACAAAACGAAACACCCCCACCCCTTCCCAAGGCCCCTGCCCCACCCTTCTCCGAGGCCCCGCCCCGCTTGCTCCATCCCCGTCCCTCCATCGCTCGCTCTCCCCCACCCTCACTCACTTTCGCTGGGCTGGGGCAGGGGGTTGGGGAGCGAGAGGGGGCTCTGGCTGGGGGTGCGGGCACGAGGGTGGGGCCGGGGATGAGGGTATTGGGGTGCGGGAGAGGGCTCTGGGCTGGGGCAGGGGGTTGGGGTATGGGGGGTATGGGCTCTGGACAGGGGGTGCGGGCTCCAGGTGGGGCCAGAAATTAGGGGTTCACGGTGTGGGAGAGGGCTCCCAGCTGGGGCAGGGGACTGGAGTGTGGACTCCGGCTTGGGGGATGGGCTCTGGGGATGAAGGGTTTGGGGTACAGGAAGGGACTGGGGCAGGGTGTTGGGAGTTTGGGTGTGGGAGGAACTCCGGGGGTGAGGCAGGGGGTTGGAGTGGAGGAGGGGGTGCGGCGTCCTGGCGGTGCTTACTGCGGTTCCCAGCCAATGGTCATGTTTCCTGCCAATGGGAGCTGCAGAGCTGGCTCTCGGGGCGGGGGGGCAGCGCGTGGAGCCTCCCTGGCCGCACATGTGCCTAGGGGCTGCAGGGACCTGGTGGCCGCTTCTGGGAGCCCTGCAGCGCTAGGGCAGGGAGCCTGCCTTAGCCCCGGCTCCCGCTGCGCCGCCGACCATACTTTTTACGGCCCGGTCAGCAGTGGCGACTGGAGCCGCCAGGGTTCCTTTTCGACCGGGCATTCTGGTCCAAAACTGGACGGCTGGCAACCCTATATATAAGCGCTACTAGTATTACTAAGAGCAGTACAAGTATCTCACATATCAAAGACAAACAGAACAAAGAAATACTTGAGAAAAGCTTTCAAATGTATAGTATACACGTTAAATAGACCCAACAAGGCTCCCTGGAAAAGTATGAAAAGAATTCTATTCAGAGACAATTCTGCTTAGCTTGATCTTAGCTTGATTACTCTTTTTCTTTTTCTTTTTAAATATAATAACGGACTGGGTGGGCAAGGGAAGTGCAATGGATGTAATTTATCTGTATTTTTAAACGTCCTTTGACTTAGTATCGTACAGAAATCTCAAAGAGAAGCAGGAGGAGTATTGTCTGGATAATAATATCAATGGATAATGAACTGCTGACAGATAAGATATCATAACTTATTATCAATAGTATTACTTAAGAATGTGCAGAGACATCAAGTGGAATCCCACATAGAGCTTGGTATTGAGATCAGTATTATTCAACATTCATTAATGACCTGAAGGAGAATGTAAATTCAACAGTGATCAAATTTGCAGATGATACAGCTAGGAGTTATGACAAATAGAATGGATTTTCAATCAAAAATACAGTTGGATATGAACAACTTGGGAATTTGGTTGGACTGGTATGAGATGAGAATTAATGTAAAGAAATATAAAATAATACACTAAGGAAAGGATAATGCAGCACAGGGAATTGTTATCTAAAAATAGTTATGAAGCAAGTGACTTGGGGGGTAATACTGATAAGGAACTGACTATGAGTTTTCAATTGAATGTCATGACAAAAAAGATCAATTTCATTCTGAGATACATATGTGGATAGGTATATAGATGAAAGTTTTGTGAGAAAGTCTTGCTGCAAACTTCAGAGGATTGGTACAAGACAGTGCAACCTCAGAGGAGAAATTACACCGTAAAACCATGATCAGCCATGGCAGGAAAACTAATTCAGCTCAAGTGAGTTTTATTGGGTGAAAATTTAGGAAAAAGAATGCTACTTCTGTTCCAGTATATTGGTTCTGATTTGAACTCAAGATAAAAAAACAAAAAACAGATGCTTCCCATGAATCATTTAAAAAGTACATTCATTTTAAAATGTAATGTTTCTACTATATTTGCAAAAAAAGAATATCAGCTTAAGTAATTAAAAACAGAAACAATGATCATATGGGAAAACAACCCAGAAAATCTGTTTTATAACAGAAGCTATCAAAGTCAACAGTTGCTCACAGTTACCACAGATATCTACTGTTCTGTGTATGGGAAAAACATCATAATCTCACACTCCACTCTGTCATAAACGTTGGCAAATCGTGTTTAATGGTGATCACTGTATCTTGATAAGATTTGTTTGTTGATGGAATGATTTTCCTTAGGGTGACAGAGACCTGTTTTAAGGAAAAGTAGTAACTGGCTGTATAGTTTTTCCCAGGTTGCAGAGGTTCATTGTTGTGGCATAGGACCTTGTGTGGGAGAAGAGCAAAGAATTTAAAGTAGAGAAAAATCATTAGGAATCCTCAGAGACTTTCTCTGTGGTGCAAAACATCCCAGCATAGATTGTAGGAGGGAGGAACATAATAAGCCTTCATTTGTGCTTCTAGGGGCAAAATGGCAAATCCTGCCTTTCTCCTGTTGGAATGAAGGGTACCAGGCATAATGGAACCAGAGCAGCTATACTGAATGGTGGTAGGAATTTTAGGAACAGGGAGCAGGGTAGGGTCTGATGCTTTGCAGACACACTGGACATTTCCTTTGTAGAGTAGTGGTACTAAGGTAGCAGAGTACTGTTCCCTCTGAGGTTGGAGTAGTATCCACGGAGCAGATCGGCCTCGCAGCCTACTCTTTTTTTTTTTTTTTTTTAAATACTAGGTACTGAGAAAAGGATCCATCCTTTCTGGTTGGTTTTCAAAGTGAAGTACTATGTATTTCTGAATCTCCATTCTGCCGATGAGTATGTGCATTAACGTATCTGTATTCCTTTTTTTTTCCCCCCAAAGGACAAGGAAGGAGTGGAAGGTGTCTCTGTAGGAGCCATTCTTTCTGACTATCAACGAGTTCGAGTGGAAGATGTGTAAGAAAATATTCTTGAGAAGTTACTTATAAACTTAAAAAAGATTTTTTTGTCAGTGATGTGAACAAAACCAAAGAAAAGTCTGTAGTATAGAACAGAAACAGGTGCTTTTATTCCATTTTCTAAGATGCCTGATTCGTAAAACATACTAACCGAAAGCACTGTGCTTTTCTCTTTGTATGTATATCATCCATGTATACCAGTAGTGAAATTATAGTAGATGGATTTGATGGAGTCTATAGCAGGGGCAGGCAAACTTTTTGGCCTGAGGGCCGCATCGGGTTTCGTAAATTGTATGGAGGGCCGGTTAGGGGAGGGGGTTGTGGCCCGGCCCCCACTTCCTATCTGCCCCCCGGAACCCCTGCCCCATCCACACACCCCCTGCTCCCTGTCCCCTGACCGCCCCCGGACACCTGCTGCCCCATCCAACCCCTCCTCTCATTCCTGATGGCCCCCCCGGGACCCCTGCCCCATCCAACCACCCCGCTTCCTGTCCCCTGACTTCCCCCGGAACCCTTGCCCCTGCCACCCCATCCAACCCCCCTCCTTCCTGACTTCCCCCCTGGGACCTCTGCCCCCATTCAACACCCTGTTCCCTTCCCGACCCATATCCAGACCTCCGCCCCCTGACCACCACCCCGAACTACCCTGCCCTCTATCCAACCCCTCCCCGCTCCGTGCCCCCTTACTGCGCTGCCTGGAGCACCGGTGCCAGGAGGCGCTACAGCCGCGCCACCCGGCTGGAGCCGGGCCATGCTGCCACCGTTGCCACCATGCAGCACAGAGCACTGGGTCAGGCCGGGCTCTGCAGCTGCGCTGCCCCAGGAGCTCACAGCCCCGCCGTCCAGTGCGTTGCGCTGGCGGCGGAGCGAGCGAGCTGAGGCTGTGGGGGAGGGGGAATAGCAAGGGAGGGGCGGGGGTGAGCCTCCCGGGCCAGGAGCTCGGGGGCTGGGCAGGACAGTCCTGCGGGCCGTAGTTTGCCCACCTCTGTTCTACAGGCTTCTTTTTGTCTAATCCTGGATCCATTGAAATTGTTGAGAGTTTTGGCATTGATACAACGGGAGAGGTATTGGGCCATTTACTTCCACTGACCTTTCTCAGTTTCAGCTGGAGGATCCAGTAGTCCAAGGGAACAATAGATTCACTGCTCAATTCCAAAATCTAGAATTGACCAAAATAATCTGGTGGTCACCAGTTGACATTTTTCAACTGAAATTTCCATTAAGGACAGGAAATAAAGATTACCAGAACCATAATAAATATAACTTTGACCCACAAGAATCTGAAAACAAAGATATATTGTAGAACATACAAAGCTCATCCACTGATTCATCATACTTTCCCCAAAACCAGCTGAATCTAGCATCTCCTGAAAGATGATCAGGAATTAATAGAAAAAGCACCATAGCTTTTTCAATTAATAAAATAGATGTGACACCTGATATTGGCTGTACTCCCATTACTTCCTTTTGAAGACAAGCCAAAACTTACCAAAGTCTGTCACAGAAGAAGTTTGTTTAATAATAATTATAAAAAAATCATTAAGCATCAGCTTGCATTTCTCATTTGTAGTGGGAAGATTCTTTTAATGTGGGTGTACCATACTCCCTCTTCTGAGAGTTTCAACAAAGATTGAATGTATCAAGATACACTTGCAAATATACACACCCTAGCAACATGCAGAAGACTTTTTGTGCTTTGTTGGGCTTTTAGAAAGTCTATTTTCAAATACAACTCTTGGAGCTTTGGAAACCTTAACATGAGGCTCAGAGTTTCAGGTGGAGTGAGGGGTAGGATTTAGGTCAAAATGTCTGCCTCCATGGCTGCAGAGAAATCAAATGCTAGCTCTTCCCTGGTTAAATTTAGGTTAATGAAAAATCATTGATATGCTAAAGTGCAGTTAGTATAATCCATTTAGTCGCACAGCTTGTCCTATGCATCCATGTCATCCTGGGTGGTGAATACTAGTGGGCTAGTTGTGATTGTCAGTGCCTCTATTAGGGAGGGAAGGCTGCCAACTTCTCTTAGAGAATCTGTGGTGTGTCCTATACACAAGAAAACACTACTTGATGCTCACCGTGTTTTCAGTATGCTTATGGCACTCAGCGCAGTTATTCCTGATCCAGCCAGTGTCTGAGGGAGACTTAGGCCTGGTCCACACTAACCCCCCACTTTGAACTAAGGTTCGCAACTTCAGCTACGCTAATAACGTAGCTGAAGTCGAAGTACCTTAGTTCGAACTTACCGCGGGTCCAGACGTGGCAGGCAGGCTCCCCCGTCGATGCAGCGTACTCCTATCGCCGAGCTGGAGTACCGGCTTCGACGGCGAGCACTTCCGGGATCGATCCGGGATCGATTTCTCGCGTCTAGAGAAGACGCGATAAATCGATCCCAGAAGATCGATTGCTTACCGCCGGACCCGGAGGTAAGTATAGACCTACCCTTAGTATGCATGAGAACTGGTTGGCTGAAGCTCAGATGGGATAAGAATGACGTGATTCAGGTAGATTGGGGGAAGCAATTGGATGAGATATCCAGATTGATAGTCCAGTGAAGGAGGTGAGTTGCTGCCATATATTACATGGGTTCTCAATCTATGGGTTGTGCTAGCTCCCCGGCTGCTGTTGGATGATGATACAGCAAAGCATCCAGGATGCTTTTTACCATTTGAGTCTGACCAGGAGACTGCAACCATTTCTTTTGGGTGAGGACCTAGCTATTATGATCTGTGCCTTTGCCGCCTAAAGACTGGATTACTGCAATACACTTTACATGAGGATATACTTTAGGTCAAACCAGAAATTTAAGCTAGTGCAGAATGCATCTATTAAATAGTGCTCTGAGGTTGCAGCATGTGTCACCAGTGCTGCATAATGTGGATGGCTATATAGTGCGTTCCATATTGAATTTAAGGTGTTAGTTTTGATTTATTAAGCCCTAAATGATGTGGTACTTTTCTACCTGAGAGTCTTCTCATACCATACGGCCACAGTTGCTGAGACACTCAGTGAAAGTACTTGAATCTCCCTTAATTTGGCTGGTGAGAGGGCCTTCCCCATGCAGGGCCCTCAGCTTTGGAGCAAGCTTCTTTACTAGTCTGAAATATGCTGGGTATGTTGGCCTTTGGGGCATGGTGCAAGGTGCATCTATTTGTATGAGCTTCTGCAGAGGTAGACTTTTCAGGGGAATCAGATATGTGGGTGGTAAAGTTAATTCTGTGTTCCTCAGGTTGTTTAAATTTTTGTTTTTGTAATTCATGGGAGGAATGCCTAGAGCCTTGGATAGGGGCCTCTTTTTATTTTTATGAATTTAAATAAATACAATTCTAGTGGTTTCATGACTAACTCACAAGTAGGATGGTTTAAAAAAAAAGTTCTAGGGAGACATTCCTTTTTGCAAACCAGAGAAAAATAAGAACTGCATTACATTCCTATAAAAATCACTATTTATTAATAATACAGACTTCATGAAGATCATCCAATTTTCCTTCCTCTTGAAGGAGGAACTGGGAGTTTAGGATACCTAAGTCTATGTATAAGTACTCAGTGTGAATGCTTGACTTATACAAACTAAGTAGTATTTTCCCCTGTCATAAGATAATTTAAGGAAATTTTAAAAGCTAAAGAAATTCTAAGAAAAACAGAGTATAGAATTCTGACTCCACATTCAATCTGGGAATATCAGAATCCTTATCTGTCCAGTACATAATATAATAACCTATTTGTGAAGCCCACAACATTTTAAAATTAAAAATCCTATACTCCACTCTATATCTGTGTCAGTCAAATTAGATCATTAAATAATTGCTTGCTAAACCCTCTAAACAAACTGCAATACCATATACATAAATATGCTAATAATATTGCTCTAAAAGTTTTAAATCATTTGGAACAGAGTGTTATTGTCCTTAATAATCAAGGAACACCCCAAAAAAATTAGGAGTGAAGATTATCTTCTAAGGTGAGAATCAGTTTGGGGCAATCAGAGTTCATCTTGTAGAAAATATTTTGTACAATAAATATTTGTGAGTAGATTATAGTTTGAAACTTTCACATGGTGTAGATTCATAAGGATGTTTCTTCCTTCGTTTTATATTTTCACCCTTTATAGTTAGGCATATCAGTAAGATGACTCTGTTTCATTTTACCTATTCCATGTTTTGGAAAATTCAGTGAAAGCATTTGAGCAACTTACTTTGCATTGAGGCCTAGATTTTCAGAATGGGTTCAAACTCCATATTTAGGCACTTATAGGAGGGGAGGAATATGAATTTATTAACTTAACTTTGGGCCTCTAAATGTTGGTGTTTATTAATGGTGTTTAACTATTAAAAAAAAAGAGAGAACCTATTCAGGCCAAAATAATTAAACAATCTCAAATCCACTCCAAAACAACAACCAACCAAAAATGACTACTCTGTATTTGAACGCTTTAGAGGCTGTTTCGTTCGTTTTGCCCTCACCAATGGTTTATATGCAGGTTGCTGAAAATTACAGAGAAAAGCAATAGAACCTTGCTAGTTATACACCTTAATCTAGCAGAAAATATCCCAACTTCCCAGAAAATATGTAATAGTAATTACATTGCTAAATTGCTAAGACTTTTCTTTTCTTTTTTTTTTTTTTTAGTAAAAGAAACTATAGAACAGTTAGGCCAAGTTTTTAAAAACTGAGGGTGGGATTTTTTTCAGGAGAGCTCATTGTTGACCTTTACATTGAAGTCAATCATCACTTTCAGAGTTAGGTAAATGCTGAATTCTTTTGAGGATGCGACATGGGGTGCCTAAATTTAGTATTCTAAATCCATATTTAGGTACCTGATTCTCAAAGTTGCCAAGCGCTCAGCAGCTGCCTTTTACTTTGCTGCTGGGTGCTCAGCATCTTAAAAATCAGACCACTTATTTAGATGCCTAAATATTCAGGTGCAAAACTCTAGGCAGACAAGTTGGCTAACATAATATATTTTATTGGACCAAATTCTGTTGGTGAAAAAGACAAAATTTTGAGCTATAAAGAGCTTTTCTTCAGGTCCTCAATTCTAGGCACACATTTAAAAATAATATTAATTCTTCTAATACGCGGTCACATGTGTTAAATAATTGAAACTATGATAATTGACAAAATAAGTCTATTTTGTATGTAATTTGAGTAGTTCCATTGTTTTAATAGGACTGCTCATGTGAGTAAGGTTATCCACTTGTTTGTGTTTGCCAGGTTTGGGCCGTAATGGACATTTCCCTTGCTTTACTTTTGTTTTTATCCACTTTCTCACTAATTCACAAAATTTACTAATTTGCAATGGGTCGCTCCCTGTCAGTAGTGTGAATTAGTGATCATCTAATGTGATAAATACAAATGCAATTTAAAGAGTGTATAGCAAACCAACATTTACAAGTGTAAGTACAGCAGGTGAAACTAGTCTTCTTGGGTTGGTATTTTGTATCTCTGATACAGATTCTGTACTCATTCCATATATGGCAATCCAGTTGATCCCAATGTATAACAAATTCAGAATATGCAGTGGCGATCTGCTCTGTGCATTCCACAGATAAGCAATGTTGTCCTTAATATTGTGGACAGAAATATACCATCTTCTGGATTTATATGGGGTTATGTATATGAAGTTTTGGGGCTTAATTTTGCCCTTGTTTGTACTTATGTTACCAGTGTAACATTATTAACATCAGTGATTTATACAGGTATAATTAAAATCAGAATCAGGTTGTTTAGTTTTCTTTTTTCATACAGTACACACACACACTGTACTCTGTAAAAGATAACATGTTTTTAATACATTCATTATGATAAAATATTGAAGGTTTAAAAAACATACACGTTTAATAGTAGGACACCCAAGAAATGTGTTACGTTTATTGTTGAACACATTTTTCCGTGTAAAAGAGCATAATATTTGGAATTCACCCAATGATTTGTCTTTATTTTTCTTTAAAAAGGTGTAAGAGGCTTAATCTGCAGCCTTTAGCTTACCTTTGGCGTCGAAACCAGGAAGCTTTGCTCAAAGAAATGATATCATCTAACATTCAAGCCATCATCATAAAAGTAGCAGCTTTTGGTAGGTATCCAGATTATGAACAGTGCTGTATGTTAACACTTTGGTAAACTTAATTTATTAATGAGCAACTGCAAAAGCATAGCAAGGAAAAAGAAGACAAAAACTCTGTTTTGTAATTTAAGGTGAGAAATGGTAATATGAAGAGGTGAAGAAGGATAGATTTTAAAATGAGTATTGCCAGAATATGACAATATGTCTGAACAATTAATGGAACCTATAAATAATACATAATGTACACAATAGATTTTTGTAGCTTAGTCATTAAATTCCTTCAGTTATTCCCCCCCCCCAACACAGTATACATACATATATAATGCAATGGTCCACAGTACTATAATTTATAGGGAATACAAATTGATGGCAAGAGATGGGTTCAGAATTATAAAATATCACAAAAAGATTTAACAAAGAATTAACAAATGAACATCCAACATTTATATTGGGACTTAAAGAACTTGTATAGCAGCAGTCTTTAAATTTGTGAAGCTGATAGCACACACTAGGTGGTGTTCACTGATATTTTTTAAAGAATGACAGTTATAGTTTAGTTGTTTGAGTAAATCAGAGTTCAAAATCAACATATCCTTTGACTTTCATTGGCAATGGCTTTTATATTGAAGCAAGCCATTACAAAAGATGCCCTGAATGTTTGCAAAGACAAAAGATGTACCCTAGTGGACTATTAAAGAAAGCTTTATTGAGTGGCATGTGTTCTGTAACCATACAGAAGCAGATGAGAACCTTATTAATGGCACAATACATCATTTCCAAATTATAGCACTCGAAGCAATTTTTAATGTAAAAGTATCGGATTAGGGTTTAAGAATAAAAGTGACAAAACCCCCTTTTTCTTTTGGGGTCACTAGGGTTTTGTGGGTCATTAGACCAAAGAATGGCTAGTATAATAGAAGAGTCAGTTCTACATGGGTGAATAAAAATATATATCTGATAAATTGTGTCGTATAACTTTGGTGTGTGACAGGTCTTACATTCAGCATATATGTGATACTTTCACATTGTGTCTAATGCCTTTTTCTACTTCTTTAAATACCCTTTTTTTAAAACAAAGGGGTAATATTGTGGTGTAATATTGTTTAAGAGTTATGTAGAATAACTTTAGTTGTTTATTCATAGCCTGGCTTGAAACTACTATCACTTTTTAAAAAAAAATCTTTTTTATTTATTTATTTTCTTTGTTGAAGTCCTTTCAGCTACAGCTGGGTTTCCCTTGTCACAACCCTTTAGTTTTACAGCACTTACTAGTATGGTCTCATTTCATTGTTCTCAGTGGATCTTTCAGTGCTGTTAACATTATTAAAATGACTAGAAACACAAAACTTTGTCATTCACTCTCAGTTTACATGAGATGTTCCCATTTTTACTAGCATTTTCTCCTCTGGTGGGGGTGATTGGGTACAATATATAGGAATTAACTGCCTCACTTCCTCTCTGTCTTTAAATAAAGAAAAAAGCTCAAGATCTTTTATTTAAAAGAAAGAAAGTTTCCAGCTCATGTACAGCAAACAGAGAAGGGATGTTGCTTATATTTTTACAGCACTTATCTCAGTGTGAGACAAAAGAATAAGATTAACTAATATGCTTTTTCAGAACTAAGTACTTGTACGTCACCAACTGAACTTTGTTTCATTTGCTTTGCTCATAAGCAGCTCTCTTGAACTGTATGACAATTCAGTACTTCTTACAAATTGTTTAGAACCAAAATAATTTTTAGTTTATAAACCAAAATCCATTTAAAAAGTGGTAAGTGATTCAAAAAGTGACTTCAGGGGTGACATCGTTGGTGACCTGTATCATCCCTGAAGCAAGATAAACTTGTCTTTTGTATCTCAGACGCTTTTAAAAAGTTAGAATTGACTGGTTAGTGCACAAAGAATGCTTTGTGGAGTGTTCATTTAAAGAGCAAATACCGTAAATAGTTGTAGATAGTAATTAGATAGAAAATCACTGCTGCCTTTATTTTTTTTGTTGTTAAGGAAAAAGAAAGATCTTATCAGACTCAATTTCTCACCTGCCTCAGGCAGTCATAATTAGATATAAGCAAATTTAATGGAGCTTGTGTGCTCTGGGGCCATTCTGCAATGCTTTAATAATTGCATGCTTTATTAAAGTAAGTTTAAGGTATGAAGGCTGTTTAACATATCAGGTGGCAAAGAAGCTAAAGATACAGGTTACCTACTTGCCTTTTAGTTTAATAATCAAAGGCGCTTTTAAGCCAAATTGCTATGAATGTATTTAAAATAACAGATTTAAAAGTCTGAGAGGTGATGCATTAGATGGTATACTGTACAGATGTTAAAACAACAAGCAAGTCAGGTAACTTGAGCTTGACATTCATCAGCATTGGCATGCCCGCACACCCTCCCGTGTCCTGTTTTCCATTAACTTAGTGCTAATTTTGGAAAGGTAAAAGGCTTTTTATGGTTTATGTAGACAGCACATAATTATACAAGTAAATGAGCATTAATTTAGTACATTTCCTTAAATCCACCTTTACAAATAGTTAGCCTTGCCAGCAGCAAGAGTTTTCCACCTTGGAATAGTGTGCTGCTCCAAATGATGGGAGACCAAGTATTTTCACTTATGTGCATCGGGAACACTGTTACCAGCACCATACATAATGTATCTTCATGTCCCTTCTGTTATATGTTAGTTTTGGTTTGTCCCAAGGCCAAAACTTAAAGTGAGTATGTTTCAGAGGTGCCAATAATAGGAGATAAACACCCAATAACTCTGAGCAGATTTGACTAGGAACAGCAGAAAATTGTTTAAACACATTTATTTCCAGCACCCTTTTTGTGGTGTTCAGAGCTGCCTACAAAACTGTAACTGTGATGAGCTTTTCCTTAAAGTATTTCCATTTTAGCAAATTTAAATGATACAGGTTAGCCAGTATTAGCTGAAAAATTACCACAAGATCCTGCTATATCAATTGTCCAAAGGAAGCAGATGAAACAGAGCATAATAAAGGGTCAGCATAATCATGAAAGGCCTGATTTTGATCCCCTCACTCACCCTAGACTTCAGTTAGATCATTTGTGGGTTAAAGTACTATTCAGCTTTAGTAACTGTGTCAGAATCTGTACCTAAGGGTATGGCTACACTTTCAGCTGTACAGCGCTGTGAGTTAAACCCGCCTTCTTACAGCTGAGTAGGGAAAGCGCTGCATTCTGTCCATACTGAAAGCTGCCAGCGCACTGGCGTGGCCACATTTGCAGCATTTGCAGCTGCATTGGGAGCGGTGCATTATGGGCAGCTATCCCAGCATTCAAGTGGCTGCAACGTGCTTTTCAAAAGGGTGCGGTGGGGTGGAGTGTGACAGGGGGGGAGAGAGAGTGAGTTTTTGGGGTGCTGAGAGTGTGTCAGCATGCTATTTTGTATGTTCACCCCCCCCTCTCCCCCTGCTTCTCACTCGGTCACTCAAAGCAAACAGCAAAATGTTTGCTTTTTCTCTCTGAAACGGAGCTTTGAAACTGCACTTCCACATTCCTGCAGCCGATCACAACAATGAGAAGAGTGGCCACTTGATAAGGGGATTATCCAGCGCAGTAAACTAACTCCTCATTCACACTGACACCCGGGAGTTGTAGCCAAGGCACAGCAAACGTTATTCCTCTCGGGGAGGTGGAGTGCCAGCAGTGCTGTAGCCAGGGAGATACAGCGCTGTACGTGCCTTGCCAGTGTGGACGGGGAGTGAGGTACAGCACTGTGGGAGGCTTTATTGCGCTGTAACTCACAAGTGTAGCCAAGGCCTAAATGATTCCCCGTATGTGCATATAATATGATTTCTCAAGTTAACTTAAGATCCCATCTGCAACAGGTCCTAAACTAAATTAGTTATGCCAGCACATCGGGCAGCATATTAGATGTACCTGTGATAGTTTACTTCCACTCCAGAGCAGTAGGGAGAGTACATCTTCAGGGATTCCCTCCACCTCCCAATATGATCTATCTCACCATCAAGGATAATATGAAGATAACATTTATATTTAGTCTGATTACAGACCACTTTGGTAGACTAGTTTATATGACCCGAGTCAAACGTTATCTGTAAGCCCTAACTACAATGATATATTAAATAACTGAATGATAAATTTGAGTTTTGTCTATATCATTTGAATTATTTTAATGTCTTATTTACAGTTAAATTGACTTAACTTCAGAGCTGTTAGCTTTTCCCAATATTTTAACAATAATCTTCTGAAAGTCTATTAATCTTCAATACATTTTATTAAGGACTAGTACAGATTGTTTGCTTGAGGATCCAAGAAAAAATGGCTTATTCAATATTTTCATCAAAATCAGAATTGCAAACCAAAATTTCTAGCTTTTATGAGATTAATATGTATTACTTCAGTCAGTTTATACATTGCAGTTCCTTCCTGTTCTCTTAAAGTATAATAATTATCCATTGTAAGATTAAACCTCTGAATAATAAATTGTTAGATCAAATAATAGAAGCATTTAGCTAAGAAGGCAAGTCTCTCAGCTTCCCATGGTAAATAATATTTCTTAATCCTAGCCCTTTTATTAGACCTTATAAAAGAAAATATATTGTAACTCTATTTATTTGTTTGGGAATAATGGAAGCAGAGAATATTGATTATTTATTTCCATTGCAGTATTGCACCAAAGGCAATCCTGGCCCCATTGAAGTCAATGGCAAAACTCCCATGGACTTCAGAGGAACTAGGATTTTTACCCGAAGTCTTTAGGAAAGACCCAATAGCTCCCATTTAGGTACATATATGGGAGTTTCTGGCTGTTGAACTGTTTTTGAAAATCTGCCTCATTCAGTTAAATGGGAACGGGGTTCTTTTAAAAATTGTGCTCCAGTTGTCATTTCTGAGTAGTTTTGAAAATCTGTTCCCTGAATCAGGATTGAGGGGCGGGGCTTCATGCTAGGTGCTGTCAGAACACAGTGGAAGACCGTCTCTTCCCCTAAAAATTTGCTGTCTGATTTTCCCAGACAATTTAAAGACATGATTTGACAAGTGAGTGTTAACAAACAAAAGGAAAGAGGAGGAGAAGGGGAACAGATAAAAAATCAATATAAGATCCCCTCATAGTCCTCCAGACTCCACTGTAAATACCAGCACTTTTTCACATTACATTAAAACTAAAGAACAGGATATTCTTTCTTAGCCAGTTAAGCTTATTTTGAGTTGTTTTTCCATTGCTTTTTCTGAGGTAGTCACTGGAGCTTTAATAGAGTTTCTGACAACATTTACAGCCTTTACTTTCAATGTTGTTTGTTTTTACTAATGGGAAAAATACTGCTTTCATTTATCATAATTTTAAATAGAAGATAAAATGGCAAATAATTTTCTTATGTATCACCAAGTACAAGATTTTAATGATTAACTATTCTCTTGGAAATAAGATAAGACATTCTCAAACATGGCCTTTAAACATCTGTTAAAAAGACCCTTCTTCAACAAAGTTAGCCTAAATGATTTTCTTACGCACAAATCTGAAGGCTTGTAACTCGTTTTTATGATTGTATTCGTTGTACCATTGACACAATTGGTAAATCAAGTGGATGCCTGGCATGCACTTTAGGAATGGCTATCATGTTACTCCTTTTTTTTTTCCTCCTTAAAAACCTTGTTTGTTTCCTAACCAGCACATACTATAGTAATTACATTTTTGAGCAAAGCTTCCATAATCTGCTCATACCCTATGGAATGTAAATGTATTTGACCTTTTTGCTTCAGACATGTTTCCTTAATGCATTTGTGTGCTGAATTCAGGTAGCCATACAACTCACATTATTTAACAATAACAAAAAAGAAAGAAAGCTCTCTGTCACTTGTTTGTCCTGTACTATCAGAGGGGTCATGGCTCTTGTGGCACCAGGAGCCATTTTGCCCTATTGCAGATATTCCCATTCCATACATAGGGCTCAGAATGGAAAATGAAAAGGTGGTTGTGGGAGTAGGAGGCAAAAACACAGTCAAAGCTAGCAAGGGATTCAAGGATGATGTGATGAGAAAAAGAGTTGATAAGTGGGGAGAGATAAGCTGTGAAGGGCCTTGAAGGGAAGGAGAAACTTGATTCAAAGAGAGGGGGTGACATGAGATATCTGAGAGGGAGGCTGAGATGTCCAAAAGGCAGGTTGAATGGAAGGAGACAGGCAAGGGATAAAAAGGTAGATTTTTGAGTCATCACCACAGAGATGGTAGTTGAAACCAAATGAACAGATGAGATCATCCAAGGAAAGGATGAAATGGGAGAAAGGGGCTACATATGGAGCATTGTTAGTCCACTCCAGAGAAAGAGAAAGGGAGCTACTGAAAGAGATGCTAAAAATAATGATCAGAGAAGTTTGAAATGGAAAAGGAGACATTGGAGTCACAAAGGCTCAGGTAAACAAAGATTGTCAAGGAGAGAATGATGGAGATAATCAAAAGCAGCAGAGAAGTTAGAGTATGAAGGAAGCGAGGTCCTGGATTTAGCCTTCATGCTTTTAGTGAGAGCAGTTTCAGTGGACTGAAGGGGCAGAGGCAGTACTGGAAGGGATCTGGGATGAAGTTGGAGGAGAGGCATTTGAGGTATCAGTTGTAGATGTTGTACTCTATGAGTTTGGAGGTGAAGGGAGGCAGTGCTAGGAGAGGATACTGTTGTGGACTAGGAAAGGCTTTTGAGGATGGGATAGATTGGGGGAGGGATAGCTCAGTGGTTTGAGCATTGGCCTGCTAAACCCAGGGTTCTGAGTTCAATCCTTGAGGGGGCCACCTAGGGATCTGGGGCAAAATCAGTACTTGGTCCTGCTAGTGAAGGCAGGGGGCTGGACGCAATGACCTTTTGGGGTCCCTACCAGTTCTAGGAGATAGGATAAATTTAAAAAATTAAATTAAAAGATCAGAACATTCTTTAATTGTGAGAAGATGGAGTCAAAAGAGAGTGAGAGGGTCAAGTCAGGAAGAAAGATGGTTACTGGGGCAGGTGGAAGGATAATGGAGGAGAATAGCCAAGAAACCTTATACCAAAAAGTTTGTAGACTTCATTTCATTCCACACCTTGGGTTTTGTAGTTGACCATTTGTGCCTCAGTGAGAGTGACTGTGCGCTCAGCACTTGGGAAAGTCAGCTCACTTATTTTAGGTGCTAAAATGTAGATTTAGTAGCCTGACTTTTGGTTCCTATTTTTGGAATTATTGGCCTGTGTTAATAGAGAGACAGGTATTGACCTGTATTCTGGAGACAGGTAACCAGAGACCTCCTGGTCACACAGTGTCTGTCTGTAGATATTTTACTAGAGGAATTGATAACTCTTAGGCAGAGATGGGTAAAACAAAGGTAGCTGATACATATACAGTCTCCCTCTTCCCAGTTCTGGTGCCTAGCACCTCAACAACCGCAGGCTGCTGGAAGGAGGAATTGTAGGGAAAGTCTTGCTCTCAGCCCCTGCAATACTAGGCTGGAGCATGTTCAGTCGCTCTGTGAAGATGGTGCATGCGCAGTCCAGTTGGTATATATACTCTGTGAGGGGATGGAGCACCTCTGAGCAGTTTGTATCTTCAGAGAATTTATCTGCCAACCTCTAACAAGTCTCTACTAAGCATGTGCAAACTGATTTTTCACAGGTTTATAATTTGGGTGGGTTTTCCTAGGGATAGTAAAAGGAACATCCTTAACAGTTGGGTAACATCTACTCCCCTTACCCCTGCCAAATTTTAAGTTCCTGCTCCAAAGTATAGAAATGCTAGAACTTCTCAGTGAAACAATTGTAAGAATTTTTTTAATATGGGGGCTGGGCCGGGCCGGGCCGGTTTGTTTACTTGCCGCGTCACATCCTTCGTTTTACCCACATTAAAGTCTTGTGCTGTCTGCGGCTTCCTGCAGCCCCCATTGGCCTGGAGTGGCGAACCGTGGCCAGTGGGAGCTGCGATCGGCCGAACCTGCGGACTCGGCAGGTAAACAAACTGGCCCAGCCCGCCAGGGGGCTTACCCTGGCAGGCCGTGTGCCAAACGTTGCCGATCCCTGGTATAGACTTTAATTACATGATCACATACTGTTTTTTCCACAGACCCGCTGCCTCATTCAGAGTACAGGATAGACTTGCTCTAAGGATGAATGAGGGTTTTGTTGTCTATTTGGCTCATTTGTTGCAGATATTGGAATGTGTGTAGTAACTAAGGCAGAGAACTGCAGGAAGAGAAAGAACATTTTCATGGTTAAAGTAATTTAATGCTGCTCTGGAGAACTGTATGGTCTCTCTGCCTCTGCCACAGAGTTCCTGTGTGATGCTCGGCAAGTCAGTTAAACCTGATTCTTTACAGGGAGTCACTAATGGAGTGTTCATCGGTTTCTTGGAGCCTGGTGTCTGATTTGCAAAAGTGCTAAGCACTCAACTGCAACTGAAGTCAAAGGGAGCTAGCTGAACTTATAAAGTGCTATATAATGCTAAGTACTCTGAAAAAACGGGTCATAGGTGTCTCAAATACGACATCCCAAATTAATGGATACTTTTGACTTTACGGTGCCTCAGTTCCCCATCTGTAAAATTGGAATAATGCCACCCTCTCACCTCACAGGGGTGTTGTGAAAATCAATTAATAGATGTTTGTGAATCATAGTGATGAGCACCATAGAAAAACTCAGTAAATTAATAATTCTGCCTTCAGAGTAGGGTTCAATATATAAACCTTGGGGTCACACACTGAACAATTAGGATAAACAAAATATTGAATAACTGCTCATTAAGAGACTCCATCCTGTGCACTGAATGAGGCAAGGATCTTGTGGAAAAAATATAATCATGAAATTAAAGAGTTTATCATAATGCACAAGGGACCGAATTAAGATGGAACAGGCGGCCTTAATTCTGACATTTCCTAACTTTTGAACACTTGCCTTTGCAACTGAATATTCTTTTAACATAGTTTTTGTGAGTAATATTATATTATCGACAGCACAGGTAGTGCAGTTTATAGTTATAGTTTCCATTATAAGACTTTGCTTTCAGTTGTGTAGGAGAAAAACAAGTTTTTACTTTTTGGGGTTAAAGCAACAAGCCAGAGGCAGTTTATTTTGAGCAACTGCAGTTAGTCGGGAGAGTACACACGGGCACAGTTTTTCCTTTCGAGGTAGGTTTTTGTTAGATAAACAATTAAGGCAAGCATTTATGTCTGTTTTCCTTACTGGCTCCCAATTGCAGCCTCCCTGCTTAGAGTCCCAGTATCCTTGTCTAAATATTCCCAACTTCCCCTCAACCCCTTCCCAGCTTTAGTCCCAGACTCCTTGCCCAGCCAGTCCCAGTTTTATTCCCTTGCCACCCTCCCCAGTCCCAATCTTGACAGATAGAGTCCAAATCTACTCCTTTCCCTTCCCTCTGTATTAAAATAAGGGAGCTTCCTACTCCTGGTGTCATCATTGAGAGCACAGAAGATACAGGCTCACTGCTCTCAGTTTCATTGCCCAGCACAGAGCAGCTATTACACTGAAAGTCAGAATGAGCATGGTCAGTTGCTCTGTGGAGATGACACATGCACAGTCTGGTCAGCACTAGGAGCTCAGAGAACCTTGAGCATGGTCAGTGCAATCTTTGCAGATTTTAATTGCTAAAATTGAAGAACTTTATACTGAGCACGTGCAAATTGTGACTTTCAAAAAGCTTATACATTGGATTTGGATGAATTTTCACAGAGCTGGCAAAAGGCATGTCTCTGATACAATGGCCTCTCCTCTGCCAAATTTAAAATCACTGCTCCAAGGCATGAGGGTGCTAGAACATTTCAAAGAAAAGAATGACAGAATTTTTTTACATAGGGAAAATTACTTCATTTTTCCCAACCTTGTTCTCTGACATGTACAAACTGTTTTGGCTGAAATTTCAGGAAAAAAAAAGAACGTAGATTGAGGCAGACACCCAGCGTGGAGTCCTTGCCAAACAGTTAAAGGTTGCCAAAGTTATAAACATCTGAAAACGGGAGGTCTTATAATGGGAAATGTCAGACAATCTTAATAATAGGTAGTACTACCAGCCCCACCAGTCAGAAGTTCTTTTAAGGTTTTAGTCAGCTTTTGTGATGACTGAGTAAAACTGATTATACTACCAATATACAAGTTTTTGTGTTAACCATATTTTCCCAACCTGCTTCCTGATGAGCTGCAGCATGTACTGTATTGAATTTTGTTTTGTGTGATGGGAGCACAGGAAATGGATGACATAGAGTTACCCAGTACTAAATACATTTTCCCTACAACCTTTTTCCAAACCATAAAAATTTTAATGCTTTAAAAAATATTTTCCTGAAAAAATGTTGTTTTGTCAGTTGATGAAACAATCAAAAAATTCTTCAAAGAGTTACACTTTTTAGAGAGATTTCCTTTACCTACATGGTCAGGCTAAATTGGCTTTGAAATCTTAGATGTAACTGGAACAAAATTAGCTTTGATATTCCAAAGACTCATTAGAGAGTAAAGATAAAATTCAGTCTGTTAATATGAAGAGTTTTAGGATCTTTTACCAGCTAGAATTCTGAAATTTGATATCAGATTTTATTCTAGTTAAGAAATATTTGATTAACTTTTGAAAAGCTTCTTTAGAACTGGATTAACCTGGAAAGTATAAAGCAGAACTGGCCTGGAAGAGGACAGTTATATATATAGCTTGACCACCTATCATTAGAAGGGTTCTGGAATCTCTACGTTCAGCCTTGGCATAATTCTAACACTTGGGTACATTATCCCGTAGAAAAGCACAGTCGAATTAAGTTTATTAAACTATATTATACAATAATTAAAAAAGAATCAAGGTGGAAGATATATTTTAATGGATCTAACATATTCTTGCACCTTCCCCCTTTATATATATTTACAAAAATTCAACATTTTAAAAAAGTTAATATTTTCGGAAATTAAATGTCAGGGAATCCATCCCAGTAGCCATTGTTACACAGTCTTTCATTATATATCAACTTGCCCACATTATACCACCCAACTAATGTTAACTTTATCTATATATAAAATGATGGGGTCTAAATTAGCTGTTACCACTCAAGAAAGAGATCTTGGAGTCATTGTGGATAGTTCTCTGAAAACATCCACTCAATGTGCAGCGGCAGTCAAAAAAGCGAACGGAATGTTGGGAATCATTAAGAAAGGAATAGATAATAAGACAGAAAATATCATATTGCCTCTATATAAATCCATGGTACGTCCACATCTTGAATACTGCATGCAGATGTGGTCGCCCCATGTCAAAAAGATATATTTTAATTGGAAAAGGTTCAGAAAAGGGCAACAAAAATGATTAGGGGTATGGAATGGCTGCCTTTAGCGGGGTGGTCACCCACTCCAGCCCTGAGGGGGTAGAAGCAGCCCGGGGAAAGGGCTGTCCCGGGGAGTCAATAGGTGCGGCTGATTGGGGAACCAGGCCACAGC